>NC_143579.1:216114955-216444810 GCF_048544385.1 Mastigoproctus giganteus
GTTCGAGAAGTCTCGAGATCTGTGACGTCCCAATATACACGGTGTGTCAAAAGTATATTTGTGGGAAATTGTGGGACGTTTTTAGAATAATAAAATAAATAAAAAAGTAAGAATTAGCCGACATGTATCTAGTAAAATGTTTATATATACTTAAGAATAAACTTATGTATACTTTTGGCGCCCTTTACTAAGGATATACTGTATATATTTTTTGCCTCCTTTTTTTTGCATATTTTTGAATGTACAGTACCTTTGTTTTTTTGACGTGAAGTAACTGCATGAATGTCTTGTAGAACACAGAAAAAGTGAATCCAAATTAAATGAAGGTACATCCTCCTTAAAAAAAAAGAAAGGGGAAAAAAAAAAAAACACCGAATTACTTCAGCAGAAAAAAAAAAGATTCAGCAGATTTAGCTTTCCAGCATCGAAACAGAAATTCTTAGACTTATGTCAGAAAGCTTCACATAGCCGAGTAATCGATGCAAGAGTGACGTCAGTGGCGCGTTATCCTATAGGCAAAAAAGACATCTGCCTAGGGCCCCGATCAGAGCCCCCCCCCCCCCTAATCACTGTTTCAAAAACTCATTGCTGGTTTTGACTAAGATTTTTTAAGTGATTTTTTTTTTTTAATCGGAAACTGAACTTTTTACCTGCCAAGGTTAATGAACTTTACTTGAAGATTAATTTGAAATTACGTTTCTTTCAAAAATGGTTTTATCGATTTTGATGAAATTTTATATTTAGTTCTAATGTCATATAATTTGTTTGTTTGTTTTGTTGTCACAATAAAATGAAAGTGAAAATGTTCTTCATTAGTTTTTTTCTTTAGATGGGGCCCCCAAGTTCCATTTTGCTTTGGGCCCCACGAAGGTATTCCATGGGTTTGAGTTGATTTTGGTTCGAGCCTACTTAACTGCTATACACGGTAATGTTCTCTATTTTGTAAACTTCAGTGACCGTCAAACAAAATCCTTACGCTTTACTCAATTCGACTTTCGATCATAAGGATTAGTCTGCTCCCAGTAAAGCGTAGGAATTTTGTTTTATTTCAGGTACGTACTCCATTGGAATATATCCCCCCCTCCGCAGTCCTATAGTATTGTAGTCCTCGACCCTATGTGGACGTCCCAGAATATAAACATAAAATTTATTTATTTTAATACCATTCGTAACCAATAAGTAAGTGCCAATATTATTTACAATTTCCGAGTAAAAATAGTTGATGTTTTTCCAGTATTTTTTTTTTAAATTAAATGTCATTTTCAGCAGTGCTGATACGCTTGGGGATATATTGAGGAAACAGCATCGTTAGGTTTGGAGGCTCAGGTTTCTTCACAAAAAATCAGTTTGCAGCCTGAGGCGAAATATGAATATTTAAATATTATGCATTGATCCACCCAAATATTATATTACGAATAATTATATTTAATATCACGTGTTCTACCTTTTGGTGGCGATGCCAGCAGTGGTCATGTGTAACATTGATTACACGAGGTGCCCTTGGTGATGTTATTCCATTCTTCGAGAGTGACCTTAAGATCTGTCAGATTCATCGGCAGTTGAGGTCTATTTCGGCTGCGTAGTTCTCCACGGATTCTCTGCTGTCCACCAACTCTGCTGGCCAACTTAGATGCACCACATTCCTGCACGGCTTGGACGGATTACGCCGTCAGGGTACAATGGTAACATTAGGAGATGAACCTAGTCCAGAAGAATGTTCATATGTATGGACAGGCCGCTGTTCTGCAACACGAGAACAGAGGCCTGTACAGAGGGGCACTATAATTCAACTTTCATGCCGACGAAGATGGGTTTGTGTGTTCCACTCAACACGAGATGCTTGTGGATTATCGTACAGCCTTACGTCCTGATCTTGTGCCTCGAAGTTTTTTCTGATAGTCTACGACGGTGCTTTCTGATTTTTGAATGCGGGGCAAGCTAGCTATGTAGTGTCATGTGAGAATTCATGCTTACAGTTGGTTAATCACCAGCTCCATTTTATAATGGAAACGCTACACACCTTATTATAGCTGTAATAAAAGCCGTTAATGACGTGCTAGAAATGTGAAATGACTTCGGAAAGGACACCAGTTTTCCTGGACAAAAATTAAACTGCTGTAGAGAGAAATGATAAATTGTTAAATACTCCACTTTCCAAAAAAGTATTGGAACGTAGATTGTCAATGACTAAGAGTGGTATATGTGAAAAGGGTGCAGTCGAACTAATCTTCCAGATTGAAAAAAAAAAAAAAATATATATATATATATCATATGGAATATACAGGTATAATCCGCTCCCCAAAATATGCAGACTTTTTTGAAAGAATTTAGGAGTAGACCGTACATATAACATAACTCGAATGAAGGGGTGTGAGCCACACAACTTAGTTGTTCTGGTAATGGCATATAGAGCCGAGCTGACTGATTTCGAGATGGACCTTGGTGATTGTTGGCATGCCGATTCATGAAACTGCTGACAGCCTACGCAATCAAAAGTTGACCGGAAGCGTGACGGTACTACCATCGTTTAGCAACCCACAGGAAACCCAGTACATATGACCAGAGGGCAGTCAGAAGGGGTAGTACGATAATCTCATTAGAAATCTTTTCACAGCACCAACCAGGAGCTTAAGGCGTTAACAGGGTTTGATGTACGTTCAGAGCTCCGCAACCTCAGTTTTCAAGAAAGAGCGGTGGTGCATAAGCCAAACATCACCAACTGCAATCAGTGGTCTCGCCTTTCACATCAACAAACGCCATCACTGGTCCATAGAGCAGTAGCAATCGATTCTATGGAACGACGAATCTTTCTATACGATGTTCCAATCAGATGTGTGTGGAGGATGCCTGGAGAACAGCTGCTACCAAAGTGCATCGTGCCAAAGTGAAATTTGGAGGTGAGGTTATGATATGGCGCTGTTTCTTATGGTATGGTCTGTGACTTTCGTTGTGCGGGGATCTATGAGTATACCTTAATATTTGGAAAATTTCATGCTCCCTACGATGTGGCACTCCTTTGGTAAAAAATCATGTTTGTTTCAACAGGATAATGCCCTATGTCATACATGCCTCGATTATGTTCGAGATTGGTTTTGGTCATGAATGTACAAAATTGGTTAGTGCAGAGCATCGACTTGAACTATATGCCAGAGAGGTACTGAGCATCACATATTAAAAATTCTGTATTTATTGGGTTTAACATATAGAATTTCGCAATTATTGTAAAAAGATGATAAATGCAGACGTAACGTAATACTTTAATAAATGTTAGTTACAGTTAGCTGACTTTTAACTATCTCCTGTTAAATGTAAATTGGTGTTTAGTATATCTGACTCAGAATCTTGAATAATTATGATTACTAGTTGCTACTTTTTGTTATTTTTACCATTTTATAAATAGTTAGAAATCATTTTTCTAATAGTTATCATTTTCTAAATAGAAATATTTCACTAAATATGACAAATAGAACGGGTTGTACTGGTTTGTATGGCAAATATAATAAGTTTAAGATACTAGTATACTAATCTAGATATTTTGTTGATGAACTTATTTCGTTCATCGTTGTATACTACACCCACTGGCCAAAATATTAGAAACCTTTTTCAATTGTTAACAGATAATTAAACTTACGGTATGCAGAAGTAAGTTGTCACATGGTATGATCACAAGTTTTCTTTGGTATCAAATAAAAGCTGTACGCTTTCCTGAGGCTTCTTGGTCGATGCAGTCATGGGGAAGACAATTGATCTTTCCGATTTTCAGAAAGGTGGTATTGTTGGAGCACATTTACAGGAGCCACGAATTGAGAAAACAAAAGGAAATCATTGGTGTGTGGAAAGTAACCATCCTAAAGTATACAGTGAGTGGAAGACGAATAATAAAATGTAGCTCTGAAAGGAAGAAATGCAGCAGCAAGTCGGCAGCGGTCTCATTCTAGGAATGAGACCGCTGTAATTTAAAGCGAATTGTGCAACAGAATGGGATCCAGTGTGCAGAAAATGACTGAAAAATACAGTTTATGCTAAGATACACTCTTTTTCAACCGAACTATGTGGCGGGGGTTGAAGAATCTGGGATTTGGTGGTCGTATGCCTATACGAAATTCACTTCTTTCTGTGAAAAACGCCAAGACTGTATTGTGGAAAAAGATCATGTATTTTGACGAATCTCGATTTACACTCTTTTGCACCAGTGGTACAGTGAAAGTACGGCATGAACCACATGAAGCGATGCATCCAGACTGTTTTGTGTTCGCCACTCAAGCTGCCAGAGGTGGCATGGGGTATGGTTTGTTGGTATGGGCTGGGTCCGCTCATACAGTTAGAAGGTCGTGTTACCTCCAGTGACTATCTTTCTGTCGTATCAGATCAACTTCACCCTGCAATGCTTTATTTTGACCTGGATTGCATTGGGCTTCCAAGACAACACTGAAACTATCAACCGTGCAAAAATTGTATATGAATAGTTCCAAGGAACATCCCCAAGATTTCCAACATCTATCCTGGCCATACAATTATTCTTCAAATCTGAATCAAGTTGAGATATGTTGGAAAAGGCAGCTGGGCTTCTTAGTTTTTTACTGACCACAATACAGCAGCTGAATTTTGATGGAAGAATCATCAAATTTGGAGCTAGACTCCTTCAAACACCTAGTTAAATCCATGCCATGACGTATGCAGGCTGTAATTCGATAAAAAAAAGGTGACTCGACTAGATTGAATAAAGTTTCTAATTTTTGGCCAATGGGTGTAATTACTCATTGTAAACACCCGTGTATGTACATAATGCACATTAGTTGATGACAGAGGAGAGCCTGAGTGCTATTCACTTAATAATCATGCATTTAAAAGGAGGAAAAACATAGGAAGTGGATAGGCATCCAACGTGGAGGCAGCTCTGAGTACCCATGTCCACCATCCCATGAGGAATAGGTTCTCAGTGGTTAGTATGCCTTGTATAGAAATTTCGGAGTGAAGGGAAGTAATCGTTGAAAAAACTTTCCTATTTTCTTTGCAATTACATATAAGTAGGCCCGCTCTATCTATCGATGTAATACTGTATATGAAATCTAGCCATCCATGCACTTTCCGAAAAGCAAAGAAGAATATTTCACCAATATTTAATATGCCAGCCGGGCGGAAGGATAAAAAGCCGGATGTCTGGTAACCGCAGACGATGGTGTTCTCCTGGGTTACCAGACGTTTGGCAAAAGGAGTACCGGCACACTATTAAAGTGACCTGAATGTTAAACTGACGTGTGTTCGGATACTTTGTTTTTGAGATTTATATGCGTTAAATACAGCTTTATTATTAGAAAGTTGGAAATAGTTCAGTCTTACCCATTTTAAGTTGAAAAGATAATGTTTTATGAACTCGGAGAAAAGTTTTTTTTTGAAAATCGAATGTCGGTTGTCAAAAAACTTTTTTTCGTAAGATCGCAAGTTCAACTACGGAGACTTCACTGTATTTGTTTACACTATCTAGTGGCCGCTTTCGATATAAAATGTAAACAGTCTGTGTGAGTTTTTGCAAGGCAGCAGGCTAGCACGATTTATACATTGTTTCCTCATCGTTCGAATCAAAGATACCGAATTTGTCTGTAAGACGCTGCCGGCGGGGGGGTGGAAGACCCACCCTAATTTTGGAATGGTAAATTTAAGAAAAAGCACTTTCGAAAAAAATGTATTGTTAATACAATGGAAATTTAAAATTCAATAAAAATAAAAGCAAATAAAGAAAGGTATAGCATTATTACCCTTATTATTCACCTTGAGATTCATTACTGACTTGATCATCATTATCCTCTTCACTAGTATCACTGTCTCTCTCATACAATAAATGATCTTCAGTGCCATCCATCGCATTGCTTAGACCACATTTTTAAAGGACTTGACCACAATTTCAGTCTTAACATCATGCCATGACTTCAGCACCCATTTGTGCTATTGATGGACTTCTCATGGTTCCCCTCTACCATCCATTTCTTGAATGGCTTATTGATGCTAGCATCTAACGGCTGTAACTGGGAAGTTAAGCAAACCGGAATTACCTGCTGCTCTGATCCCGTGTTCTTTGGCATATTGTACTGCTTTTAGCTTAAATCCGATAGTATAATTTTGCCTTCCTGATGCGCCTGCCATTGATTATGGCTTAGATGTATAACTGGAATTCACTTGTTACTCCAACAACAGCCTGGTAGTTACTGAAATATGTACTAACGTATATTTAACTGCTATGCGTTAACTCTCGGTTTTTTGCATGTACTGTATTGTCACTTTCGGCTTCTAAGACGCAAGGCGATTTTTTAAGGTATTTATAAGGAAAAAAAAGTGCGTCTTATAAGCCGACAAATACGGCAATTCATTCAAGTGAACTTTAAGCGGTTGTAAAAGTTTTCAGTCTCTAAGGAACTATTTAATCATGCTCCTGAAATGTAATGCAATTCATATATAACGTGGTTGAGTTAGTCTGTCTCAAGCAAAGGTAGCATGGTTTTTTCCTTTCCTCCGGGAACTCGGGTTTTTTGTCTAGCAAACAGAAAATCAACCTCAGAAAACATGCAATATACACGAAGCAATATGGCCTTAGTGGCTGATGCTCCTAAAACCCTACTACAACTACAATTCGTATATTATCGAACTTGTTTTTCTTTACTGATACCGTTAGGAATTATAACATTAAAATATCCTAATAATAAAACAAATTATAAAAAAATAATAACCTAGACCAAGAGTGGGAACCCATTTTTATCACAGAACCTTCCTTCATTTTTAGAAAATTTACAACGCGGCCATGAATAGTTTTTTTTTTATTTCTTTTCTTTATTTAAATTATAAATTTATGGAAGTTTTCCCCTCCACGTTAAGATCAGCTGAAGTTCTAAGTGCCTGTCGGACTTTGAGTTCCCTACTGCTTACAAAATTTTGTATATTTGGATATTTCAACTTTTTGGGACTTCCTTCAAATCAGCCATTTTGATATGCCTGATTTGAAGAAAGTTGAATGTCAAGTATGCATTTTTTTTTTTAAGTGAGATTGACTAGTTCTATAAATTTTCTTCGGCTGATAGCATATATGAGTATGCATTGGATTATTTCAATAGTTTTTCGAACTGTTTTCTGGGACTCTCTGTTTCCCCAAAGCGATCTCATGGATTCCTAAAAACGTTTTGTTATTGACTTTTTAAATTCAGTTTCCAGATTGTATATTATTGTTTTTTAATATATATATATAAGTTCCACAAAGAAAAATTGGGTCAGGTTATGTTTGTAAAAGGGGTCTGCTTGCTGGAATATAATCGTTGTCCCTGCTTGGAAGCTGGTAGATGTCGTGACATGGACTCACCAAGGTGTTTAGAGTGTCCTGTGGTATCGTAACCCATGCGTTGCACAGTGTGTCTATTAATGCCTGCACATTATCAGGTGGACGGTCGTAGCATTGAATGTCCTTTTTCGGTAGGTCCCAAATATGCTCAATAGAGTTGACATCGTTGGAGTTGGATGGCCATGGGAGGACGGGCAATTCATTTTCATATCCAATTAGCAACCTGCCGGGCCTTGTAGCATGGTGCATTGTCATGTTGATAGACTCTGAAGTTGTCTGGATACACTCTCATCATGAAGGGGTGTACTTGGTCGGTGACAATAGAAAGTTATGGATATAAATGCAGCAGAACAACCTTTCTAGTATCAGTTAAGCGTAATAGCCGTAGCAAGAATGGGAAAATGGAGTGATCTAACGGACTTCGAACGTGGCATGGTAGTAGGTGCAAGACGTGCTGGACCAAGCATCTCTGAAACGGCAGTTCTCCTGAACTTTTCACGCACCACGTTTTAAAGGGTGTACTGTATCGAGAATGGTGCAACGAACAGAAAACATCCTCTCAATGGTACTGCTGTGGAAGAAAATCGCTTGTTGATAAGAGAGGTCAGAGGAGGATGGCTAGAATTGTGCAAGCAAACAGATGGGCCACAATGTCGTACATCACGTCAGAATACAACCTTGGTGTGCAGAACAAAATATCGCAACGGACCACTAGTCGCGAATGGGCTTCAACGGCAACATCGCGTACCTTTGTTATCAATGAAGAACAAGAGAGCACGCCTCCTGTGGGCACAGCAACACCAGTACTGGACTATCGAGGTTTGGAAAACAGTTGCTTGGTCTGACGAGTCGAAGTTCCCGGTGCATCATGTTGTTGGAAGGCTCAGAATTTGACGAAAACAACATGAATCCGTGGACCCATCATGTCTGACGACTACTGTGCAAGGTGGTGGGGGCAGTGTTATGGTGTGGAGAATGTTTTCTTGGCACACGTTGGGTCCATTGATACCCATAGAATCACGTCTGAATGCCACATCGTCCGACCAAGTGCATCCGTTCATGTTGATAGTTTATCCTGTCAGATGGTTACTTCCATCAGGATAATGCGCCGGTGCAAAAGGCCAGAATCACTATGGAATGGTTCCAGGATCATGACAATAACTTTTCTTTGCTGCAGTGGCCCGCTCAGTCCGCGGACCTCAATCCTATTGAACACCTTTGGGATGAGCTGGAAAAGGCTGTTTGCTGCAGGCCTAATGTCTACATGGTACGCCATTCCTGCACAACGTTTTCAGCATCTTATTCAATCCATGCCTAGACGAATTCAGGCTGTTTTGAAGGCTAAAGGAGGCTCAACACGCTGCTAGGTAAGTGTACCTAATAAAGTGACAGCACAGTGTATGTGACGACAATGTTATAACAGCCGTTCCCGATTTTGAGCCTTCACCAGAGTCACAGACCAGTTCATTCTTAACGACGGGGGGGGGGGGGGGAGTGTTGCTAATGCAAAGCCAACTCAGTGTATGTTATTTCAGAAACACTGTATAGCTTCAGGTTAATGCAGTTAAAAGTAAAGTCACTATAGTCATTTTGCTAAAGCATGTAACATAGCCTATTTAACTTTCAGTTACGACCAATTACAGCATAAGATTGTCATTTAATTAGCGAAAATTGCTTAAATGCACTACGCCATTAATATCTCTCTCTCTCTCTCTCTCTCTCCTAAACACCGATTCTTGCCCATACAACCAACAAAAACTAATTCCGCACGTTAGCTTCACTTTTGCGTTCATTCATTGATCTATTTATTGGGGCCAACCAAGTTGCTAAAGCTGGCCGCAGTAACTAGATGTTTTAACTGACGTACAAGTTTGTGCAATAGCAAAATAGCCGAGAACGGCATCGTTTTAGGTGTATCTCATATTGTGAATACCTTCACAACGAGTTGCCATGACATTGCAGTACCTCGAATAAGTAACGCTTCACCAATGGAGAAGGCTATTGTTACTTATTCTCAGCGGATTCCACCCCCACTCAGACTGCACCGTTTGAAAAATGGTATAGGATAAAATACTGCGTTATCTACATACTGTCCCTATTAGATTTAGGAAAGCCAAAAAGATGTAGAAAAGTGATAGTAGGAAAGGAAGATGAAGAAATGCCGCCGAAACAGGAAAGGGACAGTTACTCCTCACACTCTGAACTAAAACACTCATAAATCCCCCGAATAGGCAACGTTCCCATTAGGGAAGACTGTTGTTACCTATTCGCAATAACGATGGTCCCAACAAGACTCTTCCCCAGACGGCACAGGTTCGGAGCTTGTTATCTCCTCATCAGTGGGTAGGCAGGTACCCTGATGTTTCAAGGCTATTTGGCCTATGTTCGGTGGGTGGGTAGGTACCCTGGTGATGCAATGATGGCAATTCAGTTAGGAAGTATAACTTCACAATATGAGAGATGCGTAATGGTTTATGAAGTGAATCAGAATAAAACACTTTTAGGGCTTAAGCCTCAAGCTCCGTGAAGTTTAACTGGCGTACAGGTTTGTGCAATAGCATCATGTTAGTACGCAGCAAACTCTAAAATAGCTGAGAACGGCATCGTTTGAAGTGTATCTTCACTTCATTCTGCATCTCTCAAAATATGGAGTTATACTTCATAACTGAATTGCCATCATTACATCACCAGGGTACCTAACCACCCACCGAAGATAGGCCAAATAGCCTTGAAACGGTGTCCTCTGGGTGGTGGTATCCACTGAGAATAAGTAACAATAGTCTTCTCCATTGGTGAAGCATTACTTATTCGAGGTGGTGCAATATCATGGCAACTCGTTGTGAAGGTATTCACAATATGAGATACACCTAAAACGATGCCGTTCTCAGCTATTTTAGAGTTTTCTGCCTACTAACATGATGCTATTGCACAAATATGTACGTCAGTTAAACTTTCACGCAGCCCCAGGCTGCGTGAGCTTCAAAGCCACGCAGCTTTGAAACTGTCGTAACGTAGTGTTCTGCCTTTCACATTAACTCCTAACATTATTTTTCATAACTTGGTTTTGTGTTTTATTAACTGAGTTTTTCAAAATCTGGATTCAGAGGTTGGAGAGAAACCATGACATGAAGTGTTGAGTTGGGTTCACTTTCAACACTGCACTTGTGTGGCGCTGTTGTAGGTCACATGTTTTAATGAAAGAAACGAGAGGAAGACTGGTTTATGTGAGCGGTCTTTCAATACGCGAGTAGCTGTGCAGTCTGTCTAGGTGAAGCCAGTCGTTTATATTTACAGACTTCCTTTGTTACTTTCCTTAGGATATTTGGGTAAGTAATACTGCAGTAATTTGTGCTTTAGTTCTGCTGTATAACCCTTAACCACGAATTTTAGCGATTAAGAATGAAGAAAAGCATATTTTAAAAATTCTTTTTGGTTTCTATAAATGCCAATTAGTTTAGTCAGGTAAATAATGATAAAAAAAAATTTCGTTTGAAAACCTTATATTTGAATAGAATTTAGCTGAGTAGTTGACTTAATACTGCGCTTGTGTAGAAAGAATTGTGCCGCATATATGAAGGGAATATGCAACGGGAATTAATTTTGAGTTAGTTTTACAGATGTTCTAAACTTTCATATTTCATCAGTCTGTGAAAACGTGGTTTAAAAGCCTTCACTGAAAGATTATAGCTGCTGTCATAACACGCACTGAAATGCATGTAGATGTTTACTAACTGAACAAGTAGCATCGCAGTTTGTGAGATAATTTGTATAATACGAATACTATGAATCTAATTTACATACTTGGGCATTTGTATAAATACTGCTATAAAGATACAAATAAATTTGTGTGTTCGTTCTGCAGTGTGTATATATATATATATATATATATATATATATATATATATATATATATATTTTTTTTTTTTTTATGAAATCCCCAAACACGAAAGGTATCAAAACCTATAGTACTTAGTACCGTGCATGGTTTGAGAGAGAAGTATGGAGGGAGGAGGATGCCGGAAACTTTGCTCTAGAGACTAAACATGATGGGTTTCACCACTTTAAGCCTCCAATAAGCAAAGTGGTGGTATTGCACCGGTTGATGAATCATCTACCACCTGCAAATATGACGTAGGTAATAGGCTATAAATCAAGTTTTATGTTTTTTTCCTTATAAAATTGTAATCTCTCATGACCCCTAACATTTCATAATTTAAAGCACTGAGTACAGCAGGATCTATTTATTTGAAAATTTCTCTTCCTGATCTATTCGTCCCCCCTCCAAATTCTCAGTATGGGTCTGTGAAGGGATATTTTGTGTAGGGTTCGCAGAGAGAAGAGAAATAAAACTTGATATTATGCATTATCCTATGTGTAAGTAATAGTTATTACTATAAGATATCATCAGTCATTAAGTTATCTTTTGATTTAGGCATATTAATTTAACATTTAAATGTTAAATTGATATCCCAAATAAGCGAATGGGTGTGTCCTGCAGTGTATGACGTAGTTACAGCATGTAATAGGCTATAAACCGTGTTTTGCCGTACCCCCCCCCCCCCCATAAATTATAGGAGAGAAGGAATAGGTGACAGGGGAGTTTTTTATTTTATTTTTTTTCCCTCGCTGATGGTAAATAAGCTAGCTTTCTTGCATCATTTACCACTACTAATGCTAATACTAAAATTGGAATCTCATGACCCACTAACATTTAATAATTTAAAGCGCTGAGTTATCAGGATTTCTTATTTGAAAATTTCTCTTTCCTCCCGATCTCTTCCCCTCTCCCCAACAATTCCCTGTATATAGGCCTGTGAAGGGATATTTTGTGTATGATCTGCAGGTTTAAAGAGGAGAGAAAAAACAAAACTTATGACATTATGTGCGTTATCCTATGCATAAGATATCATCAATCATATTTACTTATCTTTTGATATTAGATATATTAATTTGACATTTATAAATTTTTCAAAAAAGGAAAAGTTTAGAATACCTTATTATTAATGGAACATACCTTGAAACTAAAATAAGGTATTCTAAACCTTTCCTTATTTGTAAGTATTTTCATGGTACTTAAGGTTAATTCATAAATAATTAAGTCATTTAAATTTTCATAATTTAAAGACTGTAATAAAATTATTTGAAACTTAAAATAATTTTATAGAAATAATTAAAAATAAGTTAAGAATTACAAACAATATACTAAAAGTGATAAAAATATATAGATTAAAAATAAGGAATAGAGTAAATATTTTAAAACCACAAATGTAAATGAAAAGCTTTCATGGCAAGGTACCTCATTAACTAACTAGTGCATGACAGTTCAGTATAAATATAGGTTTGTCATATGATAGAGGGTAAACCAGGAATAAATTAAAATAATGAAATTATTTATTTTTGCTTTTCTGTATATATTTTAATAAAGTTCAGTTGGTTGTTTGAAGTAATTTTATTATTGATATGATCCCCAATGCACAAGACTTTTTTTTTTTTTTTTTTTTTCTAATAAGTTTGGTGTATTGTGGAACTGTTGAATTCAGATTTTTACCAAGGGATATCAGGTACTGATTTTGTGGTGCTATATTGATATTTCAGTATGGTATAAAAGGTATCATTCAGTTTTTACATCAGTAATAAATGTTGATTGTGTTTATGTATATTTGTTTAAGTTGAACAAGCTTATAACAATTCAAACAATGGTTACATCAGTGTAGATGAAGATTCAGTTATTGAAAAGATAGAAACACGTTGAAGTGTAGAGTGGTAGTTTGTCGATAATAGCATAAACCCATCTGATATGGCATATTATGAAAATAATAGGGAATAGATCACTTGAAGATTGTTGTTGCCATTATACATGCTCCATAAAAGAAAAAGGATTATGCTAGCACTTGTAATAATTTATTAACATCTTTAATTGTTATTGTTCATTAGCCATTTGTTTAACTTTCATCTAGTCTTGTACTTTTTGTACAAAGCACAAAATGTACACAGTTTGGTGATGAATTTTCTAGGTAAATCTGTTTATACTCAGAATTGATTAACACTTTCTGGACAAAAGTCTGAAGAGCTGGTAGACAGAATATTAATGACATTTAATAGTAATAGTATTTGCCATATAGTGCAAGGAAGCCACAGGCTTTTTGCTATGTCTTGATTTCTTTTTTTTGCTATATCTTGAAATCAAAGAACATCTTGATTTCTCAGCATTAGTAACTTGATGAGTAAAGTGGACTTCATTCAGGAAGTGGCAGCATATACTGTATTGTATAGATTAGTGAAAAATAGTATTGTAGATACCAGTATAAATTGGTAATGATTAGTGTCTTTTGCCAAAATGGGATGAGATGGTCAATAATTTATATTTTAGTATATCTTTAATGAGCCTTGGATGAAATATCTATAAAATGCAATTATTTTGGAATGCTAAATAAACCAGTAGCATCATCGGCCTTAAAAGGGAATGAAAATCGGACTGCTTACCAGAAGCAAGTCTTCTCATCAGCCAAATTAAATTTGTTTAACTGTAGAACTGAGCCTTGCTAAGCAGAAAAATTTGCTAATGTGAAACTTAATTGCCCTCTGGCACTATTGGAAAGAATTTTGCTAATGAGCAAATAACAGAAAAGTTTTACTCATGGAGCTTTGGGTAACTTAAGTTACATAACTGAACAGGATAATTACCTTGTCATTACTAATAAAATTCCTGTATTTTTTGACAGAACCAAAGCTGTTTTAGCAGCCTCGCTGCACTGCTCGGAGAACTTTGTTAGCTTCTGCAACTGTCCCCAGGTCTTTATTCTCCATTACCTTTTGAGTGTGGTACACACCTAGTTTGTTATTCTGCTACCCAAATACAGTACCTTGCATTTATCAATGTTAAACTTCAAATGACACTTCTCAGTGCCTCCGTAGCCAGGTGGGAAGGAGCAGCAGTGTGTAGTATATGCTTCTTGATTAGACCGGGGTTCGAGCCCATTACCACCAAATACGGAGAATGCGGAAAGGTCAGGGAATGACCACCGCATATCCCCGAGCAATATGGCCTTAGTTGCTAATGCTCCCAAAAACAACAAAACAACAGCCACTTCTCAGTCAATTGGCCTAATTTCCCTGTCTTGTTGCAGTAGAACACTGTATTTCCTCTCATTAACAACCCTCCCAACATTTGTATTCAGAACTTAGTATGGTAATTACCAATATAGGAATTCCATTTAAAATTTTTCTGCTGATAAAGACTCGGCTTTATTCAACTGATTTGTTTATAACGATTTAGGAACATTCTTTGATTCTAAACTTCCATGTTTTTCACATAAACAGTTAAAAATTAAATTATTGGGGAAACTTTGGCTTCTTAGTGAGAATTTGTTGCATTTCTCAGGTCAGTTGCTCCACCCTTTTGAATATTTAACCTTTTCTTTTTTCTTTTCCTCTCCATGTTGTGTGAAATTGAAGTCTAGTTTGTTATGAAGTCAAATCTTAAGGGGCTTTATACCAGTTGAACATCTGATATTGAAGTTTGGTCAATTTAAAACATGGTTTCTGCTATACCATCTCCATGTTTAAAATATATTGAAGATAAGTAAGCTCATCTATGTTAGACTAACAGATATAAAATTACCATGTACTTCTGAAAATATGTTCCCTGGTTCATGCCAACCTCCTACCATTTGTGAACAAGATGGATCTGACTGAAATCTTGTCCCAACTGCAAATAGTGGTATATGGAATCACTAGATAAGGATTCCATATCCTTTTATTGAAGCTGTTAAATCAGCTTAATGTTGACATGCATTATTCTGCTTGGATCAGAAATATAAGAATGAAATTACAAAATGCTTTCTCTTAAGCAAAACTATTCCTGGTGCATTATAATCTTAAATGTTTTTATGCCATAAACGAAAACACCTTAAGCAAAACACGTCTCTAATTTGGCTTCCTGCTGGAATTTTGATATCATGTATGTGGTTATTGTTTTCGTAGAATGTATATCAAATATTAATTTAAATTTGATATATGTTGAGTAAAATCTTATGAATTCTTTATTTTTTGGGTGAACAAAGCAACATATTAAAAATCTAGGCTAGATAGGTTTGGATTGTGCTGTCAATGTATTAATTTTTGCATGAGATTTACCAAACTATGAATAAAGCAATTTAAATAAAAGTGGAAGGATCATGGTCATTGTTAAAAACAGTAGTTCAAAAGAATGACTAAGACAGGAACAAATTATATATGACTGAAAAAAAAAAAAAAATCTCTGATCCTGATAGGAAAAGTAATCGGACTGATTGGGAGGGAAGTCAAGTTTTGAAAATGCAGTAGCAAAAGACACATTCACCCTCCATCTCATCTGCTCTGAAGGGTAGATGGAGTATGAATTGTAGGTATTCCATTTGCACCAAAACTAATGGAAGCCACAGGGTATTCCATTTGCACCAAAACTAATGGAAGCCACAGGGTAAACTATCTTTAAAGTATGTAACCTGGGTTACAGGTGACTAATATTCCTTGTCAAGAGCTGTGTTTTCTACTCTGTTGGGGTAGATTGCTATAAAAGAGGAATATGTTAGTTCCTTGTTCTTATTTGAAATTGATTTATCCTGTTCTTCTGTAAAAATGGTTGGGATAAATTACCTGGGACTTCTGATTGATGTAATATTATAGTTCTTACCAAGGTTGTAGGCACAGATTTATGAGGGAAGCTCTGTTTTCCCTATTATTACTTTAGGGGAGGACACTAATTTTTGAGATTTTTCTAAACTTTTGGGTATAGTAGTATTACATTTTCACTCCAATACTGATTTCAACTTGCTATGAGGAAATAATTTCTCTAAATTTAATAATGTCATCATTAGATTTTTCTAAACTTTTGGGTATAGTAGTATTACATTTTCACTCCAATACTGATTTCAACTTGCTATGAGGAAATAATTTCTCTAAATTTAATAATGTCATCATTAAATTATTTAAATTTCATTGAACTTCTGTAAATATGTTAAAATCCAAAGTGAGTTCTGAGCCAAAGCAAATACTGTTATTTTAATAGTATTTAGTTCTTCATAATTTATTAAGAACTAAATACTGCACACTTTATTTTCTAAAAAAAGGTATATTTGAGAAACAGTTTCTTTGACCATGTGAAACTTTAAATTTGACATGATCCCTTTTTTGCCAACTTAACTTCAGAAGCAAATTATTTACACTTTCTGCTAATAATGCAAATTTGTATAATGCTGGACATTCTATACTACATCTGGATTGGATTATAGACTTGATTTTAATAGATAAACTATGATAGATTCTATGCATGTTTTGTTCTGTGTCAGAAAACTTGGTGAGAGCTGTACTTTGACAAATGAAGGCTTGGGCCTCAGTGGATTGGAGGAAGAGGCAGGGTTTCTTTCCCATGAGGAACAATAATTTGGTCACTTTCACTGGGAGGACAATATTTCCCCCATCTGCCTCTGGAAAGGGCCTGCTATATATCAGTTTATAACATTTTTATCCTAGCACAGTTGGCAGGGGATGGTCCACAGTACTAGGAGCAAAACAGAACCAAGACTGCTGTCAAGCTGAGGATGGTATCCCATAACATTGCCCAATAATAAAACTTACCACTAGCCAACTGGTTTGACCCCTCCAGAACTGGACTCTAAACTGATGTGATACAGCACCAAGGGAGTGGTAAGTGAAATGAATATTTATTAGGGATAGATTCTGATTTCACAGATGATTTATGTTAGTTCCAACAGGGTTTCTTTTTCCTTGTCAGTTCCTACATGCCCTGCTCAATGACATTCTTTTAACTTGTTCTGTCTTGTTGCACCTGCAAGGCAGCTCATAATAGGGGTAAGTTTTTTTTTGTTTTTTTTTTGTTTGGTTCCTTAGAAATCTAAGGAGTTTTGAAGTGAGCTCACCTAGAGAGTCCTTTATTACCAGCTTTAAGCTCAAAGTATGGATGTACATGCTGATAAAGTGAGAGCTTTTGCATGGATCTTTTAGTGACTGTTTCCAATTCTTACTTTTCGGTAAGAGCCATTTCTCTACCCTAAAGTGATCTCAAAAACTGCACTCGACAAATTGGTCAGTTTCTTGTACAGATTTTTGGTCCTTGCTGGGATAAATATGTACACAACTGCTTATTAGTGGGAGGAGGATTGGTTCTTTCAAGTGCATCAGTGACTTCTTGATTTCCTTTGCTTTTTGTTAGGATTATTGTAAGTGGAACAGAACTGATTAGCACAGAATGAGGAACATTTCTGCCTCATTTTAGCAAAGGCAATGGTCATCCCATTATCCCAGTTTATCAGTGTGTTATCCCACTATTATTTACAAAACTGCTTTTTACTAATTATCTGATTAAAGCTGGTAGCTGGGAAGCTGATACTTTGCTTCACTGCTTGAGGATTCTATCTGATACCGAATATCAGGTCATTATTATAGTATTGGCAATGTGATGCGAATAAGTAAAGCTTATATAGCACTGGGGGAAGGTTATCCACTTCATTTACCCGTTCATTTTAATAATTTTTTCGAACCTTTAAATTTACTACAACTGCACAGTTCTTGTCCATAACACCATGTGGAAGTTTTTTCCATTTATCAGGCAATGCAAATTTTTGCAGATCTATTCTTTAACCATTTTTTATAATTTAAAAGCCATTTCAAGAGGAAACCAACTCTCTACTAAAAGTCTGATTTGTTACTTTTATTCAGTGTTATTTACATGAATCATCTTACCATTACCAAAACTGTTGACTTCTGTCACTTTCAAAAGTGATCAGCTTCTGTAAATAAAAGAATTCTGTCTCATCTGGGAGAGTAAATATGCAATCAGCATTTAATTAACTTTTGTTAAAGCCTTATTCTCAATTAGGTCTCTAACTAATCTTGTCACTCCTTTTTCTGCATCATTTTGAACAAATCTGTGCTTCCTAAAACAGTTTCCAAACTTCCCAATATTCCAAATGGGACCATTGTATTGTATAATGGGATAATCACCTGCAAAGTTTCTATATATTACTGAGAGAACTGAATAAGCTGTTCAAGCAGACTGTTTGCCGAACTTGGAACTTCATGTCCAATTGTACAATTACCCCAAATTATTTTTTCTTATTAGCTAAATTGAATCTGTTACCCAAATGCATAAGTGCTGTCTGGGCATTTTTCAAGGTGGTGCCACCTTGAAAAATGCCCATAGAAATGTGGGAGAAAGTACTGTGCAGACTGCAAGCACATTTGGGCAGAGTGAGAAAGAAAAAGGCATGAAATTTTGTCATTGGAATGAAATAGGAATAACATGTTTACATATCAAGCATTAGAAGAATTATGGCAGTCCCCTCCACTATATTTAGTTTACCACTTTGCAAGAGTTGTTTTAATTTTGTTCTTGTTTTGATAAATTATTTAAATTAATATTTTAGGTTTTTTGTAGAATTTTTGTATTGTTTTAATGTCTCAATGAAAATATTAAAAATTATGTATTACTTTGAAATTCAAAGGTGGTTCACTTACACCATGCTCTCTGCACCCATGCCCAAATGGTATGTTATTCCAGGGCTACTGCTATACAAATGCAGCAGTATTAGTATGGAAATGATGTAAGAAAGAAGCTTATGCAGCATCAGCCTAAAAACACTTCCCATGTTGTCTGCCCATCCCCTTTAATATTCTTCCTTGAAATTTTTCAAGCTACCTGCTTCAGCAATACCAGATAGAAGTTTGTTCCAACAATCAACCATCTACTGACTGAAGGCAAACTTCTGCATATCTATCCTACAACCATCTTTCCTCAGTTTTAATTTATGTCCCCCTCATGGGTAGTATGAACTAGAGGAAGGATTCCATCAGCATTCAGCTTACTCAATTCATTTAAAGTATTAAGCACCTCAATCAGATCTCACAGATGCCTAGTCTCAGATGTTGAACTGAATTTGCAGAATTGAAATTTTCCCCAGTAAAGAACACCCTTTTATTCCTCACTGATCTTGTTATTCTTCTCTGCACCTGTTCCAACAGACCTGCATCCTTCCTGAAATGAGGCTTCCAGACCTGTATGTGGTACTCAAGTATGATCCAAACCTTGCCTTATATAATTGGATTATACAGTTGTATAAACTTTCAAATGTCAGGTGTATATCACTGACTAAAGAAAGTACCTTGCATTTATTAATGTCATGTCGCAGTTGCCATCTTTTAGCACATATGCCTAGTTTATCTACATCTTCTTATCAGGGCCGTTTTAAGAACTCTCAGGCACTCCAGAAAATTTCTGAATGTGGCCCATATTCAGTTTAAATTTTGTTTTAATATTTTTTTTCTGTTCTCTTAGTAGCATTCCTAGCCCTAAGTGAGGCTGCCAGTAGGCAGAGGCCCCTGGTGTCGTCTATGCATTAAAATGGCCCAGCTTCTTTGGTATACATTTAGTACAATCAAACCTGAAATACCTATATGAGCATTATTACTAAATATAAAAAACAGTAAGGGATCCCAACAATAACCAATGTAATTTCCCATTCATCCATAGTAGTAACTTTACCTTAATTCCACATTGCTCCAATTTATGCAACAATCATTCATGTGGAACAGTGAAAGAGGTGCACTTAACAAAGAAAGGCTTCTGCAAGTTGCAGCATCTGGAGACTAGACACCTGCAAAGTGATCTGATTGAGGTGTGCAAGGCCCTGAATGGTTTGGCCAGGCTCAATGCTGATGGGATATTTCTGCTTGCTCAGATTAAGAACCTGAGGGAGCATAGATTCAAATTGAGGAAAGACAGTTGTAGAATAATGTGTGGAAGTTTGCCCTTAGCCAGTGGATAGTTGATTGCTGGAACAGACTTCCACCTGTTGTTGTTGAAGTTCATAGCCCTAAATAAATTTAAGGCTGAACTAGACAAACATTTGGAGTGAATGAATGGGTGAAATGGGAAGGGTTTTTTTTTTTTTTTTTTTTTTCTGATGCTGTATAAGCTTTCTTTCTTGCATCATATGCTTCAGCTAATATTAATATTTATTTTTGCACCATAAAAAACCAAAACAAACAAACAAATCTTCAGCTCTATACAATTACAACATTACAAAAAAATTAATTTATATAAAAGCCATAAAATGAGAAATGCAAGTTCCTTGGGTTGCTAAAATAATTTTTCTTTTTTAAAGAAATGGCTGATAGTCTTCCCCGACTTACTCAGCAAGCTCCTGATTTCAAAGGTACTGCTGTTATAGATGGTGCTTTTAAAGAGATAAAGCTTAATGATTACAAAGGAAAATATCTAGTGCTCTTTTTTTATCCCCTTGACTTGTAAGTATGAAATCTAAGTGTTTCATTTGAATTTTTTAATTTTAATAAAATCATGCTGCATGCAGAAGCATCTAACGGTGCAACTCTGATGCAATCACAATTTTAAGAAGCAACATGCACTCTTAGTGCCGATGTGTAATGGAGCAGCTAGTTACTTGTAATAAGTTTGCTTGCTTTTTTGGTATGCCATGTGAAGTGTTGCTCCAAGTGGATACTTATAGTATAGTAAAATCCCAAGACAAACGTCTTGGGAGATGCACAGTTCATTTCTTTCTAATGAATATTGTTAATTTTTTTTTCAAAAGAATCATATGTATAAATAAATTCTTTCACACTAATTTTGTTTTCAGTATTTCTTTTCAATTAAAATATTTTATATGAAAATTCAACTTTAGTGAAAATATGTTTACAGAGGGCTCAGGAATACCATTAGACAGTGAGAATTGGAAAAATGTTGCTTTTCCTGATGAATCCCAGTTCCTGCTTCATACTGGTGGAGGGAACAGAATATGCAAAAACAGCAAGAGTCCATAGATACATTTTACCAGTTGTAAAAAGTGCAGCAGGCTGGTTGATGGCAGCATAATGGTATAGGGAGTGTTTTTGTGGCACATTGGGTGGATTGTCTGATACTGATGAGTAATGTTTGAATGCCACAGATTATCTGAAAATTGTTTCTGACCAGTTACATTCCATCATAAATGTAGTGTATCCATCCATCTTTGAGTGGGTTTTTAATTAAATTAAATGAAGATATGCATATAAATTTTAAAAAAAAGCTTGTCACTGAGAACAAAATTACATGGTGTTTTTCCATAAAATCAAAATTTTCTATAATGACCACTCTTAACCACTTTGAATATTAAGAATTTATTTAGCTAATAACTAAATCATTACACTTAAGATATAGTGATTTTGTTAGTAGCTAAATAAATTATCTTAATATTCAAAGTGGTATAAGAGTGGTCATCATTATAGAAAATCTAATTTCATAAGGTTAATAAATTAACAATTTATGCAAAAATTCTAAATGGATTTGTTTGAAATATTGCTTATAGTTTAAATTAAGGATGCACCGATAAATCAGTGATCGGCTTAATCAGCTCCTTGGTCGATTAATTGTTAATTGGTTTTATTAATCAGCCATTTCCTGCTCAAATTAAGCCAGTTAATCACTACCAAGAGATCCATCAGATTGCTGGAGTTTGGCTGCTGTTATAGCAAATTTATTTTTATTAATACAGAGAATATGATAAAAAAAATGCAACTTAACAGGTATTTAAATCAAATTTATCACTTTTTTTAACACAGTATAAAGGGAAAAAACAAATTAAAAGTTTTATGCAGAGTAATCAAAATTGAATACTTTAAATTGTAATGAAAAACATCAGTTTTTCCCATTTTCAGGACGGCCTATTTCTTGCAGGTTTGTACAAATTACCACCAGTACTAAATATTCTTTCACTTTCAACTGATGAAGCTGGTGCACTTAAATATTTCAGAGCCATTTTTCTTTGAAGAGGTAGTTTGTCTCGCTTGTTTTACCACCACAGAAATGGATTATTATTTCTAGATAGCAATGGCAAATTTAAATACTGATTCAATTTGAGTATAACACTGAATAATGCTTGTATTGGGTTTTTTTATTTAGTTTATTTTTTTTTATTATTTTATTTGATTACTTCTCATTTTGAACTTAACTCTGGGTGACATTTCTTCTATTCCTTTGTTTTGAACAGTCTTAGCAGAAGCTAATTCATCAAACAAATTTGAAAGTCATAGTAAATTTGCTCCAAAAGTTTGTCCAGTTCTTCCTTGAATTTAAACTGTCAACTTTCACAAAGATGGATGGAAGTTTGTTCTAGCAATCAACCACCTGCTGGCTAAGGGCAAATTTATGCACAACCATTTCTACAAATGTTTCTTCAGTTTTAATTTATGTTCCCCTCAGGTGCAGAATCTGAGCAAGAGGAAGAATCCATTAGTATTGAGCCTGCTCAAACCATTCAAGGTGATCTGATTAAGGCTTATAACATCACAATCAGATCACCTTGCAGGGGCCTAGTCTCCAGATGCTGCAATTTGCAGAACTTAAGCCTTTTTGGTAAGCGGATCCCTTCTTTCCCCTTGCCAATCTTGGTGCCTTTCTCTGTACTCATTCTAGCAACTGTACATCCTTCCTAAAATGAAGCCTCTACACCTGTGCAAAAAAGGCACAGCCTGAACATTGCCTTATACAAAGGGATAATCACTTCCTTATCCTTAATAGCAAAATTCCTGTATACCATTGACAAGACCTCATGACCTGCCCTGGAAGCCTGTCTGCACTGCTCAAAACTTTATCTGACTGCACAATTACCCCAGGTCTCTTTCATTCTGTACTACCCTGAGCATAGTACTGTATAGTTGGTATGTTACTCTGGGGTTACTGCTATGCATATGAAGTACTTTGCATTTATCTATATTAAACTTTAGTTGCCACCTCTCAGCCCACTTGCTCAACCTTTCTAGATCCTGCTGCAGTAGTGTACCATCCTTACTGTTATTAACAACCCTGCCAACCTTTATATTGTCTGCGAACTTGGACATTAAGCCTGATATACCTTCATCAATATCATTGATAAATTCCGAAAACAGTGGGCCCACACAGACTCCTGGGGACTCAGCTAATAACATTAGTCCATGAAGAGCAGTGTCCATTGATTACCACTCTGTCTTCTCCCATTCAACCATCCCTTTATCCATTGTAGCAACTTTCCCTTAATGCCATACTGCTCCAACTTGTACGGTAATCTTTCATGTGTGTAGCTGTATCAAAAGCTTTCCTAAAATTTAAGTATGTGATATCAAAATTATTTATTACATCCAGTTCCTTTGTAAGCACATAGTATCTGATCAAATTGGTCAGACAAGACTTACCCTTAACTAACCCTTGCAGTGTCCGAACTATAATTGCAGTCTTGTCTAGATGCTTCTTTAACCAGTGACTCCATTATTTTCCCTGGAACAAGCAGAACATGTGATTGGGCAACAGAACCTCATACCTGCTTGCCAGCTCCATGAGGGAAGTAGCTACGGAGTGAAATTGGCAATGCGATTAGTCACAAAAAATCATGATTTAATTCAATCATTTTCCACCAAAACTTTATTTACAGCAGTACCTGCATTTGTTTCAGGATGTATTTTTTTCTGCTGCAGCTCATAGCAAATCAACCTTGTACAGATAGCCAGTGATTTATATAAAGCAGCATATGTCCCATATAGTGTTGAATTTTTTGCGTGCTGTATTTTTGGCTATCACTGAATCTGCCCTTTTTGGGTAAGGGCACACAAATACCTGCTGTCCTTTCACATGGTGTAGAAAAAGCCAAGTTCAAAGCTCATCAGTGACAAATTTTTATTTATTTTTTCTTTCTATGTGACCAAGTTGGTTGGTCTTGGGCAAGGATTGTGTTTTTTTTTTTTGTCTAAAAAACTGACTGAAGGATGTTTGCAATTACAGATACTATATACCTATGCCTCATATCCTTAGCACTTAACACATACTTAACCTTGGGTTCCAGACTGGAATCTGATGGGACATTTCTTATGGGGTTTCTTGAAAGAGAAATTGTTCTGTAGGAAACCTACTTCACCCATGGACTCGATAGCCATGATTATCCAGAAATTGTATCATTGGTGTACACAAGAACTTGTTCATCAGAACGGAGTATGCATATTGAACATGTGGTAAAATGTATTCTGAGAATTGAATCTGAACATAAATATTTAATGAATTTATGTTCAGTTTAGAAATACATGAGTTCCTTAGGAAACATTTTTGTGCACTGTTCTGTATCTGTATGTATATTTATGCTTAATGAAAAATTGCCCTTTTATTTAGTTGTAGCCATTTCTGTATTGCTTACCATTTTCAATTGTATTACATATTTTCTTTTCAGTACATTTGTATGCCCAACTGAAATAATTGCCTTCAGTGATCGTATTGAGGAATTTAGGAGAATAAAATGTGAGGTAGTGGCATGTTCAACAGATAGCCATTTTAGTCATCTTGCATGGTAAGAATTAATTTTTCTGCTTTAGATTGTAATCAGATATTCTTTTCTTGTATGTGTATTCCTTAATTTAAATGGAGTTCTAGGATATTGAATATCCCAGCATACAATTTTATACAATAAAATGTTTATATAATGATTACCAGAGTAGCAAAATATGCAGTACAAATAATCTCTTCTATCTGCTGCCAGTTTACTTGTGTTTTTGAAGTACAACTTCTTTAGGTGCACTCCAAGCAGTTTTCAGATGGGAGTAACTTGTGTTCATGGATTGAGAAAAAACCCAACTTTTACGATAAGTAAACTCATTGCAGTCACCCTGAACAGATATGTTATGCTAGGCTAAATTCCCCTGTTTTTGTGCAATCACCGAAGTTCAGAAGTATTAGGCTTGGTTAGTATTTGGGAGGGTGACCACCTGGGTGGTATATCTGGTGTAGTTGCCTTGCTTTCTTTTCTTTTTTTTTTGTTAACCTGTGGAAAATATTCTTCCAATTTACATGTATCATTTAATTTTGTTAATTGGTAAGGTAATAAAGTGTAAATCTGTTCTTTGTATCTTTACTTTTATAGCCTGTGGATAATATTCCTTCTATTTTTGCTTATTAGAATCAGCATTAATAAAATTAAATTTTAATTTGTTAATGTGACCACAATGACTGGTGCTTACTACATATTGTATAGTGAACAGTATTTTGTTATGGAGTGTCCATTGTACAGTGAACCAGTTGTAAAGCTGGGTTCCACTGTAGTGAGTGTTGTAAGATGTATAGTACATGTGCAATTTGCCCATGGGTTGACAAAAATTGTCAAGAAAATGCGACATGAAATGAATCATCCCCTCCCCCCACTCACCATTGTACTACTCTATACCAGACACGAGCGATGCACGATCCAGTCGGTACCTCTACTGATTGCGTAATGCTGCTACTTTCATCATTTTCCACCATGTTTAATAAAAAATTTTCAATGGAAAAAATTTATAATTCAACATGTCTAAGACTAATAGTGAGCATTGTAAGGCATATAGAGCATGTATATGTGCAATGAAACCACCTCCATTGAGTATAAAGGAGAGATCTAAGCTATTTCGACAGCAGAAGAAATTACAGCATGCGATGGAGTTGAACAAAGAAACTGGAGAAGGTCCATCCATATCTTCAGAGCCTTGTATCTCCCAAGGAATGTTAGAAGTGAATTTGGAAGGAGAAGTCACAGAAGTTGATACTGCGAATGAAAACTATGGAAGAGTCCTCGAAGCCCAGTCATAAACAAAGCGAAGAAGCCAAAACTGACTGTCAGAAGTACTCCATCAAATCATTCAACATGTGGTGGGCATAATATTCAGCTGGAGCAGTAACAGGATTTTAAGAAACACTGAAGCATCCATGCACAGTTTAAACAATCATTCCTGGATAATGATTTTGGTTCAGTCTGTTCCATGTGTGATTAGCTTTGGTTCAAAAATCATGTGAAGGTTGTAGCAGCTCGAGATCATGCTCTTCTTCAAACAGCATTTCCAAATGAGGATGCAAGTCAAATGTCAGCCTGTAATAATAGCTGTCATAGCTCTCTCAAGAACAAAGTGATTCCGGCTCTATCGAAATCAGATGGTTTTAAATATAATCCGATGTCAGAGTACTTGCCAAACCTAATTTGGTAACTGAAAGTCTTATCTCAGAGGCTCCCATTCATGTAGATTCATTGCCTGCAGCGTAACATGGTCAATATAGGATCCTTGGTCAAGGGATAAATGTTCACCTAACGAAGTTTCACTTAACTTCCACTATGTGTGCTCAGCACACATGCAATTTTTTTATGTAAAAAGGTTTGATTTGTAATGAAAATATCAGTTTAGTGCAATAAATATTAATACTGTCATAAAAAACAAATTTGCAAAAAAGAAGATTCCTAAACAATATGTACAATTTTTTTTGATTGTAGATCTTTAGCATCTGGTGATGACTTACTAACTGAAAAGTCAATTGCCTCTTCAAAATTAGGAGATTTTGATCGATCTACCTTCCTAAAATGTTACTAGAGTAATTTTGGAAATAATTAGTTGTTTACATGGAGTTGCATATTTACTGAAACATGCTGGTAGAAAATTTTCTAACATTGAAATTGTTTGTATAGTTTTATTTAAAGAAGTATGGTTATTTATATTGTATCATCTGAAGTTGCATATAGCAGGGGTGGCCAATAAGTTGATCGCGATCTACCATTCGATCACGGCTTTAATTTCAGTCGATCACAAATATTTTTAAATATGTATAAAAAAAGAGATTAGTCAAAATCTAAATGTTGTTATTATACACCTCGCTGCATACGCTTATTACAAATCCGTTGAACCATGTGACTGCTCATTGCAGTGCAGCTGCAGGCTTGTCTAGTGGTCGAATTCTTATTTAGCTTAGTTAATATTAATAACTGGAGAGTATTTATACATTAATTTAATAACCTCCAATTTAAAATGAATACGAAAGAGCAAAACAATCATTTTCATCAAGAGTGGGAACTAGAATACTTTTTTGCAATGATAAAAGAAAAATGTTTGATTTCCAGTGCTTCCATTGGTATACCCAAAAAGGAAATTTAGAAAGTGCACTTCAGTACACTCCATGGTAAATACCAATTGGATTTTCTGCCTAATAGCGACCTTAGAATAAATTAAAAGAACTTAAATATTGATTATTCGCATAACAATTTCTTCATGACACTTAATTTACAAACTGAAGTAGTAACTGTAGAATTATTTAAAGTGAGTCATCTTCTTGCAAAAAAATGCAAACCATTTTGATGGTCAATTCATCAAAGAAGCATTTTTAGAAATAACATTTTCTTTTTGAAAATTAAGAACAAAAATGAAATTAAAAGTGCTCTTCAAGATCTGCAATTATCTCTAAATACTGTGATGCAATACATCAAAAAATGAGTAAAAATGCAAGCAAACAAATTGCATTCTCAATTGGCTAATTGTGTGTCCTTTTCTGTACACCTGGATGAATCTACAGACATCAGTGATACAGCTCAATTGCTTGTTTTTATTGGTTTTTGATGATTCTCCCACTAGAGAACTGCTGGGTATGGTCTTGTTAAAAGAAAGAATTAGAGGTCTTGATATATTTAGCGCATCAAATTTTATTGAAAAAAATTAAGTTATCACTATTTAAGCTCAGATCAATAACAACAGATGTGGCTAAGCAGTGACAGGGTATCTTAACGGATTCATCACATTGTGTCAAAAGGATGATGAATTCCCAGATTTTTCAAATTACCACTGTATCATCCACCAACAAGTGTTAGCTAGCAAAAGATTAAATACTAAAAGTGTTATGGACATAGCTTTCAAAATCATGGATTCCATCAAAGGATAATCTCTTCAAAATGCAACTCTATGAAAATGAACCAGATCTAATATTAAACATAGATGTGAGGTGGCTGAGTCACAGTAAGTTTCTAACAGATTTCTAAATTTGCTGAATGAAATTAAATTGTTGATCAAAGGGGAGATGATTGTGAGCAGCTACAAGATATAGAGTAGTGTGATCTGGCTTTTTTGGCAGATTTTACCAGTAAATTAAGTGATCTGAATTTGGAAATACAAAGAAAGAATAAAAATGTGGGTGACATGATTAGTAATACTTCTGCATATAAATATCAATTTTTGGCAATGGCTAAGGATCTCAAAGAAAAAAAAAATTCTATCATTTTGAAAATTATGCAAGATCATTTGCAGAAATATCCTGTTTTTGAATTTAATTGTGAGAAATATGTTTCTGAAATTGAGAAAGTTGTGGATGATTTTGAAACCAGATTTGGTGATTTAAAAACAATTGAAGACAATTGTCCAATATTTCTTATCCATTTAATGTTGACTTAGATAAGAAACAAATTGCAGAAAAAAATCACTGAGATTTTTCAAATGGAGAAAATATTACTTAAATGAAATTATTACATTGTGAAACTATCTTCCTCAGCAAGATCATCAGAAGAAGACTTCTGGTAATACGTTTGCCGAAAAATTACCCAAAAGTAAAAAAATGCAGTGAACTTTTAAATTCCTGTTTTGGTTCCTCATATTTATGTGAATCTGTCTTTTCATATATGAAACAAAGACAGAATCTATACTCTTAACGGACTTGCATTTAGAAAATTCTTTACGGTTGACCTTATGGTATATCCCAGATTTTGAAAGCTTGGCAGATGACACGAAGACAAACTTGGCATAAATTAAAATTTTAAATTATGAATTTAAAATAAGAATTCTGAATTTTATTTAAAATTTATAAAGAACATTTTTCAATGTGTTTAACTTTTTTAACCACGTGCAATGAAATTCTTGAGATGGTAGATTGTGGCATATTTTGAAGAAAAAAAGTAGATCGCATCATAAATTAAGTTGGCTGCCCCTGGTGTATAGTTTTATAAATTTAAAAGTGGAAGAGACTGTAGTTTTGTTTGTTTCTAACAATTTTTTTTTTTCTAGGCAGAATTCAAGTTTTTGATTATAATTGTTCCTTTTTTCTACTGCATGTCAGTGTAATAATTTCGCTATAACAAATATTTTATTTGCTTGCAAGAAGTTGTTTGACATTTCACTGTGCCAGCTTGTTTCTTTTTAGTAGCATTTTTTATTTTTATATCAGGCTTCTCAAATTTTTGCCTGAGTGACAGTATTTGAATTCACCCATATTTCAGAAGACTTTCCATAGTCAAGTATACTAATTTTTTTGGTATTATGCCTTTTTCTTTGGGTTGGCAAACACTCGTTTGTTCAGCATTTCACAGCAACAAGGATACCTTGTGGACTGCCTTTTGGAGAGCACATCAGGATACTGTGTGAAAAATGCAAACTCATTACTAATTATATTTCTAGGTACATCTCCAGTTGCACCATTTGGACCTGTCATCTGTTCATCACCTCCCAAAACATACCTCAGTGTCTTCCTTAATATGGAATACTGGCTCTAATGCTGGTTGAGAATGGTACTTCATAAACCATTCACTATCTCTAGAGGGATCCTTTATACCAGCCTTGACTGGACACATGGAAGCTGATTTTAAACAGACATAATATTATAACTCTAACTAAACTCCTCAGTGCAAGGCTAGACATCACTAGATGTATCATTAATCACTACACTTTTTGCCAGAAAAAGGATGCTGGAATATATAGCAGGACCTATAAGCTCAATCTTTAGTGAAGTCTGCAGAGTGTTTCTTGCCAATGCCATTGGCTTTTTAGACACTCTTGAAATTGACTGAACTTAAATGAACCGTTACATTATCCAGTTTTAACCTGAAACTTGTGAAAGGTGTGCAGTACACTGAAAGGACAGAATTCACGGGATACCTGGTTCCTGGGAAATGCAACGCTGTCACCACCTCTCACTAGTGGATAAACTTGAGTCATTATGTCACGGAAGTGGTACAGAAATTGCACTATCCTGGTTCGATATCAAGAGTGTATTGGGAATACGCCATTTCTGAAATGTCTCATCGTGGAAAGCGCTGTGGGCAGAGAAAGGTGGTAGATGAATGTGGCCATAGATGTCTGCCTCTCATTGTTTCAGCTAACTGCAGAGTGACAGTGGCACAAATCACCTCCAACTTCAAGGGAGGTGGCAGAAACGTCTCCACCAAGACCAAGCAATCATTAGCCGCAATAGGCTATGGGAGCTGCTGACCCACCAGAGTCCCATTGGTAACACCACGACACAGGACTCTATGCCTAAACATTGGCACTGGACTTTAGAAAATTGGAGATGGGTCTCCTGGTCCGATGAGTCCAGTTTCCAATTATTTCAAGCAGATGGGAGGGTGCGTATCTGGCAGAAACCGTACTAAGCTGAGCACCTGTCATGTCAACAAGGAACTTTTCAGCATATGCACGGTCAGTAATAGTCTTGTGCCGTGTTCAACTGGCACACATTGGGACCTCTATGTCTAGATACATCCCTGAATGGTCCAGGTTATGTCCATCCTTGCAGATCATCTGCCTTCCTTCATCGTCATTGTACACACACAAGGCAATGGACTCTTTCGGCAGGACAGTGTGCTTCCCCACAGAGCTGTGTTTACTAGAACATGGTTTTAAGAGCATTCAGCAGATTTTAGCATCATGGAATTAACGTCTGACATGAACCCTGTGGAGCATCTTTGGGATGCTGTGGAAAGGTCTGTTTGAGCTTTGGATCCTCCACCCAGGAATGAAATGGAATTATGGACGGCGGTGCAGCAAGCATGGATGGAAATACCTGTGTAATGCTTTCGTGAACTAATGGACTCAATACCTTGCTGTGTGACTACTCTTATCTGGGCAAAAGGTGGGCCTACCCATAGGTATCCCATGATTTCTGTCCACTCAGTGTATAATCACTTCAATGAAAGGCTTGTGTTGAAAGGTACAACATAATACTCCCATTTTGGTCAATTGTCTTTAATATTTTTGTTAAACAAAAAACAGTGCAGAGTTTACAATGTAGTGATGGGTTACTGTTGGTATCACTTTTATTGTACATGTGTGCAATAGAGTTCAATCAGCAAAAGAAAAAAAAAAAAAATTTCCATCCTTTCTAATAACATTTGGCAAACATTTTTTTTCATACCCCCAGAGAAAAAGTTTGTAATTTGACAAATGAACAATTTCAAAATATCATACAATAATACATATGCTCTCTTAAAAGAGTCTTATTCATTGTAAAAAGCACATTTAATCAAATGTGCTACATCCATTCTTTCCTTAGAAAGGATGGACAGTTTCATTTTTCTTTCCGTTTTAAGAAACTGACAGTATCCCAGTAACCATGGCACTGCTTTTCCATTGTGATTATGTCCTGATGAAAGATTACTCTTTCTCACCACTTACATATACTAATTTTTGAGGAAAAAAACTGAGATGGAAGCAAAGCAAATGAATTTTCAGAGACATTTGGCAGCCCTTATCTCCATAAACTACTTTAAATGTTTGCCAATGTGCTCTCTGCTATTCCATATCCTCTAGGTCTGTTTCAAATACCTGATCATTTGAGATCAAATGAATTCATATTTTCAGTTTTGCATCTGTTAAACTGTGAAACATCTCTTAAGTAGCAGAATGTACTTGCTCCTTCCAGAGCATCGACAAAATTCTTTATTAATCCAGGCTGTATCTGCAAAGGTGGGAAAACCTTTTTTGGTTTCACCAGCAGAACATATTTTATACTACTTCTCCCTGGTAAAAATTCCTCTTTTCTCACTGTTGCATAATGTAATGTTTTTCTGCTTCATGACTATTCTACAAACATAAAAGCAACAACTTGGTCCTTGATGTTGTCACAGACAGACATTCTCTCAAATATGCCAGACAAGCTGCACTTGCTACCTGGAGTCTAAAACGCTGATGGAACTGATATTCGGGTGACACTCAAGTCAAGTGGACCCAATTTCGGCGAAGTCCGGACGGTCTGTGACAGTCAAATCTTCTGCTTGCACCTTCACGATGGTGGGACTGTTAGTAATCCTGCGTATAACCTCCATGCACCAGTACATGGTGGATGACCACCCAGGTGTGAACCAACGTAAGCAGGGGTTGAGGTGTGGTGCCCACACCACATGGAGGAATGCTGTCCCTCTATGTTACTAGGTGGTAGATGACTCATCAACCGGTGCAATACCACCACTTTGCTTATTGGAGGCTTGAAGTGGTGGAACCCATGTTTAGTCTCTAGAGCTAAGTTCCAGTCATCCCTTCCCCAACTCTTCCATCATGCAGTATGACTGATGACTTTTGAGGTTATGAACATCGTAGCGAGATCCAATATTCCTTACATTTCGAGAGTACAGCTCTAAAACATTGTTCGCAGGACGGCTGCTAGTTAGTTCACCAGACCGAACCTATTGGTAACTCTCTAGGAGGCTTCCGGATCAGCTAGTGTATAATCTTGCTACCTCTACTTTGCCAGCTAGTGACTGGAGGGAGTCCGAGTAGTGTGTATGTGTGGGGAGCATTGTTGAGGCCACGTTATGTCAAGGATCTGGGTATATTCTTACCATGTGTATGCCATATCCAAAAATTTCATTACTTCATACAGCATGTCCCAACCACTTTCTTACTATTGAATACACCATGAATTGTCAAACTAATAGAGCAAGTTTATCTGCGAAAAGATCTAAACCTCCCAAGCACTTCCTGATTCGTTTCACAAATATACATGGTCTCAATTCTAATCTTAACGATGTCCACTTGCAGTCTGCCAAACCTCATGTACTTTTTCTGACAGAATCTCAGTTATCGGTTGATTCAACTACTGCTCATCTCAGATGCCCAAATTATTCACTGTATGATTTGTTTCGCCTCAAAGGTGGTACTTGTGCATATGTCCGTTCTGATATTCCCTGTCAGAGACTTGGCAATTTGGAATCTACTCTCTTTGATCTTCTCTGGCTTAAAATATTTCTACCTCATTGTGTAAAATTCATATGTTGTCTACTGTTATTCCAACTCCACTAATCACTTGGAGCTTTTTGACTTCTCTTTGCAACTTGACTTTCTCCAGTCCAACTTTCCTAACAGTGAGGTAATTTTTCTTGGTGATTTTAATGTTCACAACTCCAGCTGGCTTCCGTTTTCTAGTCACACCAATCCAGCAGGTTGAGATGCTGAGGCTTTTGCAATTACTAATGACCTTGCACAGATTATTCATTTACCTACAAGAATACCGGACAATCCTAATCATACAGCCAACACACTTGATCTTTTTCTCACAAACAACCCTTCTAAGTACACGGTCAAAGTGTGAAGTCCTTTAGGCACTTCAGATCACAACTTGGTGATTGTCTCTTCTCCAATGTAGCCTTTATCTCATGGCTATTCCCAACCTCGTGTTGTTTGGCATTACAAGAATGCAAAATGGATGACCTGCGAGATTTCTTTTCCTTGCTCGGATTACTGTTTCAAAACTTCTGATGTCAATGTTTGCTCAGATCATGTCAGTGAAATTATTCTTGCAGGAATGGAATCCTTTATCCCACACTCCACTTCAAAATCTCCTTTATCTAAACCTTGGTTTTCCAATAAATGTGCTAAGGTTGTTCAAGACAAGAATGTTGCATATTGTAATTGGCTTGTTTCTAATTCTTAAGTTTCATTTCCTGCCTACACCAAAGCTCGAAATAATTGTGAAGCAGTTATTAATCAGTCCAAACTAGAGTTCGAACAGGCTAAGGGTAGAAAACTTGCTTCTTGCCCTAATGATAGCCGAGCATTCTGGCCCCTTGCCTTTGGCATTGGCTGCAACTTTTGCCCATCTCTGCTCCCACCTCTGTCCGAACCATCTGGTTCGGACAGAGGTGGGAGCAGAGGCCACTTCAGCCAAGGATAAAGCTGACCTGCTAGCATCCCATTTTTCATCCAACTTATATATTAATGACCTTGGTAAAACACCTCCCACCATTCTCAACACTCTCCATTCAATGCCTCCTATGGTCTTCCGTCAAAAGGATGTCAGAAGGATTTTGACGAACCTTGATGCTAAGAAAGCTCCAGGCCCCGATGGTATTTCTCCACTTGTTTTCAAAACTTACTCCTATTCTTTGCCGCATTTTTTCACTTTCTTATAATATCGATGTGTGCAGTGTTTTAAAAAAAAAAAAAAAAAAAAAGATATAGCATATGAAAATTATAATATCAGTGTGCCCATTGGGATGTTAGCAACTGTTTATCTCAGAATGACTTGGCTGAACATGGAACCAGGCTGACTATAGGTTTATTGAAATCATTCTTTCTGGAGTCAGTAAAAGACAATTAGGCTTCTCATCATAAGTAAAATGCTATTTATAAATTGTATAACATCCCTAAATAATGGTCTTTTATTATTTTATCACATTAAATCTCATTGATATATAGTTTATATTTAGTTATACTTGCATGTGATGTCTACTTAAAAGAAGTTCTGGCATTTTACCTCCACAAAAAAACAAGTCTTATTACTGCCATATATGTTGACTGCTGCCTTAGCTGAGTGGTCAAATCAGCAGATACAAAAGTATGACCTTGCTCACTTATCGTTTTTGCTCCGCAAAAACGATAAGTGTTTGCCTTTTATTTACATGATTGTTGTTTTATATTGTACTTAATACGTAGTCATATAGTTATAGTTACGCTGGTTATTTTTTATTTTAATTTAGATAAAGAGTTTTTGTGGATTTTACTTACGATAGGTAAAACCGTTATTTTTGTTCGATTTTTGTAGCCATTGTTTTTGTATATAGGGAATTCAAAGTTTTTGTAGGGAATTCAAAGTTTTTAATTGAGGTAGCTAGGTAGCTCTAACGCATAATTATATAGTAATACGCTTCACTGTTTCTATTTCATAGTTTCTATTCAAATACTACTGACATTTAATTTATTGATTTTATTAATTTAAACTACCATGCCCCGAACTAGAGCAGCAAAGCAACGGGCACAAAGTGGCAGGAGTGTTGTGACTCGGGAGAACTGAGGGGGGCGATTCTCCAACGCGTCACAGCCTAAAAAAATGTACAACTTGTGAAATGTTTGCCGAACTCTCTGGAACGGAACATGATATTGCCATGGGGGATGTCTTTGTGTGTGCGCGATGTAAGGAGTGTAAGGAAATCAGGCGACAACTCAGCGTTGTTATGGGCCTATATGAGAGTTTGAAGGACAGGGTGGATGCCCTCGAAGGAAATAAATTGAGGGGCCCATCAAGCTCTCAGCTGCCCACATCAACGCCAGAGCGTGCACTTGGTCATCACGCAACACAGCGGCAACCCCCAAGGCAGAATGCGCTGGTCCCACAGGAACTATTAGTTGTTGGTGACTCTATTGTCAGGGAAACGGGGAACATGCTATGTAAAATGGATAGGTGGAACAGGACCAGGGTATGTCTGCCAGGGGCAAAGGTTGATGACGTTGTAGAGCGGATATCATCTTTCAAGGGCACAAAAGGTGATATAGTTGTACACGTTGGCACTAATGATATTAAGAGTAGGAGACCGGCAGAATTACTCAACAAGTACAGGTCACTGTTGAAAAAAAGCCGAGAATTAGGGTTGAATTTAAAAGTGTCTGCAATTCTGCCCAGACACGATAGGAGGGAGTATATGATGAGAGCCTTGTCGATCAATTCGGCCCTGGAAAGATTGTGCAAGGCTCAAGGGGTAGAATTTTTTTCAGCCTGGACTGTACTTGTTAACAGGAGAGATTGCTTCTACAGGGATGGGATACACTTAAATAGAAAGGGTGCAAGAATATTTGCTGATGCTATCGAGGCAGTGTTAGGTGGGTCGGAAAACTGCTAGTTTGGGGGGATACAAAGACTAATAGTTTAACAGTAACCGCAGGCAGAGGTGAAGGTGATTCTTGCACAACTTCTATTAGAATAAGAAGCGACCTGGAGCGAGGGGTGTTGGGGGTTTCAGGGACGGATGGCAGTCATCCTGGAATAGTTGGGTATATGGGATGTGTTAGGGTAACGAGGAATAGGCATAGGAGCATGTATGCTTGCATGTATACCAATGCTAGAAGTATAGTAAATAAATTTGATGAATTTGAAGTGTTGGTCAAGACATCAAAGGCGGATATTGTTGGGATAGCAGAGACGTGGTGTCACAAAGATATAAGGAATGCAGAACTGGAATTTGGGGAGTACAATGTGTACAGAAAGGATAGACAGGACAGAAAGGGAGGAGGTGTTATGCTGTTAATTAAGAAAAACATAAAATCAAGAGAAGTGCATCCAGTTGATATAGATGGACAGTGCACTGTTGAGTCAGTTTGGTGTGACATAAGCACTGCAAAAGCAAAAATAAGAGTAGGAGTGTGTTATAGGCCTAATGACTCGAATGAGTACAATGAACAATTGTACAGAGAAATAGTGGGCCAGTAAATCAGAATGTCTTATAATGGGGGATTTTAACTTCCCAGATATTGACTGGAACTTGTGGGTTGGTCACTCACACACTAGTCAGACTTTTGTGGATTTATTGGATGATTGTTTTCTGCAGCAGCATGTTCGAGAGGCAACCAGAGAAAGTAATACTCTTGATCTGGTTATCAGCAGTGATCATTCGTGTATTAAGAATTTGCAGATAAAGGAACCACTAGGTGGCAGTGATCACAGTGTGCTGAAGTGGGATTTACTCAAAGAGGTAACTACCGTCAGGGGTAAAGGAAAGGTTTTTTGCTTCCGTAAAGGGGAGTACAGTGGTCTCAGACAGTTTTTAAATTCTGTACAGTGGGATTGACTGACGATGTTCCAAACAGTAAATTCTAAGTGGGAAGCATTCAAGGAATTAATCGTGGAAGCTACTAGACTTTTCATACCGATGAAGAAATATTGTTCAAGGTTTAGGCCTAAATGGTTATCAAATGAACTAATGAGACTCGTGACAGAGAAGAAAAATGCATGGGATGCATATAAATTATCAGGCGACGCAGAAGCCTGTAGCAGATATAAGCTAGTCTGTAATCAGGTCACAAAGGAGGTTCGGCAGGCAAAGGCGGATTACGAGAAATCTTTGGCAAAAGATGCTAAGAAAAACAGCAAGGATTTCTTTACTTATATAAACTCTAAAAGGAAGGGGCTGAATATGATTGGTCCACTTGACATCGATGGTTCGACTGTTGATGATCCTGCTCAGATAGCAAACAAACTGAATGAGTATTTTGCATCTACATTCACACGTGAGGAATCATTACAGTTTGAAAATGGAAGAAGGTTATCAAATTGTAGCAGTGTGCTTAATGATTTTGTAATAACTGAGAGCAAAGTGGAGGAGAAATTGAAGTTAAACATAAGAAAGGCACCTGGGGCGGATGGGATCTATCCAGTTATATTAAAGGAGGCGGCAAAGCAACTAAGCAAACCCTTAGCCATAATTATGAGAGCATCCTTGGACTCAGGAGAGGTTCCCACGGACTGGAGATGTGCAAATGTATCCCCAATTCACAAAGGAGGTTCGAAGGGTGACACGAATAATTACAGACCAGTTAGTTTAACTTCTGTTCCGGGTAAAATAATGGAGTCACTGGTTAAAGATGCATTGCAGGATCATCTAGACAAGACTGCAGCAATAATTCAGACACAGCATGGGTTTGTTAAGGGAAAGTCTTGTCTGACAAATTTGATTGGTTATTATGATGTGGTCACAAAGGAACTGGATGCAAAAAATAATTTTGATATCATATACTTGGATTTCAGGAAAGCTTTTGACACTGTTGCGCATGGAAGACTACTGTACAAATTGGAGCAGAATGGTATTAAGGGTAAGTTGCTGCAATGGATCAAAGGATGGTTAAGTGGGAGAAGACAGAGGGTGGTAATCAATGGGTGCTGCTCTTCGTGGACTAATGTTATTAGTGGAGTCCCACAGGGTTCGGTGTTGGGGCCACTGTTGTTTTGTATATTTATCAATGATATTGATGAAGGTATATCAGGCTTAATGTCGAAGTTTGCAGATGACACGAAGGTTGGCAGGGTTGTTAATGACAGTAATGGCAGTGTGCTACTGCAACAGGATCTAGATAATTTGGGCAGATGGGCTAAGAAGTGGCAACTGAAGTTTAACCTTGACAAATGCAAAGTACTGCATATGGGTAGAAGTAACCCCAGAGAAACGTACCAACTGTGTGGTACTACACTTAAGGTGGTAGAAAATGAAAAAGACCTGGGAGTAATTGTGCAGTCAGATATGAAGTTTTCTGAGCAATGTAGACAGGCTGCTAGGGCAGGTCATGGGGTTTTGTCAATGATATATAGGAATTTTGCTAGCAGGGAAAAGGAGGTGATTGTCCCTCTGTATAAGGCAATGGTCAGGCCACGTCTTGAGTACTGCGTACAGGTCTGGAGGCCTCATTTTAGGAAGGATGTAGATTTGCTTGAGCGTGTACAGAGAAGAGCAACACGATTGGTGAGGGGAATGAAGGGATCCTCTTACCAAGAGAGGCTTAAGTTCTGCAAATTGCAGTGGCTGGAGACTAGGCACCTGAGCGGTGATCTGATTGAGGTCTATAAGGCCTTGAATGGGTTGAGCACGCTGAATTCTGATGGGATCCTCCCACTTGTTCAGAATACGAACCTACGGGGACATAAGTTCAAATTAAGAAAGGATAGATGTAGAATAGATGTGCGGAAATTTGCCTTTAGCCAGCGGGTTGTTAATTGCTGGAACAAACTTCCATCTGTCGTTGTGGAAGTTGATAGGTTAAATAAATTTAAGGAGGAACTGGACAGGCAATTGGAGGGTATGGTGTGATTTTTTTTTTTTTTTTTGGCTGATGCTGCATAAGCTCCTACACTGCTTTCTTGCATCAAGTGCCACTACTACTACTACTATGCACACTGAGTGAGAATGGTTCAAGCCCACATGAGTATTAAACACAGTAATGTTTTTGTTTCTCTGTCTTGTGAACTTTTTTTGCCTTATGTGGTCATCTCACAGTATAAACAGAATTTATTTTTGACAGAATGTAATCTTTCTCTGAGCTGTGCTAATTTCTGAATGGTACATTCAGAAGTGTGCTAACACACTTCTGAATGTACCATTCAGAAGTGTGTGTGTGTGTGTGTGTGTGTGTGTGTGTGCGCGCGCGCGCACATAGGGAATAACGAATCTTTGGTGCATGCTGGTATATAATATATGTTAGTGATTATGATGATAATATTGATATATTATAGCTACAACATCCTGTCATGTATAATAATATCAGCAAGTGTGATCTTAGGCTTAAAAGTTGTCATTAACAGTCAATCAGTATATTAGGATGTGTGGTTTGGTCACTGATCAGCTTTCTTACAAGCATACATTGGATAACAATTGGTTTTGAGAATGGCTAATTCTTTATATCTAGTAATTGTAATTTATAAGTGAGTTTTCCCAATTTGTAAATGTATATTTTGGACACTTTAGTTCCTTGTTTTATCTGACTGTTTAGAAAGTAAATAGAAAAGTTTCTTAATTATTTCTGTTTTATAGGATCAATACCCCAAGAAAAGAAGGTGGACTTGGTGCCCTTAGCATGCCTCTGTTAGCTGACAAAAGTGGTCAGATTGCAAGGAGTTATGGTGTATATAGAGAGGAAGATGGAATTTCATTTAGGTATGTGTTTTGTCAAAATACCATCTTTTGAGAACACCTTAGTTTGTTTGAAGTTTAAGACTAGCCTTTTTTGAAGGGAAACCTTACTGCAGAAGTTTACCTTTTTATTTTTTTGTAATGTTATAATCAAATCACTTTTACAAAAATTTTATAAAATTATTTTTGTAATTTTATAATCTATAATACTTAGTTTTTAATTAATGCAAGCACAACAACTTAGATACTTCACTGAAGTGTAAAAATAGTAATTTCTCCAAATGTAGCCTTTGAATATCATACACAGGCAAGGGCAGTCATCAAGGTTCAGTCTGGCAAAATGCTCACTTTTCCAGAAATTTGAAAATAATGAATGCTTTTACTGTTTGTGAAGGAAAAAAAAACTTAGATTACCTGCTCTGAAATCTGTTTCAGAATAGTCTTTTTAATAGTTCATTTTTTTTTTCGTTCTTTTTATTTTTGATATATTCCACAGTTATCATCCCCAACCATACAAAAAATCGGTCATGCTGAACCAATTTCTTAACGCCTTTAAATATTCTTCCACCCAAACTTCTCTAACCACTGAAATAAATGAATTAACTACAAGATTCTCAAATAGGGGTTACTTGCTAACCTATATAAACAAAGTCAAAACAATAGCCTGTGATAAAATAAATAACAACAACCTCGCAACAAACATTGCACAAAAATCTGACATGACCAAAATACATTTCATCACAATTCCATATGTTGAGTACTGGTACAATAAACTTAATCAAATATGCAAGGGAACCGACATGAAAATCATAGCAAAACCCATGAACAAATTATACACATTCTTCAGAAATTGACCTTCAAACACCACATTCCAATCACAGCATGACCTCGTATACAGCATCCCATGCAAAAATTGCGATGCTGTCTAAATAGGATCTACCATGGGAGTGGCACAGCTACGAGCAAAACAACACAAAGCTTCTGTGCGGGTGGGTTGTTCAAATGCATCGGAACTTTCGTTCCACGCAATAAATGAACAACATTCATTCAGCTTTAATGAAACAAAAATTATAAATATTCAACACAACTATCACAAACTACTTATTGCAGAAACCTTAGAGATGAAACTTCAATCAATATCCGTAGGCCATTCCTATTGTCTGACGATTGGTCACTTATATGCATGCGTGAAGAACAAACACTACAACATAAGACAAAAGTTTCGGATTAATTGTGAGTTGCTCCGTTCCTGTGAACATGATGCCCAGCATTTTTATACCAGGATTTTATTTTTGAACCAAGTCCTTGTTGTAATTTAGTTGCCAAATGGATAACTATAACACTTTTTAGCACTCTTAATAAATGATGGTTGGTTGCAACATTTTTGTACCATGCATATGTTTTATGGTGATGGGATAAGTTCTGATTTTCTATTTACCAGAAAGTGTCTCCTTGTCTGGTAGTGTAAGTTCTGATGTTAACTACCTGCTGCAATGCCACTTGTTTTAATTTGTCACTAGGTTTTACTGACATTCCGCCTAACAGTTGTAGATGATGATTTTGTTACCTATTTTTAGTGGATATTTCAGTGTAGATCTAAAATGTCCACATTTTTACAACAGGTTGTTTTTTTTTTTTTTTTAAGCACTGTGGTTAGAATTAAGATTCTTTTGCACCATATGAAAGATGTGTAGGTGAAAATTTCACCTTGATAAGTTCCTTCCACAGGCTTTTTAAACTATGGCTGAGTCAATTGATTTTTGGGCAAGAGCTGCAATTTTACTTCTCCTGGAAGATCAGCTTTTATCTCATGAAATTTGTAAAACTGACCATTTTTAAGTTTCATGCAGTTTAGGCATAATATGCTTATACTTTATGGTACTTAGTTTCTTTGGTACTTATTCTATACAAGTTTCTTTTCCTTTTATTATAACTACATAATTTGTAATAAAATAAAAAATTTGATATTAATTTTTTATGGGAAAAATTCTAAAATTGAAAAGAATGTAATTGGATGATAAATAATTAACTAGAGAAACCTCTATTGATTGTTAATTTATTAATTAATAACCGACAGAGACCAGTTTTTGAAAAAAATAATAAAATGGGAATGGTTACAGCATGAGTAGAAGTGATGCAGCTGGCTTGCTAACCAGCAGTTCTATGTAGTTAAACGTGTACTGAAGAGGGAACATCAGATACACCCCCATTGTGGTTTTGTTTCTTCACAGAAAACTGGTTTATGTTCATTTCAGAAGTATACTGATGTTTTTAGGCAAAATCAAGGGCAAGGTACAGCTTTACCATTGAGGAAAGAAACATTTTTAGTTAGGCAAATTAAAAAATTTTGGCCCAGTCATGAGAAAGGTGATATAACCTCAAATTTAAGATTATTTATCACCTTAAAAATAAACCTAAGATAGACCTAGTGCCTTTTAATTGAAATGTATATAATTTGAGATTTTTTCATTAAAAAGAAAAAATCCAAATATAGAATTTCACGAAAATCCATCCAACATAAGTACTTGGACACTGCCCCAGCTGCTGGTGGTTGTTTTGTTCTCTTTTGTGCAAATGTTGAGCATTTTCACAAGGTTTAATAGTATTTTCTTCACATTAATATCCTATACTATGGAATAGGCTGCCTCTGTAGCAGAGTGGTCAAGAGTGAGTGCACACGCTCTTTGAGTAGTAGTAGTAGTAGTGGCATGTGATGCAAGAAAGCAAATGTATGAGCTTATGCAGCATCAGCCAAAAAAAAAAAAAAAAACAAAATCACACCATTCCCTCCAAATGCCTGTCCAGTTCCTCCTTAAATTTATTCAAGCTATCAACTTCCACAACAACAGATGGAAGTTTGTTCCAGCAATTAACCACCTGCTGGCTAAAGGCAAATTTCCGCACATCTATTCTACATCTGTCTTTTCTTAATTTTAATTTATGCCCCCTTAGGTTCGTAATCTGAACAAGTGGAAGGATCCCATCAGAATTCAGCATGCTCAATCCATTCAAGTCCTTATATACCTCAATCAGATCACCGCACAGGTGACTAGTCTCCAGCCACTGCAATTTGCAGAACTTAAGCCTCTCTTGGTAAGAGGATCCCTTCATTCCCCTCACCAATCTTGTTGCCCTTCTCTGTACCCGCTCAAGTAAATCTACATCCTTCCTAAAATGAGGTCTCCAGACCTGTACGCAGTACTCAAGGCGTGGCCTGACCATTGCCTTATACAGAGGGATAATCACCTCCTTTTCCCTGCTAGCAAAATTCCTATATATCATTGACAAAACCCCATGACCTGCCCTGGCAGCCTCTCTGCATTGCTCAGAAAACTTCATATCTGCCTGCACAATTACTCCCAGGTGTTTTTCATTTTCTACCACCTTAAGTGTTGTACCACACAGTTGGTATGTTTCTCTGGGGTTACTTCTACCCATATGCAGTACTTTGCATTTGTCAAGGTTAAACTTCAGTTGCCACTTCTTAGCCCATCTGCCCAAATTATCTAGATCCTGTTGCAGTAGCACACTACCATTACTGTCATTAACAACCCTGCAAACCTTTGTATCATCTACAAACTTCAACACTAAGCCTGATATACCTTCATCAATATCATTGATAAATATACAAAACAACAGTGGACTGAACCCTGTCGGTCTCCACTAATAACATTAGTCCAAGAAGAGCAGCACCCATTGATTACCACCCTCTGTCTTCTCACACTTAACCATCCTTTTATCCATTGTAGCAGCTTACCCTTAATACCATTCTGCTCCAGTTTGTACCATAGTCTTCCATGCGTAAACCAGGGTTCAAGCCCTGACTGCTAAATACGGTCTATTTGCCAACCTGCACTGGACCAGTGTGGCAGATTACTGTCCATTTCCCTTAACATGAATTGTTGAAAGGCTTCCATCCTGCATTGGATTGATAATGGCTGCTGCTTACCCTTGCCTTTACTATGGAATACCATGTAGTCTCCATTTAAAACAATAAAAATGAGTCCACTCTCCCCAATTGATTTGTATGCTTTAAGCACTTTTTTTTTTTTTTTTTGCTACAATGTTTAGGCCATTTTCACATGGTTCCTGTGGTCCTGTCTTGGATTTGTAATTTTTGGAAAAAAAAAATTATTTGCATGTGTAAATACTTCTAATTAAAAACATCTCATGTGCGTAACTAGTTAGTTTTAACTCTGACTATTTGATAAATTAAATTATTTAATTATCCTTGTTATTCAGGGGTCTCTTTATTATTGATGACAAAGCAAAGCTGCGACAAATTACAGTGAATGATTTGCCTGTAGGACGATCTGTGGATGAGACACTGCGTTTGGTACAAGCCTTTCAATATACTGACAAACATGGAGAAGGTTTGTAGCTTTTTGCTTTTGATTTTAATACTGAGTAGCTTAGCAGATCGTAGGGATAGTGAACAAGGTCATTCTGATTAAGAGTATCCATTGACTTTGGATAAATATTCCACACTACAAGGAAGCTTGTGGTGTGTCATATATATGTAAAGGTACTGTTCTTTACAATGTTTAATTAGGCAGAATTAATTCTTGTAAATTTTAATAACAAAATAGGCACACTATTAATAAAAGTAAATCTTGTAATTGTACAAGATTATTCCTATATTTTTTACTGAAATACAGTATTGTGATTAGGCTTTGGATTTTATGTATGTCTGACCAATACAGATGGGATTTTTTAATTTAAAAACAAATTAAAGAATTATATTAAGGTATTCATATTGTGCTCTTTTTAGTGATTTGAATGTTTAGTGAATACTAATTAATTCAGTTCCTTATGTGACCTGCACTTTAAGACCTATCTGACCTACACATCCAAATTGGGCCATGTCCTGGAAAGTGATATACACCTAATTCTGTTTTTGCACGAACTTTTTTTACACGAATTTGGTTTAACACGAATTCAAAATAAATATTTCATTCTCTTTTTACGCGAGTCATTTTGATTTAACACGATTTCTATGAATTTTTTTTTGCCTAAATTCTAAGAAATTTTTTTTTATTTGTGGCATATTAGTATCATTTCTATATTACACGCATCAATAGATTGGATAACAGCTAGTGTTTGCATTTTGAAACGCGTGCTTTTGCTTACCAATGTTTACGTCTAGGTATCTATGAATCATCAACGTTTTTATTAATTTTGTGCACATCTACGGTATTCGTGCATTGTATCTTCAGCAGACATGTAGTAGTAAGCTCTATTTCAAAGTGAAAGAATCTTTAGTGAAATTTGTGCACATATAAATTTATTAATTTTGCCGATAGTCAATAAATTGTAAGTTTACAAATTTTTCATACCTTTTTTTATTAATTATAACTGAGATATTTTTCGGTAGCCCTTATATAATGTTGAATAATTCGCCTATTACCAAAATGAAAAGGAAAGCGATTTCTTTGGAACTTAAAATTCAAATTTTAGATAGTCTTGCAACTGGACAAGGGGCTACGTCTGTAGGAAGGCATTTTGGTGTACATGAAGCTACCGTAAGAACTATTAAGAAAAATGAAGCTGCAATTAGGAAGTCGGTATGTTCTGGAACAAAAGTAAGTGTTAATTCATCATCATATACAAGAGATATTGTCAAGGAAAAAATGGAAAAGGCCCTGGTAATGTGGATAGAAGATCAGTCACAAAAAAGAGTACCAGTAGATGGAAATGCCATCAAGCAAACAGCACTAAGAATTTACAGACAGATTAAAGAAAAGGAGCCAAGCACTTCATCTCAGTTAAACAGAAAGTATGAATTTTCTGCGAGTACAGGTTGGATGACAGGGTTTCTTAAAAGGAATGCTCTTCATAATATAAAAATTAAAGGTGAAACTGCATCTGCAGATGAATCGGCTGCTAAAGTATTCCCGCAGGAACTTGCAAAAATTATTGAAGATGGAGGATACACTCCTGATCAAGTGTGGAATGCAGATGAAACTGGTTTCTTCTGGAAACGAATGCCGAACAGAACGTATGTAGCCAAATCGCAGAAAACTGCTGGTGGTTTTAAGGTAGCTAAGGATCGTGTGACCTTATTATTTTCTTCCAACGCTTCAGGAGATCGTATGTTGAAACCACTGCTGGTAAATCGAGCCCTAAACCCACGTTCAATGAAAGGTGTAGATATCAATAAATTGCCTGTTCCACTGGATGGCAAACAAGAAGGCCTGGGTGACCACTACTATTTTTACAGAATGGTTCAACAAATGTTTCGTCCCAGAAGTCAGACGTTATATGAATTTGAAAGGTCTCGAATTTAAAGTTCTTCTGATTCTTGACAATGCACCCGGCCATCCTGTCTTGGAACACCCAAATGTACAAATTTTATTTCTGCCACCTAATACTACATCTTTGATACAACCGCTAGACCAAGGTATAATTGCGACAATTAAAACATATTACGTAAAACGAACATTCCAACACGTTTTGGACAAACTGAATGATGAAACACTAACAGTCATTGATGTGTGGAAGAAATTCTCAATTATGGATTGTATCAATCAAGTTGGATTAGCGTTAACTGAATTAAAACCAGCAACTTTAAATGCGTGTTGGAAAGCGGTTTGGCCACAATGTGTAAAAAGCAAAGATCCCATCATCCCTAATACGACCGAATTTCCCAACATCATTACAATGGCACACAAAATTGGTGGAGAAGGATTCGATGATCTATCGTTTGAAGATATTGATGAATTGTTAACCGACAAAGCCCTAAGCGAAGATGAAATATTAGAGGTTGTCCTTGGGACTCCTTATCCCACAGAACGTAGTGATAATGAAGAAAATGATCCTGTTCTAAATGCAGATTTAATAAAAGAAGGTCTGGAACTGGCTAGAAAATTAGGTAATCATTTTGTCAAACATGACCCTAATGAGGAACGCGCTGGGAAGTTTCAACGCGAACTGAAGTTGTTGACAGCCTCTTACAGAGAATTATATAACGGACTAACCAAAACACGAACACAACGATTAATAACTGAATTCGTTCGTAAAACCGGTGAAACATCAGCACCAGAGGAGATTCGTGCTGATTTTGCTGAAGAGATCACAGAAAGAATTTCATTAATAGAGGAAGAAGACGATGTCCACAACATTTCTAGTGATGGCAGTGATATTCCAGTCGTACGCAAACGTATGCGCCGTTTATTATCAGAAAGTAGAAAATGAATAAAATCTTGTTATATGTAAAACAGATTTTTTTTGTTCATGAAGAATTTTTTTTCATTTCATATGCATACAAATTTATTTTAGTACATTTTAATTACATATTATTACATGTGTATTTTGTTGAAATAAAATAATAAGCTTAAAACGAATATTTTATGTGTTTTTTTTTTAAATTATTTTTACTGATTTTTTTAGATCCGGAACCAATCTTCTTTTCTTCCATAAATACAATGTCTTTTTTTACACGAATTTTTTTTACACGTATTTTTCAGGAACGTATCTATCGTGTAAAAACAGAATTAGGTGTGTATATATATATATGTGTACACACACACTGCTTATGCAGAATGAAAGCTTTAATTGGTCTGACTGTAAGTAACTTCATTTTTTAAATATGTCCAGTAAGTACACAAGTCACTGATAGTTCAAACGAGTCCTAGACATCAGGCTTCGACTTGTTTTCTTTCGTATAGTCCTGTTTAGGTCTTTAGTTCTAACTAGAGCAAGTTCTTTTTGTTTTAATGCATGCTTGATGCCATTTATTTATAATTAGATACATTTGTATGCTTTGCAACACAAGGTCACTAACTGATCTACCTGTTGTCTGATTATGGGACCAAATAGTAACAGGTCACAACATTGCCTTTTGAGTTTTTAATGAATAATAAATTCCCTTGTTTCCTCCTCCTTTATATTGCTGCATTATCTCTTAGACTAGATGTTATTTAACTAATTTTTTTTCCCTTATTTTATTAGTAATGTGGTCTTGCTGTTGCCTCTCTGCATTAGTTCCATATATACAACTAATTTTTGCTTTCTTTAAATGAATTTAACTGGCTTCCTTTGTTTTCTTTCATATTCATTAAAGACTTCTTAGATGTAAAAATTGCTAATTTTTAATTATATGCTTTCAATTAAATATATAGAAGTTAAGTGCTATTTCAATGCAGCTTTTGAAATAGTTTAAGATAAAATGCTTCCATTGCATTAATTTTTGTCTTTATTGCCATGGGACAATATTGCTCCTCCTGTGGCAGAATATGGACTTATGGCTCTTTAGAAACAACTATTATCAATGAGTCAACCTAATCAGCAGCATGGTCTGATGACAAGATTAATACTAGGCAAATCTATTATTCATTAAGGACTCAAGAGTACTAGTGGGACCACTTTTGGAACTATTTGGTTTCATCATTGGACAACACCTAGCAACTTTGTATTGCAAAGTGTTATAGAGTTGCTAATTGCAAATAAAGGAAAGAAAAGAAAAAGCAACATTTTTACCTTTAGTGGTATGAATGCCCCTTCCCCAGACACCTAGTACCTGTTATATAGTTCCAGTGTGACCATTGGTCTGTTAATAACATATAGCTATAGTAATTGGTTAAAAAGTTGAATAAAAAGTCTATTTTCATGGCCTCATGGATTTCTAAAACTGGAGTTCTGTGATAAGTGATTACCAAGATTATAAATTAAATCTTTTTTCACCTTTGTCTACCACTGGGATTTGATGTATGTGGTGTGTTTATATAGTTTTACTAGAGTAAAAAATGTTCGTGAAAAAATCTATTCACAGTGCAGAATTACTTCATAGCTGTTTTAATTGTCTAAAAGTGGAGTATTGTGTTAAATAAGTGCCTGCTTAGGTTAAAGGAAAAAAAGATTAATTTATTTCTCCATTTGTAATGCATATAGTACTATTAGCCAGTAAAAATGATTAAAAAAAATCTGCATTATAAGCTATTAAATTAGGACCTAAAGAGGGAGATTTTTTTAAATGTTTTATTTACAGTTTTTTTTTTTTTTTTTTTTTTTTAGTTACAGTTGTGAATATGATTATTTTTACTTATAGGGTTTTAGAACAAAAAAAAAAACTTGTGAGAAATAATTTATACATGACTGTTTATGGACTTCATTTTGCACACCATCTTTTGTGTGCAAAAAGCATTCCTTATGAACACTTTGGTTAAATAAAAAATAATAAAATTACTGTTTTCAGTACAAAAAATATTTTAATTTATGGTGGGTGTAGTTGTTGGTCAAGAGAAAAATTAAACAACATGAGTGTGCCTTGTATAAATATTGCAGTTATTGGCATTAGTAGAAGCATACAATGCAAGAAAGCAAGCTGCAGCATCAGCATAAAAAAAAACCCTCCCATTTCACCTCCATTTGTTCCAAATGCCTGTCTAGCTCAGCCTTAAATTTATTTAGGCTATCAACTTCCACAAAAAAGGATGGAAATACTGTTCCACCAATCAACTACCTGCTGGCTAAAGGCAAATTTCCACATAACTGATCATCGCTTTCATACTATGAATGTTAATAATTTTAAATATATTGACGTGTGGCCATGTTATAAGTTTAAAAATTGCCTGTCGCAATTACTTTGTTAAAAAAAAAAAAAATTATAAAAATGCATAGTTTCAGCATTAAGAGACATGAAAGGTGATCAGACCTATCATTTTTCCTCAAAGCTGCAAGTAAAGCTGAAATGTTGACAATGATTAATGGTTCCATGAATCTTGAAATATTGCACGTGTGTGATTTCAGAGGTCTGATTATAGTAATTCAGCAATTTTGCCAACTGTTTGCTGGAGTTAAGTTATGGAATTTGCAGCTTTTGTGATTCCTTTCTGGAAAGTGAGTCAGTAATATTGCTAGTAATGTGGATTGATTGCTGAGAATGAATAAAGCTATTGACATTAATTTGCATTTCTTAATTTTGTCCTTTTGTTTAATTTTGTCCATGATGGCAAAAAGACTGGCTCAAAGAATGTAGCAGGCTGACGTATTTTGTTTGTTTTAAAATATACAGCAGTTAGTTTGAGGATACCATGTGTAATTAAGCTAAGGAAATTAACCACACAGTTGCAAGATAGCTCAATATTGAAACTTATGTCTGAGTAAAAAGCCTGACCAGATCTTTTGACTTATCAATTAGAACTGAGTTTTCTGAAATTTCCATGGTATTTCTTTTTAGGAGATTGATGTAATTTTGGCAGTCATCCTCTATGAATTGACACAAACTAAAGCAGTGTTGACAGTTGTTAATCAGATGAGAGGTGTTAATGAATTGTTCCTTTTCAAAGAACAAGCAGGCATAGGCAGCTTTCTGTGTTGCAGAAAAACAAGGTGACACAAAACTAACTTACATTACAGAATTCTCAACTTTTATATTGAACCTGGACAGTGTCTGTATAATTTTTTTTTCAGTTTTGATAGATGCATTGAGTGAATCTTATTTCATGTTAATCTTGAAATGTATGCATCTTCAAAATTTAATCTTGTTTTATTGCAGTGTGCCCTGCTGGATGGAAGCCAGGCCAAGACACAATGAAACCAGATCCTGAGGGTAGCAAAGAATATTTTATTAAACATTAGAGTTGAGCAGTGGGTTCACAAGAATATATCTTCTCTGTTTCCATAATTTGTACTTGTATTGTGTGGTATTATTGTACTGTTGTGTTGATATGTTATAACATTCTTTGGTGTAATTAGAAGTGAAATAAATAAATTAAAAATAACTGGATCATTTGAAATTGCTTCTGTATTTACATTACACATGTAATGTGCAAAGTTTAATAAGTAAAGTATTTACTAATTTAATGTTCATTACTATAAATAAATCCTGTCTTACAAATAAAAGGAGCAAAATATGATACTTAATATAATATTCACCCACTTAGAAAAAGTTCATACTTGATTCCCAGTGCAGACCAAGAAATAATCTGTACAAGCAACAGAATATATTTTCCTACTAAATTAGTGCTTTAAAAAAAAAAAATAATAATAATTTTGAATCCTTTTTGCAAGTATTTTTTTAAAATGAAAATCCCAAACACGAGAGGTATTAGAATCTATAGTACTTAGTACCGTGCTTGGTTGGAGGTTGAGAAGAAGATAGAAGATATTTGTTTTAATTTTCAGGAAATATGTATGAAGGAAGGTTGTTCCAGAAAACAGCAGTTGAATGAATAAATGAGGAAGATGAAAAGTTGGTTCTGTGAGTTTGAAGTTGGACAGTAAATGGATGTTGGCTGGTGGCGGCATGAGTTCAGACTGTTTTGAAAGAGAGCAGGAATTATAGAAGCCAATTGAAAAGAATAGTGCCCATGGAAGTATCTGTAGAAAAGGCGTGCAGCAGAAACAGTAAGTCTGAGACAGAGTGGAGAGACTGTTAGAGATGAATCATTAATTAACCTAACTGCCCTCTTCTGAATGAAATCAAGAAGCCTGAGAGAGGTTTTGGGGGCACTACCCCAGATGTGGGAACAATATTCGATGGTAGGGCGGATTTGCGATTTGTACAAAGTGAATAACTGTTTGGAAGAAAAGTAATGCTGAGAGCGAAGAGAAAACAAAGTTTTTTAGATGCAGAGGAAGCAATATTTGTAATGTGCTTGAGCCAAGAGATTAGAAGTCAGGGCAATCCCCATTTTGCCTAGAAATAGGAGTGTGACCAAAGATATCATAGGAGCAGAAGGATCCTTTTTGCAAGAATATAAGACAAGACTGAGTTTTAGAAGGGTTGAAATCAACTAAGTTGTCTTTGCACCACTGGAGAATTACCTGAAGATTGGCATTTAAGGAATTGGTAGCAGATTTTCGAAAAGTAGAAGCTGATTGAGCAGGACAAGGTTTCTCAAAATGGAAAGTTGAATGCAATGTGCTATCATCGGCAAAACTATGGATAGGATTTCCAGTCAATGGAAGAAGGTCATTAATATACAAGAGGAAAAGAGTGGGGAAAGAACTGAACCTTGGTGGACACCAGCATTAGTGGTGAAGTTAGAAGACAGAGCCATCTACCATCACCCTCAGTGAGCAATCAGAGAGAAGACTGGATAACCAATTGCAAAAAACAGTTGGCAAACCATAAGATGGAAGCTTGTTTAGAAGACCTTTATGCCAAACAAGATCAAAAGCCTTTGAGATGTCAAGAGCAACTACTTGTGTTTCACCGAACCTTTCCATTGAATTAGTCCATAAATGGGTAACATAAGCCAGAATATCACCAGTGGATCGACACTGACAGAATCCATACTGGTGATCGTTGATCAGACGGAAGGGTTCTAGGTAGTTTAAGAGTTGGCAGTTAATTGATTTCTCCATTACTTTAGAAAGAGTAGAAGTAATTGTAATGAGACTATAATTGGATGGGAGGGATTTGTCACCCTTTTTAGGAACTGGCTGGATATGAGCAAATTTCCAAGCAGAAGGAAAAACACCTTTGGAATAAGAAAGTGAAAAAAGGTGGCAAAGAACAGGAGCACAGGTTTTGAGAACAAGTGGAGAAATACCATCAGGACCTGGAGCTTTCTTAGCATCGAGATTTGTCGAAATCCTTTTGACGGAAGACCACAGGAGGCATTGAATGGAGTGTTGGGAATGGTGGGAAGTGTTTTACCAAGATCATTAATACATGAGTTGGAAGAAAAATGGGATGCTAGCTGGTCAGGTTTATCCTTGGCTGAAGGGACAACAGAACCATCAGGTTTGGACAGAGGTGGGAGCAGAGATGGACAAAAGTTGCAACCAAAAGCTTTGGCAAGAGACCAGAATGCTTGGCTACCATTAGGGCAAGAAGCAAGTTTTCTACTCTTAGCCTGTTCAAAATCTAGTTTGGACTGATTAATGACTGCTTTACAATTGTTGCGAGCTATGCTGTAGGCAGAAAATAGAATTGGAAACAAGCCAATTACGATATGCAACATTCTTCTCTTGAACAACCTTAGCACATTTATTGGAAAACCAAGGTTTAGATAAAGGACGAGATTTTAAAGTGGAGTGTGGAATAAAGGATTCCATTCCTACAAGAATAATTTTACTGACATGATCAGAGCAAACGTTGACATCAGAAGTTTTGAAGCAGTCTGACCACGGAAAAGAGAAGAAATCTCGCAGGTCATCCCATTTTGCATTCTTGTCATGCCAAACAAGAGGTTGGGAATAGCTATGAGTCAGAGGCTCCATTGGAGAAGAGACAATCAAGTGATCTGAGGTACCTAAAGGACCACTCACTTCAGCCATGTACCTAGAAGGGTTGTTTGTGAGAAAAAGATCAAGCATGATGGTTGTATGGTTAGGATTGTGTGGTATTCTGGTAGGTAAATGTACAATCTGTGCAAGGTCATTAGAAATTGCAAAAGCCTCAGCATCTCAACCAGCTGGGTCGGTGTGACTAGAAAACGGAAGCCAACTGGAGTTGTGAACATCAAAATCACCAAGGAAAATTACGTCACTGTTAGGAAAGTTTGACTGGAGAAAGTCAATGTGCAAAGAGTGAAAGAGCTCAGAGTGACTAGTGGAGTTGGGAGAATGGTAGATACAGCAGATAAATTTGACACAATGAGGAAAGAGATTTTGAGCCAGAGGAGATTCCAATTACCAATTCTCTGGCAGGGAATATTGGAATGGACTTTTTTTTTTTTTTCCAAGAAAAGGGTGAACAGACAGTAGACATGGAAGAATCCAAACGGATTAACAACTAATGAAATCAGTGGTGTATACCTCTGATTGCTTTAGTTGTTACCACTCAAACCATTCAAGGCTTTATACACCTTTAATGAAATTAGAGGTATATGATGCCTTGAATGGTTTGAGCATGCTCAATGCCGATGGGATTCTTCCTCTTGCTCAGAATAATCACCTGAGGACATAAATTCAAATTGAGGAAAGACAGATGTAGGATAGATGTGCAGAAATTTGCCTTTAGCCAGCAGGTAGTTGGTTGGTGGAAGAGACTTCCATCCCTTGTAGTGGAAGTTGATAGACTAAATAAATTTAAGGCTGGACAGGTATTTCGAACAAATGGAGGGGCAAAATGGGAGTGGGGGTTTTTTTTTTGGTGGATGCTGCATAAGCTTGCTTTCTTGCAAGATTGTCTTGAAACTACAGCAGTGCTGCCTGAAGTTTTTGGCTAGCTGGATGATGTATATTTTTAAAAAGTGTGGGAGAGTATCACTAAAAGAGGTGGAGAAATCATTTAAACAAACACACAGCACATTCAAAAAGTTCCTGGAATTGCATGCTGGTATTTATATGGTTTTGTGTGTGTTGACATTGAACTTAGTGTGCATGCCAAGTGAACTGCACGCTGGTATTGGTATTTAAATGGTTTTGTGGGTATAGACATTGAACTTGGTGTATATGCATGCCAAGTGAACTGGCTCAACTACTTCACTTGTGTGTCACAGCTGATTGATTGCAGAATGACAGTTTGAACAGCATGCTTACATCAATCTTTTATCTTGGGAAAAGTGCTATAGAGACACTAAATATTACAGAGAGTTTATGGAGATGACACTGAGGAATGGTTTAATCAGTTTAAAAATGGAAAAAATGCTAGAAGACGAACCTCCAGTGGATGCCCTTCAATGTCATGAAATGACAAAAGTGAAGGAACTTGCGAAATGATAGTTGAATGACTGTTGATTGTTCATGAACTGTCTGTAGGCTCACTACACAATCCTGACATAAGATTTAGGTATGTGTTGTGTGTGCAAAGTTTGTTCCATGCTTGCTGTTGGATGATTAAATGGACAGCAGGAAAGCTATTGCAGGTGATTTGTTTGAAAAATCTACACAAGATATGAGCTTCCTAAGAAAAGTGGTCACTAGGGAATGCGTTGCCTATAAATGTTGAGACCAAGGTAGAATCATCTAAATGGCACACCAAAATCTCCCCATGGCCCAAGAAGTCTTGTGCAACAAAATCCAACATCAAAGTCATGGAATTTTTTTCAGTAGATGAGGGTATAGTGCACAAATTTGAGACTGGGAGAAGCACTACTCCTGCTTACTATGTTGAGGTTTTTACATGTTTGCATGAGAATGTGAGGTGAAGATGACCACCAAAAAAGGATGGATGGCTGGATCCTACATCATAACAATGCTCCCAGCCACACAGCAATGGCAGTTCAGCAGTTCTTGGCCATGAAAATCAGTCGTGCAAGAGCCACTCTACTTCCCTGACCTTGCACCTTCTGATTTCTGGCTGTTCCCTAAACTGAAAATGGTGACTTCAGTTTGTCATTTTGCTACAGTGGATGACATTAAAGAAAACGGTGAAATGGCCCTATGTGCGCTAAAAAAACCATAACCATTTTAAAAAATGTTTCAAAGCTTTGCAAGACCAAAGGAGAAAGTGTATGGAAATGGAAGGTATTTTGAAGGTGATTAGGTTAGTAAGCTCAACTGTTCACTCAGATTTTTATAGTAAAATTCTGGGAACTTCTTGAATGTACCTTATGTACAGAGTAATTTATTTTTATTCATCTATTTTAATCTTAATTTTAATTCATCTATATAGTAATTTATTTTTATTCATTCGATTGCTGGGTACGAGAGTAGCCTGTGCAGACGAAGCTCTTTGACGCTCTTGGAGCAGAGAAGTTTTTCCTGATTTATTAGCTTAAATTGTCATTAACTTATTTCTAGAGTAGCTTTATATTCCTAGTAACGATACTTAGTTTAAAGTTTAACTTAGACAGAGATTGTGTAGGTATTACTTAGTAACGGTATCAAATCCACGTGTTACAAATTGAACGAGAGGTCTTTTTTTTTAACCAAATTTAGTCGATTTATTAACCAATTGTTATATTAAATTATCTTCTATAAGTAGATTATAGACCTAGTCAGGATCCTTAGTTTATTCTAAATTGAGATAGTGAGATTTGGAAGCTAATCAATACTTACGAGTCCGTAGAAGTACCGTTCGTGAATTCCCGCCATTTTTACACGATAGCATAAGCTTAGTGTAGTATAGTGCATAATATAATATTGTCAATTAATCAGTAAATCTATTAATCTTGATAAACTTTATTGTCAATTAAATTGTACTTTTAACTCTATATATATATATATATATATATATATACACGACTTAATCGTAACAAATAATTAATACATAACTATAGTGGTACACGTGATACGGAAGTTATATAAAGGGAACTCGTAGAAAACACTAGATACCGAAAAAATAAATATAGCGTTATAACTGTTTTGGGATATAACTTAAGGATTTAATTTTGTTTTGAAATTTTATTGAATTAAATCGGAATCATGACTCAGACCAGAGCAGCAAAGCAAAAGGCTCAAGCTAATGGGAGTGCTGTGGTTCAGGGGAGAACTGAGGGGGGCAGTTGCCCTCTGAATCACAGTCTTTTAAAATGCACTGTTTGCTTGATGTTTGCGGAGCAGTCGGGTACGGGACATGATACTGCCAAGGGGGATATCTTTGTGTGTGCACGATGTAAGGAGTGCAAGGAAATCAGGCGACAACTCAGCGCTGTTATGGGCCTTTATGAGAGCTTGAAGGACAGGGTGGATGCCCTCGAAGGAAATAAATTGAGGGGCCCATCAAGCTCTCAGCCGCCCACATCAATGCCAGAGCTTGCACTTGGTCATCAGGCAACACAGAGGCAGCCCCCTAGGCAGAATGCGCTGGTCCCACAGGAACTAGTAGTTGTTGGTGACTCTATTGTCAGGGAAGCGGGGAACATGCTTTGTAAAAAGGATAGGTGGAATAGGACCAGGGTATGTCTGCCAGGGGCAAAGGTTGATGACGTTGTAGAGCGGTTTTCATCTTTTAAGGGCACAAAAGGTGATATAGTTGTACACGTTGGCACTAATGATATTAAGAGTAGGAGACGGCTGAATTACTTAACAAGTACAGGTCACTGATGAAAAAAAGCCGTGAAATAGGGTTGAATTTGAAAGTGTCTGCAATTCTGCCCAGACACGATAGGAGGGAGTATATGATGAGAGCCCTGTCGATCAATTTGGCCCTGGAAAGATAGTGCAAGTCTCAAGAGGTAGAATTTTTTTCAGCCTGGACTGTACTTGTTAACAAGAGAGATATCTTCTACAGGGATGGGATACACTTAAATAGAAAGGGTGCAAGAATATTTGCTGATGCTATCGAGGCAGTATTAGGTGGGTCGGAAGGAAAACTGCTAGCTTAGGGAGATACAAGGACTAATAGATTAACAGTAGCCACTGGCAGAAGTAAAAGAGATTCTTGCACTGCTTCTATTGGAATGGGCAGCAGCCTGGAAAATAAGATGCAGGAAATTTCAAAGACTGCTGGGAATCATGGGGGTACAAGTAAACACATGGGTTGTGTTATGGTGGCTAAGAAGAAGAGCAGGTTCATGTATACTTGCGTGTACACCAATGCTAGGAGTTTAGAAAATAAATTTGATGAATTTGAGGTATTGCTCAAAACATCAAAGGCAGATATTGTTGGGATATCAGAGACGTGGTGTCACACAGATATAAGGAATGTGGAACTGGAATTTGGGGAATACAATGTGTATAGAAAGGATAGGCAGGACAGGAGGGGAGGAGGGGTTATGCTATTAGTTAAGAAACACATAAAGTCCAAGGAAGTGAAGCCAGTCGACATTGATGGACAGGGCAGTGTCGAGTCAGTTTGGTGTGACATAAGCATAGGGAAATCAAAATTGAGAGTAGGAGTGTGCTATAGGCCTAATGACTCTGATGAGTATAATAAGATATTGTACAGGGAAATAGAGTGGGCCAGTAAATCAGAGAGTCTTATAATGGGGGATTTTAATTTCCCAGATATTGACTGGAATTTGTGGGTTGGTCACTCGCACACTAGCAAGGCTTTTGTGGATTTATTGGATGATTGTTTTCTACATCAGCATGTTTGTGAGGCAACAAGAGGGAGCAATACTCTTGATCTGATTATCAGTAGTGATTCTTCATGCATTAAGAATCTGCAGATAAATGAACCACTAGGTGGCAGTGATCACAGTGTGTTGAAGTGGGATTTATTCAAGGAGGTAACTACAATCAGAGGTAAAGGGAAGGGTTTTTGTTTTCATAAAGGCGACTATGATGGTCTGAGACAGTATTTAAATTCTATACAGTGGGACCAACTGATGATGTTACCAACAGCAAACTCAAAATGGGAAGCATTCAAGGAACTAATCTTGGTGGCTACCAGGCTTTACATACCAACTAAGAAATATTGTTCAAGGTTTAGGCCTAAATGGTTGTCAGATGAACTAATGAGACATGTGGCAGAGAAGAAAAATGCATGGGATACATACAAATTAATGGGTGACATGGAAGCCTATGATAGATATGAGTTGGTCTGTAACCAAGTCACAAAGAAGATTAGGCAGGCAAAGGCAGACTACGAAAAATTCTTGGCAAAGGATGCAAAGAAAAACAGAAAAGAGTTCTTTACCTATTTAAACTCAAGAAGGAAAGGGATGAATCAGATTGGTCCACTGGATATTGATGGTTCAACAGTTGAGGATCCTGCTCAGATGGCTAACAATCTAAACAAGTATTTTGCATCTACATTCACGCATGAGGAGTTATTCAGGAAGGAGAATGATGTAGGTAAAGTAAACATTGGCAGTGAGCTGGATGATTTTGTAATAACTGACAGGAAAGTGGAGGAGAGATTGTTGAGGATAAACATAAAAAAGGCACCTGGGGTGGATGGGATCTATCCAGTTATATTAAAGGAGGCAGCAAAGGAAGTAAGCAAACCCTAGCCATAATTATGAGAGCTTCTTTGGACTCCGGGGAGGTACCCATAGATTGGAGATGTGCAAATGTAACCCCAATTCACAAAGGGGGATCAAAGGCTGACACAAGTAATTATAGACCTGTTAGTTTAACTTCTGTTCCAGGTAAATTAATGGAGGCACTGGTTAAAGAAGCACTGCAGGATCATCTAGACAAGAATTCAGTTATAGCTCAGATGCAGCATGGTTTTGTTAAGGGCAGGTCTTGCCTGACCAATTTGATTGGATACTATGATGTAGTCACAAAAGAACTGGATGCAGGGAATAACTTTGATATTATATATTTGGATCTTAGAAAGGCTTTTGATACTGTTGCACATGGAAGACTGCTGCACAAATTGGAGCAGTGTGGCATTGGAGGCAAATTGCTGCTATGGATAAGGGGATGGTTGAGTGGCAGAAGACAGAGAGTGGTAATCAATGGACACTGCTCAACGTAGACTAATGTTATTAATGGAGTTCCTCAGGGTTCAGTGTTGGGTCCGTTGTTATTTTCGGTGTTTATGAATGATATTGATGATGGGATATCAAGTTTAATGTCCAAGTTTGCAGATGATACAAAGGTTGGCAGGGTTGTTAAGGACACTACTGACGCTATGCTGCTGCAACAGGATCTGGAAAGGTTGAACAAATGGGCTGAGAGGTGGCAAATGAAGTTTAACATTGACAAATGTAAAGTACTACATATGGGAAACAGTAACCCCAGAGCAACGTATCAACTCTGCGGTACTACACTGACAGTGGTGGAGAATGAAAAGGACCTGGGGGTAATTGTGCAGGCAGATATGAAGTTCTCTGAGCAGTGCAGACGAGCTGCAAGAGTAGCTCAGTGTCTTGTCAATGATATACAGGAATTTTTCTAGCAGGGATAAGGAGGTGATTATTCCCTTGTATAAGGCAATGGTTAGGCCACATCTTGAGTACTGTATACAGGTCTGGAGGCCTCATTTCAAGAAGGATGTAGAGCTGCTGGAACGGGTACAGAGAAGGGCAACAAGATTAGTGAATGGAACAAAGGGTTGCTCTTACGAAGAAAGGTTTAAGTTTTGCAAATTACAGAGTCTGGAGACTAGGCACCGGCGAGGTGATCTGATAGAGGTGTATAAGGTTTTGAATGGTTTGAGCATGCTCAATGCCAATGGGATTCTTCATCTTGCTCAGAATAATCAGCTCAGAGGGCATAAATTCAAATTGAGGAAGGATGGATGTCGGATACATGTGCGGAAATTTGCCTTTGGCTAGCGGGTGGTTGGTTGGTGGAACCGACTTCCATCACTTGTTGTTGAAGTTGATAGCCTAAACAAATTTAAGGCTCAACTGGACAGGTATTTCGAGCGAATGGAGGGGTGAAATGGGAGTGGTGTGTTTTTTTTTTTTTTTGGCTGATGCTGAATAAGCTTGCTTTCTTGCATCATATGCCTCTACTAATGCTAATCTGAAGAATATAAAATATTTAGTAGCATTGGGAAATTCATTCCACAACATGTGCAGTGTATCAGTGTCTATTGCAGTGTGAAAAATGTGCTCTGTTTTCTCCAACAAAGAAAAATTTTCATTTTCATCACAGGAATGGTCCATGGGTTCTGAAATGCTGTCTTTGAGATAACTCCAGAGAAAAATCACAAGTTTAAATCAGGTGATGCTGGAAGCTCTACCAGTCCTTTGCTATACACCTCAGGGTAGTAGGAACTCCAAGACAAGTCCTGTAAATTGCTAATGCTCCTACAAAAAAAAAAAAAAAAAACCAAACCAAAAAACAGGTCCTGTAGTATGGGGCTTTGCACTGTTCTGTTGAAATCAGTTGTCATCCATGCCAGTACTATAGCCATATGGCACTAACATGGTGGCAACTACAGAGTAATGTCTGTATGGAATATTCAAATCTTTCAAAGATAGGAAATGGTATAAGTAAAAAAATCACCGTATATATATTTTACAACTAAATTTGAGCAAACAGAAGACTAAAAAGCATAAAATGCAAAATTTATAATAGCTGTCTTATATAAATATCAAGCATGCAAATATGGGTTGCTGTGGAGACTAAGAAATCCAGCTTGACTGGTATTTTCTAAGTCAGTCTAATGGCCGAGTATGAACTGCCAGTTGTTTTTAATGATCATCTCTACAATCTGTATCTTGCAAGGATTGGTGTGACTTTCATTATGATATGGTCTAGTTATGGTGCATCCATATTTTTTACTTATTAGAAAGGCTGCAGTTTCGCAAATTTCAGCTTCTGGAGACTAGGCATCTGTGGGGTGATCTGATTGAAGTGTTTAAGACCTTGAGTGGATTAAGTAAGCTGAATGTAAATGGCATTCTTCCTCTTGCTGAGACTACACACATGAGGGGGCATAAATTCAAGTTGAAGGATGGTTGCAGGATAGGTGTGCAGAAGTTTATCTTCAGCCAGCAGGGGTTGATTGTTGGAACAGGCTTCCATCTGCTGTTGTGGAAGTGAGTGGTTTGAATAAATTCAAGGAAGCACTAGACAAATTCTTGGAAGGTATGGATGGGAGAATAATGTAGTTTTTTTTTTGGCTGATGCTATATAGGCTTGCTTTCTTGCATCATTTGCTGCCATTATTACTACTATAATGACCTCAATGTAGATGCAAAACTTTTGACAGTGGTTTTTTTACAGAACAAATCTTATTGGTGAATGTAAAGAATAGTAGCCCAATCAATTATATCTGGTTTTTGTTAGGATAGTGTGAAAATTAAAGATACCTAGAAAGAATTCCTTATTGAAATGAAATTAATCTCATTACTTTGTTGCATTGAGTATGCTTACTCTGCACAATCAAGTAAATTATCAATCACAATGCATTTAAAATTTAAGATGGTTGTTTGCATTATTATAGATACCGAGACAACTATGAATGCGAAGCTCAAGATATATAAATGTTTTCTAGACTGGACGTTTTGAATGTACATGGGAAGTATAACTTTTTGGAGGAAAAAATCCTCTAGCCTGATGGCAGTGGAATATGGTTCAGCAGTACTGTATACTGCGCTCTTACTGTTGACCACCATGAGATTGACCTCCCCACAAACTTCTGCATATGACCAGGTCATCTGGGTGAATTAAGTGCAACAGGTTCATCACATTAATTCCTTTAGCCAGTCAGTTATTAATTACTAGAATAAGTTAAGGCCAAGAATTTGGGAAATTCAAAGCCCAGCCTGTGGAAGAATATATATATATATATTTATTTTTTGCTGGCATTGCAAATGCCTTGGCTGAACTTGGATTTAAAGATATTAAATAAAACTTGAATTAGAAAATCAATATTACACCTAAGAGTTTCATAATAATAAAAAATCCTCTTTGTTTAACCACTTACACTTTCAAACACAATGGTATAACTTAACGTTCATCAACATAAACAGTTTTTATCATTTCATATGTTTCTGTTGCAGATTTTCCCAGATTAAAGGAAAATTTGTTATTTGTTGCTCCATTGCAAAGTCATGACACAAAAGTCAAATGTGACTGCAATGGCATCAGTCTGAGTACTTTATTGCCACACCTTGTACAGTATTTACACCCCTAGAAGTGTTCAAAAAGTGTCAGATTTCTGAAAATCCCTGAGTGTGCCAGAATGCAGTTCTATTGTACTGTCAGGTTACTGTGAAGATTTCAATGAAAAAATTATTTAAAACATGTAAGAATCTCCTATAGCCCAGAGGGTAGAAACTTGTAATGGACGATACATGGAAAATTAGTCATATTGATAACCAGTGTGATTGTTTAATTGTTGACAAGCTTTTTTTTCCAGATGTACAACCAGTTCAGTGAAAGCTCAGTATTGACAAGCAAATTGATGGTCTCCGTAGTTTGTTGTCATATGTGAGGTTTATGTGGAACCCCCTTACTCAGTTTGTGCAGCTTTGTCAGTCAGTGCAAATGCCAACAACACAAAGGGATGGTTGCAGAATAGATGTGCAGAAGTTTGCCCTTAGCTAGCAGTTCATTGCTGAAACAAACTTCCATCTGTTGTAGTTGATGGCTTAAATAAATTCAAAGAACTAAGCAAACTATCGGAGGGAATGAAGAGTTGAAATGGGAGGGGTTTTTTTTTTTTTTTTTTTTTCTGCTGCTGTATAAACTTGCATTAATTGCTAATGTGGTTTGAATCTGACTCGGTGGCTGCTTTCAGTTCATTGTCAAAAGTGGCTGTCCCATGTAGGTGTAATCAAGTGACGTTAACTAATTTAGGTTTTCTTGAATTATTTTGGGGTGTGCATTTACTCACTGTCTTCTAATGCAGTGGTCACCTTGGACTCAGGGGAAGTACCCATGGACTGGAGATGTGCAAATGTGACCCCAATTCACAAAGGAGGATCAAAGGGCGACACAAGTAATTATAGACCTGTTAGTTTAACTTCTGTTCCTGGAAAATGAATGGAGGCACTGGTTAAAGAAGCACTGCAGGATCATCTAGACAAGACTTCAGTTATAGCTCAGACACAGCATGGTTTTGTTAAGGGCAAGTCTTGCCTGACCAATTTGATTGGATACTATGATGCAGTCACAAAAGAACTGGATGCAGGGAATAACTTTGATATTATATACTTGGATCTTAGAAAGGCTTTTGATACTGCTGCACATGCAAGACTGCTGCACAAATTGGAGCAGTGTGGCATTGGAGGCGAATTGCTGCTATGGATAAAGGGGTGGTTGAGGGGAAGAAGACAGAGAGTGGTAATCAATGGACACTGCTCATTGTGGACTAATGTTATTAGTGGAGTCCCTCAGGGTTCAGTATTGGGTCCATTATTATTTTCTGTATTTATAAATGATATTGATGATGGTATATCAAGCTTAATGTCCAAGTTTGCAGATGATACGAGGGATGTCAAGGACACTACTGACACTATGCTACTGCAACAGGATCTGGAAAGGTTGAGTAGATGGGCTGAGAGGTGGCAAATGAAGTTTAACATTGACAAATGTAAAGTACTACATATGGGAAACAGCAACCCCAGAGCAACTCAACTCTGTGGTACTATACTGACAGTGGTAGACAATGAAAGGGACCTGGTGGTGGTTGTGCAGGCAGATATGAAGTTTACTGAGCAGTGCAGACGGCCTGCAAGAGTAGCTCATGGTGTATTGTCGATGATATATAGGAATTTTTCTAGCAGGGATAAGGAGGTGATTATTCCCTTGTATAAGGCAATGGTCAGGCCACACCTAGAGTACTGTATACAGGTCTGGAGGCCTCATTTCAAGAAGGATGTAGAGATGCTGGAACGAGTACAGAGAAGGGCAACAAGGTTAGTGAATAGAACAAAGGGGTGCTCTTACGAAGGCTTAAGTTTTGCAAATTACAGTGTCTGGGGACTAGGCACCAGCGAGGTGATCTGATAGAGGTGTATAAAGCCTTGAATGGCTTGAGCATGCTCAATGCTGATGGGATTCTTCTTCTTGCTCAGAATAATCACCTGAGAGGGCATAAATTCAAATTGAGAAAAGACAGATGTAGGAGAGACGTGAAGAAATTTGCCTTTAGCCAGCGGGTGGTTGGTTGGTGGAATAGACTTCCATCCTTTGTCGTGGGGGTTGATAGCCTAAATAAGTTTAAGGCTCAGCTGGACAGGTATTTCGAACGAACAGAGGGGTGAAGTGGAAGTGGTTATTTTTTATTTATTTATTTATTTATTTTTTTTGGCTGATGCTGCATAAGCTTGCTTTCTTGCATCAAATGCCTCTGCTAATGCTAATTGGAAAATCTGTTTCTAAAGTATGTGAAGATGTAAAATCCCTTTAACCTGAGCTGAAACAAACCGAAAAGTGTAACAACCGATGGAGCAAGAAATATGATATGAAATAATGCTGGATTAGTTGAAAAAATTAAACAGGAAGTATTTTAAAATTAATTGAACAATTCCTTTGAAGCTTCACGGCATTACTCACCAGCAAGTATTGTGTGCAGTAAAGTTATTAAATTTAATGATGTCATGAGTTTTATCTCTAAAGCTGTCCGTACACTTGGTGGAAAAGACCTGGGTTCGAGTCCTGTCATTGATGACAGGAATTTTTATGGGCATTTTAACAATGTGACTCAGTTGGGCGAGGTTAGCATGGTTTTTCCCTCTGGAAACTTGGACTTCTCATCCAGCAAACAAAAAATTGACCACAGAATCAGAATACATGCAATTTACAGATAGTATATACCCAATAAAAACATCTGTAAATTTTATCAAGAATCATGACTTGAATCGCCATCAGTTTCAAAGGTTTTTTTTTTTTTTCAGAATTAGATGCAGAATATGGTGACATTGTACCATTCTCATATGAGATGGCTTAGCAAAGGGCAAGTCTTCAAATGATTTTTTGCACTTCATCATGAAACTAACATATTTCTAACTGAAAAGGAAAAGTGGTAAGAAGTGCTTTCAGATCAAAATTGGTTTGTTTAGCTTTCTTAGTACATATTACAGACCAATTTAATATCACATTGCAAGGGAAAGGAAAATTGATATCAGATATGTATATCGATATAAAAGCATTTGAAGTTAAGCTGAAAATTTTTATAAAACAATTCAATGAAAATTTTCAGCATTTCACCTCTTGCGATGAATCAATATCAGCTGGAGAAAATATTTCATTAACTTAATAAAAAATGGAATGAAGCCCTCAACCTTTTACAGGAGGAATTTGTAGATTCAATGATTTTCATGACCACCAAATGGAAATCCGTTTGTTCCAAAACCCCTTAAATGTATCACGAGAAAAAAATTTCTGGAAATTTTTTTCCAGTTGGAAATCATTGACATGCAAGCCAATGGTACATTAAAAACTGTTTAAAGAGAATTCCCTCTTAAAATTTTATGCAAATCTTCCTGATGAATATGTAAATTGAAAAAAGGTTGCTGCTGGTATGTTCTCAATTTTCGGCGGCACATTGAACAAACATTTTCAAAAATGAAATTGGTGAAATCCAAGCTTAGGTCAAGACTTACCGATGAGAATCTGCATCAAAGTTTGTGACTTTCTCTGTAACTAACATGAAAATAGATATTTTTAAGCTTGCCAAGAAGATTCAATCTCAAGTATCTCATTAAGGTTTATCTTTCTATTGCTTGTATTTTTACTTTTTATAGCATTAAAAAATAATCTATTGACTGGTGACCACTGTTCTAAAGCCATACATAAATTATTGGTACTTGTGTTTAGCATTTGACTTTTCCCTATTTTACCAAACTACTCTTCATGCTTGCTAGGCATCCATTGTCTCAGCATTGGCTGTACTTTTAAAATGTGTCAACAGGCAATTGCCATCTTCAACAGCTTCTACATAATTTTTGCCAAAATAACATTGAAAAAAACCATGCAAATTTTTTTGGTCACCTCATAATATTAGCTATCATTCGCTTCTGAAACTGTTAGCCTTTTCCATGTTGACATGGGTGTACATGTTTGAAATTACTTCTGGGACAACTGCTTTATAGGAACAAATATTTGCTTGTTCTGTCCAATAACTTTTGGTAAGACAATATATACGCTTATAACGCTCATAAACCTATAGAGATATAATCTCTAAATCTACCATGCTATTTTTGTTGGCCATTAAAAGCATTAACCACCCTAGTTATCATTTTGGAATGAGTATATTTTGTTGCTTCCAGGACAAACTTGAATGCCATTAATATATGATTCTGATATTTTTCCTATTTAGAACTAATGTGATGTGTAATTCCAATGAAAACAGGTAAAGAATTTTTTTTTGTGTGTAATTTCTGAAGGAGATAATTGTTTGAAGGTGTATTTTCTTAATTTCTTACGTTATAGTTCTTAGCACACTACTTATAGTATGGTTTTTCCAAGGGATTACAATATGGTCTTTAAAGAGAATTTTTAAACTAAATTAACTTCATAAACATATTTAAGACAGTGTCAGTAATGAACTGGTTGCAACTTTGTTGTTTATATGGACTTAAGCTTTGTATTACATTTAATTCAATCTTTCATAAGTGACTGCAATTTAATCTAGAACATTTGGATGATGGGAGGAAAATGGTTTTAATTAATGATTACTCTTTATAATGTGCCGCCATTACAAGTAGTGTCCATCAAAGATCAAAGCTTGTGACCTCTGTTTCTGATTTTTTAAAATGATATTAACGAAAGGTTACCAGTCATGATATCTGTATCAAAGTCCTAACCCCTGTTAATTGATGCATAGTAAAAGATTGTTAAAAATAGATATATAAAATTACTTTATTGGCAAAAAAGAAAATGCACAAGCATGCGCACACACAAAACAGTATAAGGCTACGCTGATACATTTGACAGCATAGAAAATAATAAAAGATAACTTGCTCAATTGCCCAATAAATCAAATGTTTAAATAACACCAAATGTAAATCCATCTTGATAGCAAACCTTGATTCCTTTTCTGGGCTGTGACAAGGCCACGCATTTCCATACTATGCGATAAATGCCTGGGTATTTTCTACTGTCGAAGGTTATACTATCGTCGGATCCGGCTAGAAGGTTTAGAACCAATCTCATGGTTTAGAAGTACCATACTGCTTTGACAGAAGATAGAGCAAGGTTCTTGAAAAGAGGTCCTTGAAGGAATTATAAGCGATTTTAATTTACCAAAAAGCCATTTTGATATCCAAAACTGAAGTCCCTGAATGACCTGAAGATTCAAAAGTGCTGCAGAAGATGAAATAGCAAAGCCCTAAGTCAACAGTGGTTGAATATATTCGGAATGACGTATTTTAGAACAAGTTTAGGATCAGAAATTTTGGCCAAGTTATCGTTAGATATCAAAAGGCCTTAAGGAATGTTACTCTTTGGACAAAATGATTTTTTAAACTTTTGTTTAGAATGAAACACGACACTCAGGAACTTCACAAAGGAACATTGTACCATTTATTGATCTAAGATACAGGGCAGGAATGAAGCAGGTGAACAAGCCAAACTGAAAATCATGTACATACTTCGATTTACTAGAATTAACTTGAAGATCGAAACACTATAAGTAGTTTATCAAGTCAGATATATACTTCTAGAACTCAGTAGTAAGAAAGGGAAATGGGGGAGTAGGTCGCACCATCCTGACCAAATCATCTGCATACGAAATTAAAATCAAATATCTTACTTAAGTATACAAAGAGCTGTTAAAAGTTAGGCCTATTGTATTCATGCAATGTATGCAATTAAAGAATTTGATAAAGAAAGAGATTGCATTATTTCTGCTTGTTTTGTGCCTTTTCAGTGTTTTCTTTCTTCAGTGATGAAAGCCTGGTTCCACTTGAGGTTACTTCATAATTAAAACAGCAGGACATGGAGTAATTAAATCCTAATGTTTTTTTGTGGAATGCTCTTAGGGTTTCAAAAATTGGGGTATGCTGTGCTGTTTCACATATCTGAGTGATTGGCCTGCTTTCTTGGAGAACAATTGAAGGAAACATATATTGGGATTTAATATATCAGTTTGTTGCGAACAAAGACGAACATTATTGTTGGTTCAGCAAAACGGGTTTCAAGAAGTCACGTCCAGTGAAATTGCTGCAATGCTGAGAGATTTTGGTGATCGTCTTATTTCCGAAAATATTTATGGGCCCAAGATCATCCTAGGATTTAATGTGAGCAGAATATTATTTGTGTTGAAAGGTAGTGTGTATAAATATAATCCCCAAAAAGTGGAGGAACTGAAAGCCAGCATACAGAATGAAATGACAAAAAAAAAAAAAAAAAAAAAAAGACATGCAAACATTACAAAACGTGTTATTGATCTGATGAAAAAAATCAGTGCATATACACTGAGTTGGTTTTGCAACACCCTCCATCTATAATAATGAACTGGTTTGTGACGGTAGTGAAGACTGAAAGTTGGGAGCAGCTGACATAAGATTGTAGTTCAATCAGTTTTTGAATGACTGTAAGGAAGAATTGGCCACATCAAGATATTTACAACTTCGAACGTGGAACGATTGTGGGGCAAAACGTGCGGGAGCCATTATCTCAGCAATAGCCAACACGGTTAACTGCTCCCGTTCTGTAGTATTGTGAGTCTACCATGACTGACTCAAGAACAGTTGAACTAGCTAAGTCACACGTGGGACAGCCATGCGTGGTTGACACCCGTGGTGAATGTCGTGTGTCAAGCCTCGTAACCCAACAGCAAAGCAGCACAATGGCTCAGCTAACCAGCCAGTACAACGTTGGAACAGCAAGGCCACCACGTGGACTGTGCATGCAATGCACAGTCCATGTGGTGGCCTTGTGTCAGACATTAGTTCATATGGGCTATGGCAGTTGACGGCCCCCACAGGTACCCATGCTGATTGTGAGACATGAACCTGCATCTTGCATCAGTGGTCAGCAGTAACACTGGACTACTGACGTGGAAATCTGTCGCCTGGTCTGGTTGTGATAAATCCCGTTTTCAATTCTAGCATGCTGATAGGCATATCCACACTTGAAGAAAGCAAAATAAGGACATGGCACCTTGATGACTGCTGGTGTTCGGCAGGTTGGAGGCGATGGTGTTATGGTTTGGGGACTGCTTTTGTGGCATGCTCTAAGTCCTCTGATTACTGTAATCAACGTCTTGTTGGAAATGTTCACCTTTCTATTGTCTCCAAACAAGTACACCTCTTTGTGACGACAATGTATCCAGACAACTGCAGCATCTATGAACAAGATAACACTTCACGCCACTAGGTCCAACAGGTTGTTAACTGGTTTCAGCAACGTGACAATGAATTCTCTGTCCTCTCATGGCTGCCCAACACTCTTGATCCTACCCATAATCAGCATTTTTGGGACCTACTAAGGACATTTAGTGCTACAACCATCCACCTGAAAATGTGCGGCATTACTGGACACGTGCAAAGCATGGGTAGCACTATCACAGGACTACCTGCAACACCTTGTGGAATTCATGTATGGGCAAAAGGTGGCCCAGGAGGTATTAGGTAGATGTTGCTAATGCAAAGCCAACTCACTGTATTCAAGAAGAAGGTGGGCATTTTCAAAATTTACTATATTTTTCTTATAATTACTTATTATTATGATTACTTGATTACGTAATCTGATAGTAAAAGAATTTTTAAAAAATAATCACCGATGTTTGGGTTGCACGACTTTTGAAGGTATAGAAAGCAGATTTCCACATGTCTTTAGTTTGCGTCTCTCTTTTTATCTTTACAGATAAACGACAGATGCGGACTGCAGAGATGTCTAAAAAATATTACATTATTATTATTATTATTATTATTATTATTATTATTATCAAAAGTTTCACGTACGAGACGTTAATTCGTGAAGGTTACAACTGACACGATAATAGTTGTAACCAACCTACCATACAATTTCCCATCACTATTATTTTTAATAATTGGTTAAATGCAACAAGTTTAACAGATGTACGTTTTTTTCCTCTTAAACTAGTTGAAATACAGGTTTTATCTGGTGTATCCATCGACTTTGGGGTCATTTTTGATCCTAAGCTGAACTTTTACAATCATTTACGTGCACTTCAGAGCAATTTTTTGCAAAATTTAGATGGTAATCTAAGCAGCACCTCTTTTTAGTTATACAGCCACAAGTCTGAACTCAAGGTCTCCACTGATGCAATCTGTTTTAGTAGTAAAGGAGTAATTAGGATAACTTGAGTTTAATATTAAACAAAAGTATTCACATAATATTGCTCAAAACATCAAAGGCAGATATTGTGGGGATTTCAGAGACGTGGTGTCACACAGATATAAGAAATGCAGAACTGGAATTTGGGGAGTACAATGTCTACAGAAAGGATAGACAGGATAGGAAGGGAGGAGGGGTTATGCTATTAGTTAAAAAACACATAAAATCCAAGGAAGTGAAGCCAGTCGACATCGCTGGACAGTGCAGTGTCGAGTCAGTTTGGTGTGACATAAGCATTGGGAGATCAAAATTGAGAGTAGGAGTGTGCTATAGGCCTAATGACTCTGATGAGTATAATAAGAAACTGTTCGGAGAAATAGAGTGGGCCAGTAAATCAGAGAGTCTTATAATGGGGGATTTTAATTTCCCAGATATTGACTGGAATTTGGGGGCTGGTCACTCACACAGTAGCAAGGCTTTTGTGGATTTATTGGATGATTGTTTTCTACATCAGCATGTTCGGGAGGCAACTAGAGGGAGTAATACTCTTGATTTGATTATCAGTAGTGATTCTTCATGCATTAAGAATCTGCAGATAAATGAACCACTTGGTGGCAGTGATCACAGTGTGCTGAAGTGGGAGTTACTCAAAGAGGTAACTACCATTAGGGGTAAAGGGAAGGGGTATTGCTTTCGTAAAGGCGACTACAATGGACTGAGACAGTATTTAAATTCTATACAGTGGGATCAACTGATGATATTGCCAACAGCAAATTCAAAATGGGAAGCATTCAAAGAACTTATTGTGGAAGCTACTAGGCTTTACATACCAACTAAGAAATATTGTTCAAGGTTTAGGCCTAAATGGTTGTCAGATGAACTAATGAGGCATATGGCAGAGAAGAAAAATGCATGGGATACATACAAATTAACACGTGACACGGATGCCTATGATAGATACAAGTTGATCTGTAACCAAGTTACAAAGGAGGTTAGGCAGGCGAAGGCAGATTACGAGAGATCCTTGGCAAGGGATGCGAAGAAAAACAGCAAAGAGTTCTTTACTTATGTAAACTCTAGAAGGAAGGGGATGAATCAGATTGGTCCACTTGAGATCGATGGGTCAACTGTTGATGACCCTGCTCGGGTAGCTAACAAACTAAATGAATATTTTGCATCGACATTCACACATGAGGAGTTATTCAGCGAGGGGAATGCCAGAGGTGTATTCAACTCTAGCAGTAAGCTAGAGAATCTTGTAATAACTGAGAGCAAAGTGGAGGAGAAATTGTTGAAGATAAACACAAGAAAGGCACCTGGGGTGGATGGGATCTATCCAGTTATATTAAAGGAGGCAGCAAAGGAGGTAAGCAAACCCTTAGCCATAATTATGAGAGCTTCCTTGGACTCAGGGGAGGTACCCATTGACTGGAGATGTGCAAATGTGACCCCAATTCACAAAGGGGGATCAAAGGCTGACACAAGTAATTATAGACCTGTGAGTTTAACTTCTGTTCCCGGAAAATTAATGGAGGCACTGGTGAAAGAAGCACTGCAGGATCATCTAGACAAGACTTCAGTTATAGCTAGGACACAGCATGGTTTTGTTAAGGGGAAGTCTTGCCTGACCAATTTGATTGGATACTATGATGCAGTCACAAAAGAACTGGATGCAGGGAATAACTTTGATATTATATACTTGGATCTTAGAAAGGCTTTTGATACTGTTGCACATGGAAGACTGCTGCACAAATTGGAGCAGTGTGGCATTGGAGGCAAGTTGCTGCTATGGATAAAGGGGTGGTTGAGGGGGAGAAGACAGAGAGTGGTAATCAATGGACACTGCTCATCGTGGACTAATGTTATTAGTGGAGTCCCTCAGGGTTCAGTATTGGGGCCTTTATTGTTTTCTGTATTTATAAATGATATTGATGATGGTATATCAGGCTTAATGTCCAAGTTTGCAGACGATACGAAGGTTGGCAGGGTTGTCAAGGACACTACTGACACTATGCTGCTGCAACAGGATTTGGAAAGGTTGAGCAGATGGGCTTCGAGGTGGCAAATGAAGTTTAACATTGACAAATGTAAAGTACTACATATGGGAAACAGCAACCCCAGAGCAACGTATCAACTCTGTGGTACTACACTGACAGTGGTAGAGAATGAAAGGGACCTGGGGGTGGTGGTGCAGGCAGATATGAAGTTCTCTGAGCAGTGCAGACGAGCTGCAAGAGTAGCTCATGGTGTATTGTCAATGATATATAGGAATTTTTCTAGCAGGGATAAGGAGGTGATTATTCCCTTGTATAAGGCAATGGTCAGGCCACACCTAGAGTACTGTATACAGGCCTGGAGGCCTCATTTCAGGAAGGATGTAGAGCTGCTGGAACGAGTACAGAGAAGGGCAACTAGATTGGTGAATGGGACAAAGGGGTTCTCTTACGAAGAAAGGCTTAAGTTTTGCAAATTACAGTGTCTGGAAACTAGGCACCAGCGGGGTGATCTGATAGAGGTGTACAAAGCCTTGAATGGTTTGAGCATGCTCAATGCTGATGGGATTCTTCCTCTAGCTCAGAAAAATCACCTGAGAGGGCATAAATTCAAATTGAGGAAAGACAGATGTAGGATAGATGTGCGGAAATTTGCCTTTAGCCAGCGGGTGGTTGGTGGGTGGAACAGACTTCCATCCCTTGTCGTGGAAGTTGATAGCCTAAATAAGTTTAAGGCTCAGCTGGACAGGTATTTCGAACGAACAGAGGGGTGAAGTGGAAGTGGTTATTTTTATTTATTTATGTTACTTTTTTTTTTTTTTTTTTTTTTGGCTGATGCTGCATAAGCTTGCTTTCTTGCATCAAATGCCTCTACTAATGCTAATGCTAATGCTAATAAATGTAAAACTAAATAATGTATACAGTCGACCCCGAGTTCATTCTTATGTTAACATCTATAAAGTTCATTAAAACAGGTATCTACTCAAAAAAAAAAACGAATGTAACGAACGTTGGCTTTTGCAGGGCCCTCCCTCTCAATTCTTAGATAACTGTATGAGTCCTAATACTGGCTTCTCAAGTGAGCGATCCTAAAATACGAATTTTCCGTATCAGAAGTATTATAGCTGTGGCAGAATCCTTAAATTATCACGAATCTATAGATCAAACTTCAGAGACTAACTGTTACCATCAACATGCTCATAGGACATATTTCAGAACGTCAGTATTTCTCTCTAGGAAGTTACTGAAGGTCGTACGGTCACTTGATCTGTATGATTTTGCTATGAATGAAAAATCCCATTGTCAGATCTTTAAGAACAGCCCAGAAACCATTTGTATATTAAGTGTCTTCTCGCACTATAGTACGTTGGTGAAAGATGAAATACACGTGATTTGCAATAGATAACAACGGCTAAAATTGTGCCATGTCCTGGTGATCGATTAGTACAATTATGACGAGAGTTCGTTTGCTTTCCTCTTGGATAATTAAGTTCCTGTGGGCAGCACAGTTGGCAGAATCGCCGTCTTCCCCACACCGGCTGGAAAAGACCTGGGTTCGAGTCCCGTTGATGATAAGAGAAATATTTATGGGCCTTTTTCACAACGTGGCCGAGTTAGTCGGTCTCAGGCGAGGATCTCTCGCCTGAGGGTCGCCATGGCGCCTGAGGTTTTACATGTCCCATAATAATGCTAATTTCACTAGCGATTTCGCAGATTGTTAAACATCAATTTTTCTTTATCAGATTACGAACACCATTGAGTCATTGAATTTGAAGAGTGTACAGAGCAAGGATCACTTTCAATGGACAAGTGTCAACTTTAAATTTTGTGAACCACTGAAAAGTCTTCGAATAACACATCTTCGAAAACTGTTTTCAACATGTCGTGGATTTCTGTTATACTTTTCCCTAATTTGAAACAAAATTTGTTGCAAATTCCCTGCTCAAAAAAGTCACTTTTAAAATAAAGTGACACACAGAAAACACCTACAAGACGCACGATAATTCAGACTGGCTGCGGATAAACGCCTGATTCATGCGTTGCTATATCGAATTGAGTCACTAAACATGTCACGACAAGTCTCAACTCGTTACGACACTGCTGTTTCAAGACAGAAAGTCAGTCTCCGAACTTTTTGATCACACCTCATATATACAACTACATGAATACCATTAAAAGCAATTATGACCTTCATAAAACAATAGCATAAGTTTTAGATTCAAGTATTTTCGTTAAGACAATGGTGGATATCTGGAATTATGTAATTTTCCATCTATTCTATTGTTAAGACTGTAATCATCATAAGTGATGATTACAGTTTTAAATAAAAGATAAGAATAAATAAAGAAATAAGAATTATTCAACTGCGGTCACGAAACACTAGAGCATTAAATTGAAGTAGCAATCCTAAAGACACAATGTACGGAAGTAGATTCCTAAAAGCCATTTTAGGAGACGCCAGGGTCAGGCATACAGCTCAGAGGATCAAGAATTATCGTTGGGGAAAGCCAGGAGTGAGAGGAATCCCATTTGATTGTATTAAGGTGCATTGCTCGTTTCACACCTCTGTGTATACTGCCACCTTTTTTGAATTCTCAAGTGCGTTCTGAGAATAAGAACTTAATAAATTAATATATCAAAGCTAATTTTACGACTACAACAGTTTTCACTTTGAGGGCAGTTTTCACTTTAGGAAAGAGGAAGAAGTCCTCTGCTGCTAGCTCGAGGGAGTAGGGTGGATGGTTGATAGGTTCAATGCCATGTTCTTCAGAAACATCTTCACAACAAGTGCGGGATGAGCGTGGGTATTGTAGTGTTACCAGAACCAGCTATCTTTCTCTCAAAATTACGGCCTCACTCGGGAAATGCGCTTCAATAGTCTTTGAAGCGCCTGTGCGTACAATGACTCTCTCCCTACAGATATAAGTTCCTTATGAATTACACCTTGTTTGTCGAAAAACGTGATAGCATCGTCTTGGTCCTGGACTTCCGTAAACGAAACTTTTAGGGACTTAGAGATAAATTTTAAGTCCACTGCATTCTCTGACGCTTCGTCTCTGCATCGTGCTGAAACATCCAACACTATCGACAATGACAATACAGTCGAGGAAATTAGAATTTTCTTGACAAGTCTAGAAGAAGTCCTTGCATGCTGATACTTTTTGTTGCTTCTGCTCATCTGTGAGGCTGTGCGACACTAATTTTGCACAGATCCCTTCCTTTTCCCTAAATTTTCATGCAAAATTTGACGAATCGTTTCCGTATTTATATCTAACTCATCAGCAATCATTCTGAATGTCAAACGACGATCTTTGGCCACAGTTTCCAGAACGTTTGGAAACTGGTCCCCATTTCGAGAGGTTGACAGACACCCTCTTCTTGGGTCATCTCGAACATCCTCACGTCCGCCTTTGAACCGCTTATATCATTCAAACACACTGATAAGGCTTAGGGTTTCATCACTATAAACAGTTTTTAACATTTCTTACATTTTTTGTATGTTCAAACATTTGATTTCCAAACATGACTGCCACAGCATCAGTCTGGAAACTTTATTGAAAATTATACGGTGACCACGTGTATCAATTTCCATTAACTGAGCCCAAATTTTGTGTATCAGAGGATGACTACTGGAGCGTTTACATTGTATACAATTCACAGCACTTAACGAATCGGTTTATAAATGTAGCAACATGTAACGATCTGCACCCCATGACATAGAGCAGATTACTCTAAGAATAATTAATTTTTTAAGGCAGCTGATAAAAGGCCCGGGTTCGAATCTCGTAGATGAAGCGAGGAATTTCAATGAGTATTTTTTAATCCTTGGCCGATGTTCTAGGAAGTATTTACCAAGAAATCGAGTACTAGGTTGAAATGTAATACAATGAGAGTCTAACTGAAGGCCTGGATCAGGATGTAATGTACGTTTACGACAGAAGTGTACAGCAGTTGTTTTCGTTTTAGAAATTCTGTAACTATTGTTTTTGGTGGAGCCTATTCTATTAATGGTGCCTTGTAGTTGTCTCTCAATAAAGCGCATATTTTGAGAATGACATAAGATGGCAAGATCGTTAGCATACAGGTATGCATCAACTCTATCAGGTATACACCTGGCTATAGAATCAATCCTGATGGTAAATCTGTGGCGCTCAGCACTGAACCCTGGGGAACTCCCTCTTCTTGTACATAAGTTCCTGAAAGTGAAGCATGGAATCGGATTTGGAAAGATCTGTTAGCTAGTAAATTCTGAATAAATTTCGGGAGATGACCCCGAAGACAAGATTTATGTAAATCATGAAGAATCCCATATCTCCAAGTTGTATCAAAGGCTTTTTCGACAACGCATATCATGACAAAGTACTCATTTCTCAGAAAAGAGCTCCGAATATTTCCTTCCGCTTTGATAATGAGATCCAGCGTTGGTCTACTTCTCCGAAAACCGTATTGGCTTGGAATCAGAATGTTTTGAGTCTTCAGGAACCATGTTAGTCGGGCGTAACTATTTTTTCCAATGTTTTTCCCAAGCAACTGTCAATTTCCACAAGTTCAGAAATTTCCTTCTCTTTCAGAAAAAGAATCGAAGAAGTTGCAAGCGAGTATTTGCCATTAATTCGTTTGATTTTTTTACAGACTGTAGCAGTATCTGTGGATCTGTTTATGGTGGCAGCACAATGCGCCTAAGCTTCTTTTTCACTCATTCATCTTACATGACGAGCCTTAGCCCTTGCTCTCTTAAACTGCAGGAGGTTGGCTGTGGTTGGATTTTTTCGAAACTGATTCCAGAATTTATTCCTTCTCTGTTAGCAATGTTACCTGCTTCATTCCACCACATTTTAGATGACTTCGGGACAGCAGATTCAGCTGCTGTCATTGTTTGTTGTGTAATATAGCTTACTGCAGAATCAGTCTTGACAGTTATGATGTAGGAATCTAAATGAACTATTTCTTGATATTTAGTCCAGTTGGCCTTGTCAAATTTCCCAAATGTTCTAATGTTACTCTGCGGAGGAGAACTTGTATAGAAATTACAGATGATCGGAAAGTGGTCACTACCACGTGGGTTGTTGATAACTGTCTGGTCTATGAGAGGAAATATTGTTGGAGAACATATTGACAGATCAATAGCAGAGCTTGAGCCAGATGGTAAATGCCCATATGCGTGACCACCGGTATTTAAAATAGGTTGTGCTTATCTAAGAAGTTTTCAATTATTTTCCCTCTGCAGTCAAGATGTTGAGAGCCCCAAGGGGGTGATGGCCATTCCAATCACACAGAATACAGCGGGTATTTGTCATACTAAAATCAGCAAGAGTGTAAGCGTGGTTTGGCGACAGATACAATGAGACTAATGTTATCGTTATGCCAATGGTGATGCGGGCTGCAATTGCCTCCACCGGTGTTTGTAGGGAAACAGGTTAGAAGGAATTAAAGAGCTTACTAAGAGCGCCACTCCTCCATGAGCTGCATTAGAGCAGTTTCTATCTTTTCTATACATGGTGAAGTGTTTTATTGTTATAGAAATTGCATTTTGTTTCTTGTATGCATACTGCAGTAGGCTTATATTCACTTAGGAGATCGTATAGGTCATTTAAATTAGCAAGAAGGCCGCGACAATTCCATTGAATCACTGTATGCAATTTTTGTTTGTGTCTGTCTAGTTTTGCTTTTTCTTTCTTTGGGAAGGTTGGTCTTCCCGTGTCAATGTCTCCCTCTGCATGAATCTCAAGAACTGTATCATCTTCATTTATCTTTTCATCAATGTCCATGGTATCAGATATTAATTTATGCGCGTTGCTTCTTTCGGCGCTCTTGGTGCGTTCTGTTGGTTGCTCATTGGGTTTCTTATCTGGAGGTATTATTACAGGTGTATTAGCTTCTCGAGTAGCATATTTGGAGGTAGATTGTTCCGTTTATGAGGAAAGGAGTGATTTAGCCCAATTAGATATCGATATATTTGGAGGGGCTGAGCAGTCAGTCTGAGTTGCTACTGAGTGTAGCCGTTGTGTAACTGAAGCATATGTAGATGATTTAGTAGGTACTGCAAAATGTTTCTTTGCTTATTGGTATGACACTTTCTGCCTGCTCTATCTTATATTTTTGAATATTCTTTTCTCGTTTCCATTGGAGACATTCCTTTGAGAAAGCAGAATGTTTGCCGTGACAGTTGGGACAACTTTGCATTTCGATGTTATAGTTTATGTGTGTATGTTCTTTAGAACCGCAAGAAGCACAGGTAGCTAACCTCTGTAGACAGTTTGCGAATGACCAAATTTTTGGCACTTAAAGCACAGCATTCGGTTCGGAATGTAAGGTTTTACATGACATCTAAGGTAACCAGCTTTTATGGTGGTAGGTAGATTTGGAGTTTTTAATGTGAGTCTCACTGGTCGAGTAGGGACAGGATCTACATCTTTTTTGATGACGATTATTTTGGCGTGTACCACATTTTGAACTCGTAGTCCGTGGACAAATTCATCCTCCGATACGTTTAACAGATCCCATTCTGATATTACCGCTTTACAGGAGTTTAAGGTGGCATGGGGGATGCCACCTTTGGTGGAATTCCCACGAATTCTCAGCCCTATCACGGTAGGGACTAGCTAGTCCCTACCGTGATAGGGGTGGACTGTATAATCCGATAACGAATAGGTAGACCATTAACCAAACTTTTATATGAATAAGGTTCTTAAAGAGCAAGAACCTGTACAGAATGCGCTTGAGCAATAGTGGTTAGATCATTCATAACTGAAACTGACCGCTGGAAATTTAGTTGTAAGAATTTAAGTTTGGAGTAATTTGAATTTGAAGCGCTGTACCTGTTGATGGTGTCCTATCCATACGAGGTCTTTCACCTAACCATAGGTGTAGGGTAGATTCCCTGGAAGAAATTAATACGAGGGGCCGGTCAAGCTCTCAGCTGCCCAACCCAACGCCAGAGCTCACTCCTGGGCATCAGGCAACACAGCGGCAATCTCCAAGGCAGAATGGGCTGGTCCCACAGGAGTTAGTTATTATTGGTAATTCTATTGTCAGGGAGACGGGGAATATATTGTGTAAAAAGGATAGATGGAACAGGCTCAGGGTATGTCTGCCAGGGGCAAACGATTATGACGTTGTAAAGCATATATAATCTTTTAAGGGCACAAAAGGTGATATTGTTGTACACGTTTGCACCAATGACATTAAGAGTAGGAGATCTGCAGATTTACTTAACAAGTACAAGTCAATGTTGCAAAAAAGTCGTGAGTTAGGGTTAAATTTGAAAGTGTCTGCAATTCTGCCCAGACACGATAGGAGGGAGTACATGATGAGAGCCTTGTCAGTCAATTCGGCCCTGGAGGGAATGTGCAAGGCTCAAGGGGTAGAATTTTTTTCAGTGTCGTCTGTGCTTGTTAACAGGAGAGACTACTTTTACAGGGATGGGATACATTTAAATAGAAAAGGGTGCAAGAATATTTGCTGATGCTATCGAGGCAGTGTTAGGTGGGTCGGAAAACTGCTAGATTGGGGGGATTCACAGACTGAAAGGTTAAAAGTAGCTGCAGGCACAGGTGAAGGTGAATCTTGCACTGCTTCTATCAGAATCAGCAGCGGCCTGGAGCGAGGGGTGCTGGGGGTTTCAGGGACTGATGGCAGTCATCATGAAACAGGTAGGTATATAGGATGTGTTAGGGTAACTAAGAATAAGAATAGATGCATGTATACCAATGCTAGAAGTATAGTAAATAAATTTGATGAATTTGAAGTGTTGGTCAAGACATCAAAGACGGATATTGTTGGGACATCAAAGACATGGTGTCACACAGATATTAGGAATGCAGAATTGGAATTTGGGGAGTACAATGTGTACAGAAAGGATAGACAGGATAGGAAGGGAGGAGGTGTTATGCTGTTAATTAAGAAAAACATAAAATCAAAAGAAGTGCGTCCAGTTGATATAGATGAACAGCGTACTGTTAGTGAGTTTGGTGTGACATAAGCACTGCGAAAGGGAAAAGAAGTGTAGGAGTGTATTATAGGCCTAATGACTCGAATGAGTACAATGAACAATTGTACAGAGAAATAGAGTGGGCTAGTAAATCAGAATATCTTATAATGGTGGATTTTAACTTCCCAGATATTAACTGGAACTTGTGGTTGGTCACTCGCACACTAGTCATACTTTTGTGGATTTATTGGATGATTGTTTTCTGCAGCAGCATGTTCAAGAGGCAACCAGAGAGGGCAATACTCTTGATCTGGCTATCAGCAGTGATCATTCGTTTATTAAGAATTTGCAGATAAAGGGACCACTAGGCGGCAGTGATCACAGTGTACTGATGTGGGATTTACTTAAAGATTTAATTACCATCAGGGGTAAAGGAAAGAGTTTTTGCTTCCGTAAAGGTGACTACAGTGGTCTCAGACAGTTTTTAAATTCTGTACAGTGGGATCAACTGATGATATTACCAACAGTAATTCTAAGTGGGAAGCATTCAAGGAATTAATCGTGGAAGCTAATAAAAGTTTCATACCTATTAAGAAATATTGTTCAAGGTTTAGGCCTAAATGGTTATCAAATGAACTAATGAGACTCGTAACAGAGAAGAAAAATGCATGGATGCATATAAATTATCAAGTGACTCTGAAGCCTAAGGCAGATATAAGCTAGTCTGTAATCAAGTCACAAAGGAGGTCAGGCAGGCGAAGGCAGATTACGAGAAATCTTTGGCAAAAGATGCTAAGAAAAACAGCAAGGATTTCTTTACTTATATAAACTCTAAAAGGAAGGGGATGAATCTGATTGGTCCACTTGACATCGATGGTTCGACTGTTGATGATCCTGCTCAGATAGCAAACAAACTGAATGAGTATTTTGCATCTCCATTCACACATGAGGAGTTATTAGGTTTGAAAATGGCAGAAGGTTATCAAATTGCAGCAGGATACTTAATGATTTTGTAATAACTGAAAGCAAAGTGGAGGAAAAATTGTTGAAGTTAAACATAAGAGAGGCACCTGGGGTGGATGGAATCTATCCAGTTATATTAAAAGAGGCAGCAAAGCAACTAAGAGAGCATCCTTGGACTCAGGGGAGGTCTCCATGGACTGGAGATGTGCAAATGTATCCCCAATTCACAAAGGGGGATCGAAGGGTGACAAGAGTAATTACAGACCAGTTAGTTTAACTTCTGTTCCGGGTAAAATAATGGAGTCGCTGGTTAAAGATGCATTGCAGGATCATCTAGACAAGACTGCAGCAATAATTCAGACACAGCATGGATTTGTTAAGGGAAAGTCTTGTGTGACAAATTTGATTGGTTATTATGATGTGGTTACAAAGGAACTGGAGGCAAGAAATAATTTTGATATCATATTCTTGGATTTCAGGAAAGCTTTTGACATTGTTGCGCATGGAAGACTACTGTGCAAATTGGAGCAGAATGGTATTAAGGGTAAATTGCTACAATGGATAAAAGGGTGGTTGAGTGGGAGAAGACAGAGAGTGGTAAATAATGGGTGCTGCTCTTCGTGGACTAATGTTATTAGTGGAGTCCCACAGGGTTCGGTGTTGGGTCCACTGTTGTTTTGTGTATTTATCAATGATATTGATGAAGGTATATCAGGCTTAGTATCGAAGTTTGCAGATGATACAAAAGTTGGCAGGGTTGTCAATGACAGTAATGGCAGTGTGTTACTGCAACAGGATCTAGAAAATTTGGGCAGATGGGCTGAGAAGTGGCAACCGAAGTTTAACCTTGATGAATGTAAAGTACTGCATATGGGTAGAAATAACCCCAGAGAAACGTACCAACTGCATGGTACTACACTTAAGGTGGTAGAAAATGAAAAATACGTGGGACTAATTGTTCAGTCAGATATGAAGTTTTCTGTGCAATGCAGACAGGCTGCCAGGGCAGGTCATGAGGTTTTGTCAATGATATATAGGAATTTTGCTAGCAGGGAAAAGGAGGTGATTGTCCGTCTGTAGGCAATAGTCAGGACACGCCTTGAGTACTGCGTACAGGTCTGAAGGCCTCATTTTAGGAAGGATGTAGATTTGCTTGAGCGTGTACAGAGAAGGGCAACAATATTGGTGAGGGGAATGAAGGGATTCTCTTACCAAGAGAAGCTTAAGTTCTGCAAATTGCAGTGGCTGTAGACTAGGCCCCTGCGCGGTGATCTGATTGAGGTGTATAAGGCCTTGAATGGGTTGAGCACGCTGAATTCTGATGAGATTCTTCCAGTTGTTCAGATTACGAACCTAAGAGGGCATAAATTCAAATTGAGGAAAGACAGATGTAGAACAGATATGCGGAAATTTGCCTTTAGCCAGCGGTTGGTTAATTGCTGGTACAAACTTCCATCTGTCGTTGTGGAAGTTGATAGGTAAAATAAATTTAAGGAGGAACTGGACAAACATTTAGAGAGAATTGTTTTGTAAATTTTTTTTTTTTTTTTTTTTGGCTGATGCTGCATAAACTCATACACTTGCTTTCTTGCATCACATGCCACTACTACTACTAATACGACTACTATATCACCTGCTTTTAAATACTCAGACATTTCGAATCCCTAAATGAATGCGTGCAATTTCATTTCCTCTTTCTACAATTTGGATACTCTGACAGTTTATCTTTATTTGGGCAGTCACCAAAATTATGACCCATAAGCCCACAATGCCTACAGGTTTGATGATCCTGAGCACAAACTCTTGAGAGTGGCGATATCCCAGGCATTTAAAACACCTGGGACCAATGGTGTAATCTTTCACTGTATGTGAGGTCCAACCAAGATATACCCTGAGAACGGATAAAAGTCTTGCAAATATTACTTGAGACGTCGAGGATCCAATTCACATTTGGCTTTGTAGAAAAACGTGGCTTTATTTGTTCTTTGACCTCCTGAGATGCGAAACCGTGATCTTTCAAGTTCTTGTGAAAGATATCGTCCACTGTATCATCTGTCTTTACGTATGTCATATATTAAGACAGTAGGGCATCATTTACTAGGTGTCTCCAGCTTAAGACCGTACTCTAGAACGGTTCCTAATCTTCTCCAGACCCTAAACGCAGCCGTCTCAATAAGAACTCCATTTGCTCTTATTGTTCTCATATACTTTATTTTCACGTCCTTGGTGTCAGATGCCAGTTTGGTTTTTATTTCATGTCTGGCCTCCCCTCTGGTAGAAAAGGTGCTGCACTCCTTAATTAAAATCATATGCTGCTGCTGTGAAGGCTGAGCTGTTATTCCCTGTTTGGTAGCAATACTTCGTGCTGGAGTATAAAGCTGTGTCGCTAGTGCATATGGCATAGGGGGTGTAGCAGAACCAGAAGGTCTACTGTAATTTTCCTGTAACTTATTCAATTGAAACGCTGATGAAACTGATATTCGGGTGACACTCAAGTCAGCTGGATCTAATTTAGGCGAAGTCCGGTCGGTCTGTAACAGCCAAATCCTCTGCTTGCACCTTCACGATGGTGGGGCTATTAGTAATCCTGAGTATAACCCTCATGCGCAAGCACACTGCAGGTGACCACCCAGGTGTGAACCAAAGTAAGCAGGGGTCGAGGTGTGGTGCCTACACCACATGGAGGAATGCTGCCTCCTCTGTGTTACTAGATGGTAGATGACTCTCATCAACTAGTATAATTCCCCCACTTTGCTTATTGGAGGCTTGAAGTGGTAAAACCCATGTTTAGTCTCCAGAGCTATGTTCCAGTCAACTCTTCCATCATGCAGTATGACTGATTGTCTTTTGAGGTTATGATGGACATCGTGGCGAGACCCAAACTTCCTTACATTTCGAGGGTACAGCTCTAAAACGGTTTTCGCAGACCGGCCGCTAGTTAGTACAGTACACCGGACCGAACCTATTGGTAACTCTCTAGGAGGCTTCCGGATCAGTTAGTCTTGTTAATCAGTTAATGTTGCTAGCTCTACTCTGCCAGATAGTGACTGGAGGAATTCCGAGTAGTGTGTATGCGGGGATCATTGTCGCGACCACGTTATGTCAAGGATCTGGGTATATTTTTACCATGAGTACGTCATAACCAAAATTTAATTACTTCATACAGCATGTCTCCCCCACTTTTCTTACTATTGAATACACCATGAATTGTCAAATTAATAGAGTTAGCTTATCTGCGAAAAGATCTAAACCTCTTAAACACTTCCTAGTCCATTTCACAAATATACGTGGTCTCAGTTCAAATCTCAACGATGTCCATTTCCACTTGCAGTCTGCCAAACCCCATGTACTTTTTCGACAGAATCTCAGTTATCGGTTGATTCAACCACTGCTCATCTCAGTTGACTAAATTATTCGCTGTATGATTCCTTTCGTTTCAAAGGTGGTACTTGTGCATACGTCCATTCCGATATTCCCTGTCAGAGACTTGGTAATTTGGAATCTCCTCTTTTCGACCTTCTCTGGCTTAAAATTTCTCTACCTCATTCTGTCAAATTCTCCCAACTCCACTAATCACTTGAAGCTCTTTGACTTCCTCTCTTTGCAACTTGACTTTCTTCACACCAAATTTCCTAACAGTGAGGTAATTTTCTTTGTTGATTTTAAACGGAAGCCAACTCCAGCTGGCTTCCGTTTTCTAGTCACACCGACCCAGTTGGTCGAGATGCTGAGGCTTTTGCAATTACTAATGACCTTGCACAGATTGTTCATTTACCTTCAAGGATATCAAACAATCCTAACCATACAGCCATCACGCTTGATCGTTTTTCTCACAAACAACCCTTCTAAGTGAGTGGTCCTTTAGGCACCTCAGATCACAATTTGGTAATTGTCTTTTCTCCAATGGAGCCTTTATCTCATGGCTATTCCCAATCTCGTGTTGTTTGGCATTACAAGAATGCAAAATGGGATGACCTGCAAGATTTCTACCTTTTTGTTTTCCTTGGTCGAATTACTGTTTCAAAACTTCTGATGTCAACGTTTGCTCAGATCGTGTCGGTGAAATTATTCATGTAGTAATGCAATCCTTTATTCCATACTGCACTTTAAAATCTCCTCCTTTATCTAAACTTTGGTTTTCCAATAAAGGAGGAGATTTTAAAGTGGAGTGTGAAATAAAGGATTCCATATCTAAACTTTGGTTATTCAAATTTATTATATCAAATTATTATTATAATCCCTTACATATACCCATATATGTATTATGACTGTAAATTGCGTGTGTTCTCTGGTCGATTTGCCTGTTTTGCTGGACGAAAAAACCCCAGTTTCTGGGTGGGAAAACCTTGCTATTTACATCAAATCATCACTATCGCTTGCTATCTACGCCTGAGACCGACTAACTCAGCCACAGAGTGAAAAAAGCCCACTAAAGTTCCTCGCGTCATCGACGGGATTCGAACCCGGGCCTTTTCCACCCGGTGTGGGTGGTACGGTGACGATACCACTGTGCTACCCAAGCAGACTAATAAATGTGATAGAGCTGTTCAAGAAAAGAATGTTGCATATCGTAATTACCTTGTTTCCAATTCTTCAGTTTCATTTTCTGCCTACACCAAAGCTCGCAACAATTGTAAAGCAGTTATCAATCAGTCCAAACTAGATTTTGAACAGGCTAATAGTAAAAAACTTGCTTCTTGCACTAATGGTAGCCGAGCATTCTGGCCTCTTGCCAAAGCTATTGGCCAGAACTTTTGTCCATCTCTGCTTCCACCTCTGTCAAAACCCATATCGCTTTTGGGGATTACCCTGACTTCTAATCTCTCTTGGCACAAGCACATTACAAATATTGCTTCCTCTGTTTTTAAAAAACTTGGTTTACTCTTTCGCTCTCGGCGTTACTTTTCTTCCAAACAGCTGTTCACTCTGTACAAATCGCAAATCCGCCCTACCAAGGAATATTGTTCCCACATCTCGGGCGGTACCCCGAAAACCTCTCTCAGTCTTCTATATTCCATTCAGAAGAGGGCAGTTAGGTTAATTAATGACTTATCTCTAATAAACTCTCTCTACTCTCTGTCTCATGGACGTTCTGTTTCTTCTGCCTGCCTTTTCTACAGATACTTCCATGGGCAGTGTTCTTCTGAATTGGCTTCTGTAATTCTTTCAAAACAGTCCGAACACGTGCCGCCACCAGCCAACATCCATTTACTGTCCAACTTTAAACTCACAGAACCAACTTTTCATCTTCCTCGTTTATTCATTTAGTTGCCGTTTTCTGGAACAACCTTCCTTTTTACGTATTTCCTGAAAATTAGTCTACAGAAGTTCAAATCCAATGTCAACAAATGTCTTATTTCGTCTTCTCAACCTCCAACCCAAGCACGCTACCAAGCACTATAGGTTCTAATACCTCTCGTGTTTGGGGTTTTCATAAAAAAAAAACAAACTAAAATTCTTTTCCCTCCAGCCTAGCTTTCAAACGCTCGTTTTCTAGAATTATTTTGGTAAGTAGCCGCTCCATCACTGATCAAGTGTCTTGGATGTCCGTTATAACTGGTTTAGTTAGTCTACCTCCATCATAGATTATGTCAAAGAGAGTAGATCTTAATGCGAAAACTGTTCTGCATACACACCAATGTTTGGATTAAACTGAGATTGATCAGTAATCTCAGCAGATTCAATCGATGGAGGAGAGTCAGGGTTCGCAGATAATTCTGCAGTGTCTTTGTCTGTAGAAGCAGGAAGCTCTATGGAAACACTATCATCATCAGCCCTTGAAAAAGTGGGCAGGGGCGGAAAACCGTCTTGAAGTCTGTCCAGTTAAACCGAATTCATTTTTTTAGTAGATAATACAGTTATCGAGCGAGAAAAAGCCGATATGAATTTTCAATCTGAGTTTGGTGTACACCAAAATTTCGCCCAAGCCGAAATAAACTGAAAAGTAGTGTCAAAACGGGTTTAACAAGGTCGGTGAAAGCTCTCGTTTTTAGGGTGGATTGAGTAAACACAAGAAGGTAAACACTTCGTAAATGAGCCCTAGGGCGACCAGCATTAAGCACGGAGCAGGAAACACTCAGTGGAGGAGTTGCGCTGACCTTGCCCACATATGGAACTGGCGAGAGTGACTTTTTTAAAGGTGGAAACAATGATAAAAAAAATTTCGTCCCCGGTAGACGAAAATTCACCATTATATAGCTTCACGAAACCATTTAAAATTTTCAGGAGCACCTTTCTTCTTATATATATATATATGTATATAACTTTATTGATATATATATTTGTACCATCTTCTATTGAATCAAGGTTAACCTATTGTTATCCTTTTGGGCCACTAACTCCATATAGGTGTCCAGGGATCATAAGTTAACTAGAGCAGAGTGGAACAAACTGACATAGACACAACATATTTGCAACTTGTTTAATATAAAAATTTCAAGCATGAAGTTATACTTTATTGTTACAGATAATAAGAATTACAAATAAATCCTGTTTTCTTTTTTTTCTTTATTCGCAATCCAAAAAAACCATACTCGTGTCATTCAAGTTATAAAATTTTTTATATTCAGCAAATTTGTAAACATCAAACTTAAATCGTGTAAAATCAAAACTAAGGAGATCGTCTTGGATTCTAATGATGATCCCATTAACATTCCCAATGGGAACGGTAATGATTTGGCGATTCGCTTTCATCAAATCAAGTTTTTACACTGCTTGCTGTGTGGATGGAGTACTGATATGCTGAAACATGAAGGGCCCATATACCCAAAACTGCCACTTATAGGTTCAACGGGATTGTCCAAGACGCCAATGTAAGATTAGCAACAACCATTAAAAGCGACAAACCAGGGCCGGATTTACATATAAGCTAAACAAACTACAGCTTAGGGCCTCGCTCCATCTTAAAAAATCCTTTTTAATATTGTCACGGGTGAATTGTAAGAGAGAAGCACCTCGTACATGTTATAGCTTAGGGTCACAACAAGTGACATGAGCTATAACATCCGGCCCTGCGACAAACAGTAGTATTTGATGTGATATGAGAATATTAAAGAGCAGCAGCAGCTTGAGACCCATGTCACGAAGTCCCCCATCGACCTTGGTCGCACTTTTATGTAAATAATCAGAAATGCCACATAACGTTGAGGAAGGACGTTCGATTTGTTTTCGTCACTTTTTTTCTAGGAATCTGAAACTCGCAGTTTTTTTGGCTTGCCTAATGTGTACACGCCCCTCTTCTACTATCTTGATCTTCTCGGTAAACTCCAAGTTTCAAACGTGTTTCCACACTTAATATCAAATTGCCGATATGGCATTCGATAATTATTCTTCTCTGAAATCCCATCGGTGCTTTACTTCGACTTGCTTTGATTATTTTTATCATCTCTACTATTGCCTGTATATATTTTAAACCTGTTCTTGCTTTTTTTAAAGATAATAAAGCACTGAAAAAGTCGTCGGTATTATTGTTTAGTTCCGAACTGGAAATATGTATGTACATAATGGAGTCAAACGTTTCGTGGTATTTTCTTACCACTTCTTCAGTGACTGCAGAGACAATAACCGAAGGTTATTATATAATATGGAATTTTTTAGTAGCATTAACAGTTATAGTAAATCAAACTGAGAACTAATTTGACGAATTTGTTTTAAGATTAATTTTTATATAGTAAATTGCAATAATACACAAACACTTACCAGCTGTCCTTGTAATGTCATCATCACAAAAGATCACAAGAACTTGTTGATTTTCTTGGGTGCAACATATACTGCGGTTTACTCAATCTCATTACCAGGTAGTTTGGTGGAAAAGTCTAAGGGATTATCTTTTTATGTCCTCGATCCCAGCGTTTATTGTAGTCTGAGGGTATCATTATTGCAGGTATTGGCTTAATGCAGTAGTTTGCGACCTTTTTTTAATAATGGCACCCTTAATTAATTTATTTTATGGCGCCCCTACTCAATTTTCTACCTGTTAGATCCGAATTCTCTCTCTCTCTCTCTCTCTGTGTATATTATATATATAATATTTTAAAAAATGTTATATGATAGTTATTATAATAATATAACTATAATAATTATAAGGATGTACTCTTTTACAATGAAATAAATACTTAAATTTAAAAAAATAACAAGTTTAAGTAATTTAAACCCAAATTACGTGGCACCACTGGAATGTTGTTGCGGCAGCCTAAGGTGCTGCGGCACCCCCGTTGAAAACCACTGGCTTAATGGGTAATGTTGATACACATTTAAGGATATGCGATAAAAATTGTTTAAATTAAAATAGAATTTAAAATTAAATTTTAATTATTAAATTTAATTTAAATGAACTAAATTATATAAATCTAAATAATACTGTTGGAAAATTCTACCAGTTAAGATCTGTTTCTAGTGTAGTTGGTAGAAATTGATTTAGTCTGCTTCTTAGTTGGGGGATAATTTGATTGGTTGTGGTTATGAAGTTTAAACTTATTTTTAATTTGGGTTAGGACTATTTTTAAAGATGTTTATGTGCCTGTTTTCGATCTGAATTCCTTTTCTACGGTTAATGTTATCCGTGGCCAGTACTCATGTTTTGGAAAATACCCATTTGTGGTCCTCTGTCCGTGTATGGAAACGTTTGACCCCTATTAAGTACATATTTCCAATTCGGCAATAAACATAATGAGTGCTTCGTTATCTTCAAACAACAATTTGCCAACGCATCATGGTCTTCAAGGAATACCTTAGATGTTTCTGCCTTGCATACATCTCGTTCACACTATTCATCACTACGCTATCGAATACTTTCGATAGCGTAGTATATACAGGGTGTTTCAGTTAAACGTTTCAGAACTTCTAAGAGGGGGTAGGGTACATCCTGACAACTCGAAATCATATAGCAATGTGGGGTCGGAAATGCTTTCCTGAAGCGGTGTTGTACACAGAAGCACCATAAAGAAAAGAGACCGTAAGTGAGAAATCGTTTTAATAATACATGAAAAGAAGCAAAAGGTACATGGATTAAAGTAAGTGTTCGAAGTTTCTTCCACGGGCTACAATGCACGCCTCACATCTCCGGCGCATGGACATCCGAACATTCTAGAATACTCCAGGCGAATTTCGAATTTCTTCGGCAGCTACTGCGATTCTTGCAACCAACTCCTCAGCATTGTCAACAGGGGTGTCATAAACTAGCGATTTCATATGACCCCAGAAATAAAAATGAAGACATGATAGGTCGGGTGACCGAGCAGGCCAACGCACGGGACCACCACGTCCGATCCACTGTTGACCAAATGTGACATCCAGGTAGTTACGAACATCTCCGCTATAATGGGCAGGGGCTCCATCGTGTTGGAACCACATTGTCTGTTGCGTCGATGCAGAAATCTGTTCATCTCTCAAAAGTTGTGGCAATACTTACTGCAGAAAGATCAAGTAGATAGGTCCGGTTAGACGACACGGTAACAGGTAAGGTCCGATGAGGTGATCTCCCATAATACCGGCCCATACATTGACCGAAAATCGAATCTGTGCTGCAGGACGTCGTATTGCATGCGGGTTCTCGACCGCCCAGATATGGTCGTTATGCGTGTTGAAAATTCCTTCCCTTGTGAAGGTTTGAGTTTGATTTGGGTTTTATTGGCGCATTAGCAACTTAGGCTATAATGCGCCAACCCTTGTGAAGGATGCCTCATCGGAAAACAGCAGGAAAAAGGGGATTTGTAGCACATTTTCCAAGGTACCACTGTGCGAAAGCAATACGAGGTGCATAATCCTCCGGTTGCTGTGTCTGGACACGCTGCACGTGAAACGGATGCATGTCTTGTTCTCGGAGAATCCTCCAGACGCTGCAATGGGAAACCCCGACTGCGTTTGCTAGACTTCGTGTACTCGTTCTTGGATTCCCCTGTACATGCTGCAGCACATTCTGTTCGACGGCTGGAGTCCGTGCTGTTCTTACCCTGTCCCTCTCAGCTCTTTCAAATGAACCTCTCTCAGCTAACCTCTGGTGCAATCTTGCAAAGAAATTATGACTGGGAATACGCCTCGTCGGATATCGTTCCGCGTACAAACGCTGTGCAGCTGGCCCACTACAATTTGCAGCCCCGTACGCCAAATGCATATCGGCTAACTCTGCGTTCGTGTAATCATCCATCCTACTAACTTGGCGTTCTTGTTCAAGAAATTCGAAATTCGCCTGGAGTATTCCAGAATGTTCGGATGTCCATGCGCCGGAGATGTGAGGCGTGCATTGTAGCCCGTGGAAGAAACTTCGAACACTTACTTTAATCCATGTACCTTTTGCTTCTTTTCATGTATTATTAAAACGATTTCTCACTTACGGTCTCTTTTCTTTATGGTGCTTCTGTGTACAACACCGCTTCAGGAAAGCATTTCCGACCCCACATTGCTATATGATTTCGAGTTGTCAGGCTGTACCCTACCCCTCTTAGAAGTTCTGAAACGTTTAACTGAAACACCCTGTATATAATTGCCAAAAGTATACGGACAAATCTGGAATTTGGAGAAAATGAAGCACGTGCTTTTCTACCTATTTGTAATACGTGGATGGCTGGTTTTGGTAGTTCATTTTTCCCAAATTGTGCGTTAAGCGCCAAAGCAACTAAGGCTATAAAGCATCAGTATATTGTGTCTGTAAATTGCCTGAGTTCTAAGACGATTTGTTCGTTTGCGTGACGAAACATCCGAGTTTCCGGGAGAAAACACTACACAACCATCGTCTCAGCAACTTTATGGACAAATTCCGTAAAAATTCTTGGCGTCACTGATCTGCTAGACGAAGGTCACCAAATAGTAATATGAAAATAAAGTTTTTTCCTTTATTTAATTTGTACGCGTATTACAGGAGCATTTCAAATGTGAATGAAAATTTGTTCCATATTTTCTCTCTGTGGGCAAGTCAGTAGCTATTGTTCTGCAGAATCCGAAATGTGCGGTACTTCCTCCTCCCCTGACCAAAATCTGGAATTAGTGCCTATCAACCCTCGCTTAACCATTAGAAGAGTTCTTAATCTGAAAAAAATTTCGAAATAACCAAGAAATATTCGAAACTGTGCAATTCTGGTTCCATCAACAACCACACACTTCTTCGAGATAAATAAATTAATCTTTACTGTACAACAAGAGAAAATGAGCAGTACTGTTGTACAAGTACCTCCAGGCCACAAATTAACCATAAATATTCTTTACGTTAGCAGAAAGATGGCAAAAGCAGTTAGGTATGGAGGGAGACTATATCATGAAGTAAGAAATGTTTGCAAATTTAATATTTAGTGTTAATATAAATTTTATTAAAAAATCATTTGTAATTTAACTATCCTCGTTTTTACATTATTTTAAAATATCACAGTTTACTCGCACATCTCCAACTTAGCACTGATAGATCAAGAATATGATTAATTAATAATTTGTCATCTTAAGTAACTTTGTGAAACTTCTCAAATTTTGATTCCCCTAATAAGAGCTTTAAATTGCTATTATTAAGTAACAAAGTACTACAATTCAAGTCACATTTATTTTATAAAAAAGAAAACTTAATACGTAAGTATAAAAAAATAAAATAATAATTTATTATTTAAATTATTCATCTGTCCTTTATCGGTGTCACGCAATTTGTGAATGGCTCCATTTCGGTTACAGAGAAATTGAAACAACTTAATCTTTTGGCGAATAAAACATTAAGTAAAATTGTGATATTTAAATAAAATAAATAGTTTAAAATAAAACATTAATAGTTCTTTAAAATTGCTCATTGTGTCAACATCGGGTAAGTTTTGGTCATTTGTTTATAAATTTACCCGTTTTAATTTTAATATTTAAGAATCAAGCTGGAAGACTAAAATAACGCCATGTCTGTTAACGTACATGTTATGTGTTAAGATGAAGTAATTAATCAACACAATTTAAATATTTTATTAATAGCTACATCTTTAAGTTACAAAAACAAAGCTAGGGCAGAGTGACTTTCAAACGAAGTAATTTTACTGGAAAGTCATTTCTGTCACCTTACTTTAATTAACAGTCAGACTTAGTTACGCTCACAAATTTAGTCAAATACCAACAGTTCTATCGGTATGTGAGCATATTATATATTTATATATTACATCAGTGGTAAGTACAGATATTTCGTATTTTCAATGTCCTTTTGCTTAGCAAACATAGCCATGACCAAGGCAGGCTAGCAAAGCATACAATACCAACTAGAAAGATTCAAATCTTGATCATTAGAGCGTAGGATTTCTTAGGCACTTACATGCAGTCTTTAAGGATATCACAATATTATAGTGGATAAAGAAGACGTTGGGGTAAAATATTGAATTAACAGCTGACTGAAACTCGAGGCACTTACTTTGTTTCCTGACTGATCGCTCTTTCGCCTCTCTCCGTCTTACAATTCTTCGTTTTCTTAATGATTCCAGTTTCGATAAGGCTATACACTGTATCAAGAAGAACACCTTTGATGTCACGAGGGGTGATCCCCAGTACTGTATTCATTCTCTGGTTGTCGTATTTGTATACTTTGCCTACACGATTCAAAATAAGTCGTGTGGACTTATCTAAAAAGCTGTACAACCAGAGGGTAAAGTAAGGTGCCGACCAGATGGGAATCCAATATCCCTGAGGGTAGAATTCGTCTGATAGAATGTAAGCAACTTCTTGTATCCACAGATGCTGGGAGCAAATGAGGTGACGATGACCAGCGGCATCTGATTTGATCATTGCTCTTACATGGGCTAAAGCTACATCTCTGACATCGCAAAGGCAAAGATGAAGTTTAGGAAGAAGAGGCATGGATCGATCCAACAGTCGCTTAATTAATTCTACACTGGTAGATGCTGTTCCATGCAGCACTGGGCCCAGAACAAGACCCGGATTAACAACAGCCAGTTCAAATTTCTTCTCTGGTGGAAGTTGCTTAAGAAATTTCCAAGCTTCTTTTTCGGCTACCGTCTTGCTCTTTGCATAGGCATCTAAGAAAGGTGATAGGACGTCGCTCCAGTCTTCTTCGGTGTATATTCGCCCTTCATCGACGGTCGATTCTCCATGAACAGCACTGATGGAGCTTGTTAACACTACACGTTTCACAGTCCCGGATTCGGCACAAGCTTTCATAACTCGTATGGTTCCATCCACGGCTGGCTTCATCAGATCTTCCTCACGTGTAGGTGGAGCATTCGGAAATGGGGAAGCGACGTGCATCACATATTTGCATCCTCTCACCGCATCGTTCCAGCCTTGATCTTTTGTAAGATCCGTTTCGACCAACTCCAAAGGATAGATAGCATCGGGACATAAGTTTCGAATCGGTCGTATCTTCTCTTCGTTTTTCAAGCTCCTTACCGTTCCACGAACTTTGTAACCTTCCTTCTGCAGCAACTGAATGAGGTGAAGGGCAATGAAGCCAGACGCACCAGTCACTAATACTGTGTCGTTCATATCGTGGCTACACTGTTCCTTCAACGACAGCAGACTGACAACTTGTTCTTACTGAAACTGCACGACCACGTACAAGAATGCAGGTAGCGTATACAAGGTCAAGGACCTAAGCGAAGCAGCTGCCACCATGCGGTGACCGCTAGAAAGAAAGCAAAACATGCGCTCCTGCAATGGGGGGGGGAGCCACACTGTAACTTTCCTATACCTGGAAGGAAGTTTTTCAACAACAGTATTCAAAATCCAGTAAGGTCACGTTAACTGGGTTGTTTTTCTGCAAGTAAGCTGAAGATAGCAAATTCACGGAAAGGTTTAAAACAAAGCGAGTGAATGTAAGAGAGGAAATACCTATGTCGAAATGTGTCACTATGAAGGCTGTTTTAAATAAATCAAGATGAAAAATTTATGGTGTAAATATAAATTTCTTTTAATCTCTTTCCTCTCCAATTTCAATTCTCTCTTCAAGAAAGTGCAATTGTTTTTCCATTATTAGATTTTTGACACCACATCTGCAGATATTACAAAGAACAAAAAAGAATACGATTCATCGGGTGTTTCTCGTGTAAAAAGTCTGCGTCGGAGAGGGTATGCTAATATAGTGGAATATAAGGGGCGCCGTGGTACCCTAAGAAGGTTTACCGATGTCTTCAGAAGTTGGAAAATTATTAAATTTAATAATTTCGCTTGAAGTGTCCGTTTGATAGTATGATGCGCCATACCTTTAATAAAACCTGGGGATTAAGGCTGGTTTTACGTATGGGCACACGGGGCCCTTGAGCTTACAAAATGGACAAAAGTTAAGGTACAGTCGAGTTTGCATGGTTTCGTTTTTTAAATCGTGCCTCAGATCAAGACCAGGGCCGGATTGGGCTGAAGGCAGAGATCGAAATAGGATATTTTATGAAATGGAAGAAAGCTCGTAAATGACATTACCAATGCTTAAAACAACAGTCAAGCACCCAATCAGTTTAGCATCTTATATGGTCCTTTTTTGGCTTACTGCTAAGTTAACCACGTACGTATTTTTATACGTAAAATTACATTACTAAATTTTCTTTCCCTGCACGACAATTCCCCTCCCCCGCAACTAGCAATTCACCCCTGTACCTAATAATGATGTCACTCAGTTCTATTGTAAAGCCAACTTTAAAGGGCAAGCCTTGAAGCAAATGAACCACGTGATCGGCTTAGTCGCAAAACTAAGATAAAACTTGTTACAGTTCAACTCGCCTCATTAGATGAGTATTTTTTGCTGTGCTGTCCTTGGTCTGACTTAGCCAGTGGTGCAGCAATACAGTTTTTCGAAGCCACGTGACTGGTAAATACGGTAAATTCGTGCTTAGGGATTTTCCGAGAGATGCAATTTCCCCGACAAGACGTAGGCACATTATTTACAAAAGCATGCACACCTGCGGGAAATTTTTCGTAGGGGTGAGAGAGAGAGAGGATCGTCATTTGACACGAGGCTTGGGGGGGGGGATTGATAAATAAGTAGCGGAGGAAAAAACCAGAGGAAATCAGAGGCTGAAACGTCTAGGTGCTCCTATTAAATGTAAAAAAAACTTGAAATTAGAAGGAAATGGATTTTACTAAAAGGAAAATTAAAGAAGCTATGGAAAATTTGGTTATTCTCCAGTTTATGGGTACATCTCCGCAGGAAGTAGCTTCTTTTGCTTAAATCCGCCCTGAATTACTGGCGTAAACTAACTTAACCTTTTTTCACTAGCCAACGATGAAAGTCTATTAAAAAGCCCACATTTATTTTGCTTGAATTCGTCCCGAACTTGGCCATGCCCTTAACGCGGTGACAAGGTGTACCCATAATCTGGATGGGTACACCTAACTGTCGAATAGACGCTCAATTTATCTTTCATATACATATTTTCCTTATCGATATCTGAAGTTTATGCACTTGACACCAGTTCTCAATAGTGTTCATTACTTCTCTTGCAACTCGTTTCGTGTTTATCGGTCTTAACAAGTAATATCCCACCATCTACATACACCTGAACATGATCCACTGATTCAATTAATAAGAGCATCTCATCTGATACCGAATTCACAGAAATGGAGCCACTATTGAATCATGTGGACAAGCTCTCACCAATCTGTCATCTCACCAATGCTATAATCTGTCAAAAGCGCCAGTATAACCTAGCGCTGTTGCCAACACACATTTATCTTCTACCTTCTATACTTCTTTCCCGAATTGCACCAAGGCATCCTTGCCGATCTACCCTTAGAATATCAAAACTGTCTATTTGAATTTAATCCCATGGACAAAGGATTAAAGGGACAAGGGATTTGGATATTTATATCTAATCCTTCCCACAATAATTCTTTCAAATACTTGTCCAATCACTGATAATAGTGCCACTGATCTATAAGAACGCGGATCCTCTTTTGATAAGACTTTTACAAGGTTTTCACCAAGGTACTGATCCCTTGAAAAACTTCTTTTTCTTGTGCAAGTAGTGGCAACTTCTTCCCAAAGTTGCCATTACTTGCACATTGTTTCTTTTCTTATCGTCAATCATGTATGTTATACCTATATGATCAGAGGACACCCCATCGTTTTGCATTATCCAATCTTTAACTCAATAAAACAGTGAAGATTTTGACAAAGTCTATAGGGGACCTACATGTAACGAATTACAAGTTACTATTATAAGTTACCGATAGATTGGCAATATTGATAATCTCAAATTAAATGTAACATAATTAAACCTTCCAGTTGTTTACCCTCTAAAACAGTCTTTATCTCAATCCAAAGCACTGACTTCACGTTAGCTTCCATTCTGAATGTAATCCGTTAATTATTCAAGAGAGAGTCATTACCTTCGTTACATAATTCAAATAAGGACCAGAACGTGTTCCTGATATTGAAAATACATGTCCTTAGTGAGAGTACAGTGGTTTCGTCACTTGTCAGTCGTTGGAGAAGTATGGGTTTGAGTCTTGTCGATGATTGGAAGAATTTATAGTCTTCTTCAATCGAGGCTTTAGCTAAACGATCTCAAGCAGAAGGAGTACGGGTTTTTCCCTGAGTTATTCTGGGGTTTTCATGGAGCACCACAAATCGGCCAAGCACCACACACATTCATTCAGATACAGTATATATGAATGCTGTTTGCCCTTAGCCATGTGCTATGAAAGGATTGCTGTAATATGCAGATAATCCTAAGAACCACACAGATCCTTGTATATTTTCAAAAAAATTCCAATATTTAGCGAAAAAAAGCTTTAACTTCCTCTTTTCGAAGTGACAACTTAGAAGCTCATGAGAAACCATTTAACTCTGCTATCATAACTAAACCCTCGAAAGCAATATCCTTAGTTTTGGGATACAAATACCCCTAAAACATAGACCTACTTTAATTGTTAAATCTGCTTCTTCAAATAATCAAGACTTTCCACATCGGATCGTGGACAGCCTGGTTAGATATATTAATTATGTTCACTTATACGAGGGGCGTTCAATAAATTATCTACCTAAGGTACTTCCCACAAAAAATTTCAAATTATCATATTAGGGTTCCCCGTAAATGACTACATAAACCCGTATTTGTGTCTGTAAATTGCGTGTGTTCTCTGGTCGGTTTGCCTGTTTTACTGGACTGAAAAACCCTGAGACCGACTAACTCAGCCACGGAGTGAAAAAAGCCCATTAAAGTTCCTTGCTTTATCGACGGGACTCGAACTCGGGCCTTTTCCACCCAGTGTGGAAGACGGTGACAATACCACTGTGCTACTGGCGCAGACAAGGTACTTCCCACTGTTATATTTCAATAATTCATGATTTATCGTGTTCCTACATATCTCGCGGAGCAATATGGTCTTAGTTGCTAATGCTCCTAAAAAAAAAAAAAAAAAAAAAAAAAATCCTACATATCTCAAATCGTACTAATTTTGATCCCACTATGTTTTCAAGTTGTGCTGCTGTAACAGAAAGAATGAGGACACCCGTATCAAATTATGGATTTGCTGAAATTGGAGCATCATTCAGTCATTAAGTTTCTCATCAAAGAAGGAAATGGGCCAAAGGCCATTCATGAAAGGATTGTGGCTTTTATGGCAACAGTGCACCTTCAGAATACCAGGTGAAATTCCTGTCAAACAACAAGTGGGATTGAGAGTCCATCGAAGATGATCCACGTCCAGGACGGCCTGTGACAGCGACCACTCCAGAAATGTGCCAAGCTGTTGCGAATAAAAACCTTGTACTGAATGACAGACGTTTAAAGGTGTCCCAAATCTCTAGGGAATGTGACATATCTTAGAGAACAGTTATAACAAGCCTCCATGAACATTTGAGGATGAGTAAGGTCAGTTACGGTCCAGAATCGTTACGGGTGACAAAACATGAGTTCATCACTGGGATCCTGAGACCAACCAAGCAAGAATCAATGCAATGGAAGCACAAGGGTTCTCCCCTGCCAAAAAAATTTTCGAACGCAACCTTCAGCTGGCAAGATTATGGCCACCATTTTTTGGGACGCTGAGGGAATTTTGTACATTCACTACTTGGAACACAAGCAGACAGTCACTGGGGAGACATATGCATCCCTACTGTACAACCTAAGGGATGTCATAAAGGAAAAACGCCATGGAAAACATTCCACAGGTATACTGCTTCTTCAGGACAACAGCAGCAGCAACAACATGTACTCAGGTCACATGCTGTGTGCTGCTGTTGCTTCGAGAGACTGTGACTTTACAGAACTTACCCATCCACCTTACAGGCCGGATCTAGATCCCCATTGACTATTTCCTGTTTCGACATCTCAAGGAAAACGTACGTGGACGTCACTTTATTATGATAATGAACTGAAGTCTGCTGTATCTGCGTTCTTTGATGGACAGGACAAAGAATTTTAATGTCTGGCATTTCCTCATTGCCAACAAAACAGAACAAGTGTATTGAAGTCCAGGAAAGTTACATTGAAAAATGGAGGCACAAATCTGGTTTTATCTCATTTCCCCAGTAGGTATATTTATAATTTCTTTTAATGCCCTTCTTGATATTCAAAGCTGTTGAGGAAAATATAGCTGTAATTCATATAACTCATTAGAGCATATAACAGGAAAATCATATGTTTATACCTCTCGCTGCAGGAATAGAAAAATGAAATGGCCTCTAATGATAAACTAATTTTCATACAAATGACAGAGAGCATATCTTATTTTTATTTCGCTCAACGTATGCATAAGTTGTTTGTCGAGTATAAAAAAGAAAAGATGCACAATCGAAATGAAGACACGAAAGTTTTATATTAAATTATATTTCTTTATTGCTGCTAAGTACAGTACAAGTACTAGGAACAATAATACTCATCATGGCGACATGGCCTGGAGTTTTACATTAAAGCAGAAAATGTGATTAAATCTGGGAAAAGGAAAAGTTACAAAAAATTATAAAGCATATAAAAATGAAATTATAATAAGTAGGAAAATAGAAAGAGGGTAAAAAAATGAACATCGAAACACAAAACAATGGCAGAGAAATTGAATCAAAATCAAAACATGGATTGTTGTTGCTGTTCAAACACACATCGAGGAAGGGCTTGGAGAAGTGGTTGGCTGATGTCGACGTTTAGTAATCTGGCTCAGTTTAAGCCACAAGATTTGATTTGAAGATGAGACTGACCAGTGCCTGAATTTTAGGGAGCCCCTGGGCAGATAGGAAACATTACAAAGTTTCAGACGGTTGTATATGAGGAAAAGTGTGGGTCAGACCTCAAGGATGGTGGAGGGTTGTGCCACTGACAAATTCTAGATGTTCGAGGCGTTTATCAGTCCTGTAAACATTTTTACAGGAGTATATGTAGCTTCGCACACACAACGTAAGCAGTGACACGCTAACTACTCGGCTACAGTCTAATTAAAATCTTGTGTGTATAACTGCATTCTTTATAGCATTAAATAGCGATCAGAGCATTTGGGCTCTAGAAATTTGCGAGTAACTTGATTATACCTATTTTCAAAAGGTGATGTTGTTGTACACGTTGGCACTAATGACAGGGTAATGCTGAAAAAAAGTCGCGAGTTGGAGTTAAATTTGAAAGTGTCTGCAATTCTGCCCAGACACGATAGGAGGGAGTATATGATGACTTTATCAACCAATTTGGCCCTGGAGAGATTATGCAAGGCTCATGCGGTAGAATTTTTCTCACCGTGGTCTGTGCTTGTTAACAGAAGAGACTACTTCTACAGGGATAGGATACACTTAAATTCACTTAAACAGAAAGGGTGTAAGAATATTTGCTGATACTATCGAGGCAGTAGTAGGTGGGTCTGAAAACTGCTAGCTTGGAAGGATACACGGACTAAAAGGTTACGAATAGCCGCAGGCAGAGGTGGAGTGATTCTGGCACTGCTTCTATTGGAACGAGTAGTGGCCTTGAAAACAAGGTGCTGGGATTTTATCAAGTTCTGCTGGGAGTCATCATGAAACAAGTAAATACACGGGGGCTGTGTTAGGGTAACTAAGAGTAAGAACAGGTGTATGTATACTTGTATGCACACCAATGCTAGGAGTATAGTAAATAAATTTGATGAATTTGAAGTGCTGGTCCAGACATCAAAAGCGAATATTGTTGGGGTGAATCAGAGAAGTGGTGTCACACAGATATAAGGAATGCAGAATTGGAATTTGGGGAGTACAATGTGAACAGAAAGGATAGACAGGACAGGAAGGGAGGAGGGGTTATGCTCTTAGTTAAGAAGCACATAAAATCTAAGGCAGCATCCAGTTGATATGGGCAACCAGTTCAATGTTCAGTTGGTGTGATATAAGCACTAGGAAAGCAAAAATGAGAGTAGGAGTGTGTTATATGCCTAATGACTCTGATGAGTACACTGACGAACAACTGTACAGAGAAACAAAATGAGCCAGTAAATAAGGATGTCTTATAATGGGGGATTTTAACTTTCCAGATCAAGACTGGTACTTGTGAGTTGGTCACTTTCACACTAGCAAGACTTTTGTGGATTTATTGGATGACTGTTTTCTAGAGCAACATAGGATATTAGACGAGCAACAAGGGGAGTTAATACTCTTGATCTGATTACACTACCCGACAAAATTTTTTTTTCGTCATACCTCTGGAACGAAAGTTGGTTATTGTGAACAAAATTAATGTCCTGATTATGAAAATATCAATCTTTTACTTCTGTCACGTCTATATCAAAAGATATATGCATTTTTTAAATTCCTTGTCAGTATTAGTAATGGCCGCATGGTGCAAGAAAGCCTATGGCATATGCTGCACCAGCCAAAAAAAAAAAAAAAAAAAAAAAAGAACCGAATAAAAAAACAACCGAATATTGTTTTTATACAATATCAGCATACATGGTTGTAATTATTACACACAGTATATGTTACTTAGACATGTTTCCCACGCAATAATTTGCTTTTATACTCCAGATTGTTTTCCTTTTTAAGGAACCAACAGTTATCTCCCATCACGGCAGAATCCCAGCGACCCTGGTATAGTTTTTCCATTGCAGATACGTCCTGGCGGAAGCGCTCTCCTTGTTCATCACTGACATCTGCCAAGTTTTCGGGAATGTATTTTCAATGACATTCGGCACCCCATGTTCTGTAACATTTCAACAAGTTTGTCACCAGTTGCTCATAGTTCTCTTCTTTTCTCTTTCCGAGGAACCCGCGTACCACAGCCTTTAAAGAGCTCCATGCAGTCAGTTCAACATCATTCAGGTTTCTTCGAAATTCTTCATCTTTTAGGAGCTTTCTTATTTGAGGACCTATGAAAATTCCTTCCTTCAGCTTTGAATGAGATAAATTTGGAAACATTTTCAGTGAATATGCGAATTCTCTGCTTTCTTTATCCAGTGCCTTAGTGAAATTCTTAATCAGTCCAAGCTTGATGTGTAAAGGGGGAAGGAAAACCTTTTGTGGATCAACCAATGGAACATACTTTACATTGTTTTTGCCGGAAATATATTCATCTTTCTTGTCCCAATGTTGTACGACGTAGTGTTTGGCTGTTGCACGACTATCCCACAAACACAGGAAACAACAGTATTTAGTGAAATCACCTTGCAACCCAACAAGCAGTCCAATCACCACAAATATTCCAAGCGTAGTCATTGTAACTTATAGCAGCAAGAATCTGGAATATACTATTGTACGTTTCTTTCAGGCCAACCGCATGAACAAGAGGTATTGATGGTAAAGTATTTCCATTATAAAGCAATACTGCTTTCAAACTTAGCTTTGATGCATCAATGAACAAACGCCATTCAGAGGTATTGTGGTCAATGTTCAGTTCGTGCATATGACCAACGACATCTTTGCAAACAGACACACATATTGTTTTCCAGTGCAAAATATCTTGAAAACTCTTCATTTCGCTTACGGTATATTGTAATGTTTGTACCTTTGGCGGGTAAGTTCGACTGTTGTAGTCTGGATCCTAGTAATTCAGCCTTCTCTTTGGGTAAGCCCAAGTCGCTGATCAAGTCGCTTAATTCTTCTTGTTCAACGTAGTGTGGGCCTTTTCTTTTTCTGGCTCACAGTCCAAATAATGTGAAGAACATGGTTCCGCGACATCTGGTAAAACGACTTCTGTACCTTCATCACTCCTTCCAATATCTAAAGATTTTGGTGGCACAGATACTGACAGTTCTTTACCGTGTGGTACTGGCCTATTTGCTGATGGGACATATGGATATTTGATGCAGTGCTTGCTCTTTTTGGAAATACCTTTTATTTTTGTTATGCAGAAATAGCAGTCGTCGAAATGATTCTTGTGCTCGCGCCACACCATAGGGACGGCAAAACGTAATGCTCTCAGCTTGCCATATAACCACAGCCATAGGTTCATTATACAAGTAATACAACAGATATGTGGAGCCCAATTTTTTTCTTGGTCACCGACCTTGCAGCCGAAGTACAATGAATATGCAACTTTTGTGACATTGTATATTTTCTTCCTCTGAGTTTTTGTGGTTAAGTGTCCAGTGTCCACAAACATAGCAGAAGTTGTCTGGGTGATTGACGCAAGTTCTGTGCTTTGTCTTCTCCATTTTAACAATGCATTAACCTAAAAAAGTAAAAGCAATTGGTAAATTTGAACAGAAGGTGAATTCTTGTAGCGTAGTTTATCATACACTATATATTGAACAGTTGAATGGTGTAATAAAATTAATAAAAATACTGACTTGTCTGGAAAAGTGCATCGAAATCAAAATATTGCAAGAACAGTAATGATGTACTCGCTTAACTTTTAGCCCAATAAACAAAGCCAACCAAAAGTTAATAAGTTTAAAAATTGTATTTCAAACAGTAATGATATCTTTGTACAGAATCCAGTTATCTATCTACATCTTAAAACTGAGACGTGATGGGAAATTTTTATGATTGATTTTAAATTCTATACATAAAACTTGACCAGAAACAACCATTGATTTGCTGGAGGTAAAAATCATGTTGGGTAGTGTTATCAGCAATGATTACTCATGCATTAAGAATCTGCAGATAAAAGAACCACTAGGTGGTATTGATTTGGGATTTACTTAAAGATGTAACTACTATCAAGGTTAAAGGGAAGGATTTTTGCTTTCGTAAAGGTGACTAACTACAGTGGTCTCAGACAGTTTTTAAATTCTATACCGCGAGGCTAACTGATGTTGTTACCATCAGAAAATTCTTAATGGGAGGCATTCAAAGAATTAATCATAGAAGCTAAGAAATACTATTCAAGTGCGTAGACCTAAATGGATGTCAGATGAATTTTTGAAAGATGGGGCAGAGAAGAAAAATGCATGGGATGCATATAAATTATCAGACGATATTTTTAAGCCTATGACAGATATAAACTAGTCTATAATCAAGTCACAGAGGTGGTTAGGCAAGAAAAGGCAGATCACGAGAAATATTTGGCGAAGGGTGCAAAGAAAAACAGCAAAAACTTCCTTACTTATGTAAACACTAGAAGGAAGGGGATGAATAAAATTGGTCCACTTGATATCGATGGTTCGTTTGTTGATGATTCTGCTCAGGTAGCTGACAAACTGAATGAGTATTTTGCATCTACAATTAGACATGAAGAATTCTTTAGGGAAGGGGATGCCAGATGTTTATAAGACTCTTAACAGAGAACAAAATGATTTTGTAATAAGTGAGAGGAAAGTGTAAGAGAAATCGTTGAAGTTAAACATAAGGAAAGCACCTGGGGAGTCCTCTTGGGTAGCACAGATGGTAGAATCGCTGTCCTCCCCACACAAGGTGGGACAGACCTGAGTTCGAGTCCCATCGATGACGGGAGGAATTTCTATGGGTCTTTTTCACAACGTGGCTGAGTTAGTCGGTCTCAGGGGAAAGTAGAATGGATTTTTCTTCCGGAAACTCGAGTTTTTCGTTCAAAAAACAGAAAATCGACGAAAAAACACACGCAATTTACAGACACTATACACGGAGCAATATGGCCTCAGTCGCTGATGCTCTTAAAACCCTACTACAACAACTGTTCCTGTGTTATTCCTGGCTGACGAAACTTGTTTCTCATCTTGTTATACTATTAATTTTGTTATATATCATTTAGACAAAAGGAACTCTTATGGGCTTTTTCACAACCTTCAAATTAGGTATCAGGAGAGGGTTGAATGAACATTTTCCTGGATAATATGGTTTTTCATCCCGAAAAACAGGAATCCCACATAATACGAAAACTTTTCCGACACAATACACTGACACCTCGCATCCTTAACTGCCTTCTCGTAACATCAGCGAATAACAATACTGAATTATTCTTGTATGTAGGACTTAGTGACCTAAAGTTTATGTGATTTTCTTAACTTAGTCGGTTTTATGTCCAACTTTCTCCGAATGAATTGTAAATAATTGTAAATAGCCAAAGAAGTCTTAGTCACATCGTGAAGACTATTTTCATGTGACTGTTACATAAGCTTGTTACATCATACTCGATTACATAACAGAATATATAACACTAAAAAGGGTAAAATATGTGCAAGTCTAAGTTCTAGGAACGCTAAGATTATATCTCCCATAATGATCTCCATACAAGTTAATCACCAGCGTTCTGGTGATTAACTTGCATCGAGATCATTAGATAATGACTGTTAAATTAGCCGAATGAATTTTTTTATCATTCATTACAGTCATTATGAAAAAAAAAAAACAAAACTAATGCCCCTTTTCCGTATTAATAACTTTTGAAGACTAGTTTTGTTATTAACCCGCAGTCCAACTTAATAAAAAGTTACTGAATTAAAAACTGATTAAGGCTTTTAAAATTTTTCATTTCTGCAAATACTTAAAAATATATTTTCCTCGCTGATTTGCCTTTCCACTTCATCTCAAAAGTGTCCAGTCGCATTCAGGTCTGGATTCTGTCTAGTTAGGTTAGTTATTGGACTTAATTTTCCTTACACTTAATTTTTACAGTGCTTGTAAGGAATGGAATATAGAAGACCCATTGCCACAGAACTTGCAGATTGTGGCACCATGAAATTGCCCAATATGCCATATACGACTCGGCACTGATAGTTCTTTTGCACAACAATCAACCGTTCGGGTTCTGACCTCGAGAAACAGTCCACGCCTCAATGCTGGCATGTTTTCATTATCATCTTATACCTACATTTGATCACGTATCCTAGTCGAGACTTTTGGAATGAAATATGATTTGCGGATGCAAAACTAGAAGCCAATATCACAATAAACATATTCAAGAACGGTTCTGATGGTGAATAATATATTGATGGAAGAGTTAGGTATATACATTCAGTAATCCCAGGAGCCGTTAGACACTAACATACCTTATACCTTATATATACATTCAGTGATCACTGAGTATGCCCCCCCCCCCATAAGCCAAACAGCTTCGTACGCTGGAGCAGTGGTAATCTGCATCTGGTTGTGTAAGTCAAAGTGATAAAGTAGCAAGTATGGGAAGTAGTAAAGTTAGCATGGAGTTTCAAAAGGGTATGATTGGTGGAGCTCGTGCATCAGCTGCTTTCATATCGGAAATGACTCGTCTTTAAGTTGTAAAGAATGGTGTTGAACAGTTCAAACCACCTACTACTGACAGAACCGTAAAGATTTACGCAAGGCGTTCATGGGTCTATCGTGCATGGTGCCCGCTATCCTGGCAGGTGGCGGTGGTCGTTTAATATGGGGGCATGTTTTGCTGGCAAGAACCCCTGATGCATATGGACCAACTTTTCACTGGTGAGGCCTACCAGCAGCTCTTAGGAGATTGTTTCTTAAAAATTTCAAAGATTTTGGGATCACCCAAGATGAGGTGATTCAAGGAACAACATTTCGCTTTAGCTCAGGCTCAGGAAATCGTGTGATTAACTGGGTCATTGGTTTTATACTGGAGCTAATGAAGTTTCTAATGCAGAATGACCGTATTTATTTAGAGTTTACATCCCATAAGTTCAGCAGTTTTACGGTGGTCGCAAGGTGCTTTCGCTGCTTGGCGAACGGCCAATTATGTCCATAAATTTCATGTGTTCTCTGGTTAATTTGCTTCCTTTGCTGAACTTAAAACCCGAGTTTCCGGGAGAAAAACCTCACTGTTCACAACTTAGAGTGACTGACTGAGTCACGGAATGAAAAAAGCCCATAAAAAAAGTTTCTCGCGTCACTGAGGGTTCGAACAAGAGCCTTTTCCACCAGATGTGGGGCGCACGGTGGTTAAAGTCAATGTGCTAACCTCGCAGACGAACATAGAGATCAATTAAGTTCTGATTACGGACGTCTTCTCGTGACCCCAAGAGTTCAACCCTGCAACAGTGTTGCGTGCTCTGAATCGCGGCTTCCCTACTCCTGACTAGGGTGTTACACTCTTGCTACAATGGTATGAACAAATTGATCGCTAATATGGAATTACGACGACTCCCTCTTGGAAGTTTTCCCTCTTTCTGACTCTTGGATGGCAGGCATGTTTTATTTTAATCAAGTCCCATCGGCGTTATTTGACTATAAATATCGATGAAAAGCATCTGTTCAACTCATCTGCCATTTTATGGACTTTCTTCTACCTATCTGATCCCAAAATACACTGTAGTGTAGTGCTGATGTGGTGAGGAAGGACTTTTCATCCAGGTGTCTTCAACATTTTCAATATATAGAGCTTTAAGTTTTCTACATTATATTTCTTTTGTCAGATTAAATTAGAGCTCTCATAACAATTTGGTTTTGTCAACTAAAGGCATAATATGGTTTTGGGTCACATGGTTCATGTTTCATCAGCGACTAAGGCCATATTACTCGGGGTATATTGTCTGAAAATTGCTTATGTTCAGTGGTCGATTTTCTGTTTGTTGGACGAAAAATCCGACTTTCCGGGAGGAGGAAAAACCATGTCCTTGCTTGAAACCGACGAACTCAGCCACGTTGTCAAAAAGGCCCATAAAAATTCCTTATGTCATCGACGGGACTGGAACTCGGGTATCTTCCAACCGGTGTGGGGAGGACTGTGATTCTACCAACTGCTACCCACGTGGGCATGGTTTCTCTGTTTCATTTTATCAGCCTTCGACAAACTATAAACTATACCTACATAGGAACACAAGCCCCAATAAGAACTAGAAAAATATAAATATTGAATTATTTCAGAGACCTGTTTATCTTTTTCGCAGGTGGTCTGTGTTCACTAAGTGCAAATACTCTTACAGTCCCACCTTATCAAACAATGACGAGGCAATGTAGGACTTAATTGCACTCTTAGATATATTTGTAGTCGCAGTCTTTCTTGGGTAACCCAGGAAAATTGCATGTTATTATGCAAACGTGCTTTTCCTTGAGGTTGAAAGCAAATATGTGTGAAAGGTGTGATAAGCAATCAGAGTAATGTGAAATGATACTGAGTTCAGATGACCTCTGCCAGTGTTCTGAGAAGAGAAGCATTGCGTAGATCAGTCTCAGAAGTAGACATTTCATTATTCTACAAGGAAAATATTCCCGATAATAGTTTAACCTATTTATGCTAGATATCTGCTGTGTTTCCAAATCTCGTATAAGCATTTTATTTATTCTCCACAAAACAGAGCTAATAATTAAAAATATATTGCCTACCAAAATATTAAAGTATTTAACAGATTTAACTTTTGAGATGGAATTTATTGGTGGTATTTCGCTTAAAATTAGGAAGACTGCAGAAGCGTAATTATATGTCGTTGACATATAATATTAATTTCGAGATATTTTCGCTAGAATAACATCCATGCGTTGGCATTTCCAGCTATTCCAGCTATTGTTTATAAATGCGTGGTTACATTAGCCTATTAAATATCCTTTACTTTAATATCCTTTTAAATATCCTTTACTTTAATTAATTTACTTACTTTAATATCCTTTTAAATATCCTTTACTTTACTCTACAACCTGACATAATCATACGTATTAAACGTGTCTAAAAAGTGGAATATCTGAATTTTTAAATTAGTTATTTTGTCTCTTATTAGGTTGATTTATCATTACATGCTACTTGTAAACCATGGATTTTTTAAAAATAGTTCTCAGCTGTCTTATTAGAGGAAGGGTTGTTGTTAAGAGGAGTTACTAATCCCCTTTATTTTTCTTACCATTCATTTCGCTGTCTCGCCTGTAGGTTACACAATAGTTATGACACAGTCCATCTACAACAGCCTGATATGGCATGGATTTGCACCCCATCTCAATGGGAGGTACTTTCATTGGTCTTTTTCATAGCGTGGCTGAGTTAGTCGGTCTCAAATGAGGACTGCCTGGTTTTATTTCTTGGAAACTCGGGTTTTTCATCCAGCAAATCAGGCACACTAGCAGAAGAACATGCTGGTACCGATACAATATACTGACTCCGAATAGCCTTAGTTCCTTTGGCACTTAATACACAATGACACCATCACTGTGATGGTGGCAGTGTTCTACTTATTATTTGTTAAATCGGCAAGAAGCAGCGAAGTTACTACAGGGTAGGGAGGTGGAAACGCCACTTTTTGCTGATTCACAACAGGAAATGGCCAGAACCGGATGTTCTAGTACAAACAGAGAACTAGTCGCAAGTTTGATTAGAGGAATGGAGCAAGATTCCAGCTTCCATATACCGTAAACTTGGAATGTATCTTCCAGGTTAGTTACTAATAATTAAAGCCCGTAATATAAATATTAAAGTTATTTTAAATATTAAATTTGGTTGCTACGTAGTAGACATCCAGGGTGGTTGGGAAATAACTTTTTCCCCGATCAATTTCTTAAATTGATTGAATTTTTTCGTTTTCTGTTATCTGTAAAAGTGAAGAGTAAATAACTAATTCTCTAGTTGACAATTAGTTACTAACTGATTAATTAATAACTAAAAGTAATTATTTTCACTTATCTGCAAATACCTCCCATCGTAATATCACTGCACGTTTTGTAATATTTTATAATCATAACACACGTATTTCAATGAATTAAACGATTGTAACACAGGCGTAGTATGCTGATACCACGATTTCGCAATGCTCTTTATTTCTTCTTGGATTTTGGTAGCAATTGGAATGTGACAAGTATTTTGCGTTTCTGTTATGCATAACATAATAATAATAATAAAATAGCAACAATTCATGATGTATATATTTAGTAAACTGATAACAAAATAGTGAACTTCTCATAGAGCATCTTTTATGCGCGAACCGAGTACATTTCGTTTCTGCGCATCCGCCACATTGCCTATTCTTTCCTCCAAACAGTGCAGCTGTAATATATCGATAACTATGTGATATGTAGAAATAATAATAATAATTGCCGAATTTCTATTGGTCCGATTTTAATGAAATTTGGGTAGATTCGACAGACGCTGTATCTTGTGTCTGTCTAGAACTGTGGTTAATTTCCTCGACTGTGTTGTCACTGGAGATGAGCTTTGTTTCAGCAAACCCAGAGACGAAGCATGAGAGCATCCAGTGTATTTCCAAATCATCACTAAGGTCCAAAAAGTTTCATTTACGGAAGTCCACAATAAAAACGATGCTGATCATGTTTTTCAACAAACACGGTGTGATTCACAAGGAATTTGTACCTGAAGGGTCATTCCACACTTGTTGCGAAAACATTTCTGACTAAACATGGCATCGTACAAATCAACTATCCACCCTACTCTTCCGATCTAGCACTAGCGGACTTCTTCCATTTTTTCTAAGGTGAAAGCTATCCTCGAAGGAAAGAGATTTCATAATGTTGAAGACATAAAGAAAACGTCAATGCCGAACTGAACATCATCTCTTTGGACTTCTTCGCTGACTCTTTTCAGAAACTTTAAGAACGGTGTAATAAGTGATTCAATCAGTGATTCAACAAAAATAAATTGTTGAAATTTTTCTTCAAATCATCTTTGAGCTCCTTCACTTTGTTTTTCTATCCGGAAACGTTATTGCCAAACCTTTGTGGTTGTCAGATGGTTGGCTCTCCAACAAACGAAATTTAATCTCTTAAGCGACATATCAATCCGAGATTGGAAGCGCAGATTTGGATGGGTCATGTATAATTCTCAGATATTTATTTTTCTTTTTTTTCAGCGAACGTGATTGGATTCTCTTGGAAGGAGAGTTGAATCCTAGTTGACGCAGGCTTTAGGGAGAATAACTTTCTTTTTGATTTTTTAGGATTCAAAAGAATCCCAAACCGATGTGAATATTATTTATTTATTATATTATTATTGTCGGAAGTCTGTTATTAGCAAGATCAAATTTATCAAGGAAAATGGTACAGTTGCTTCAGTTCCTAAAAGTAGCGAGATGTGGAGCGAAATAGTGGAATTACTGCTAGTTCTGGACCTTCCCTATCTTTTTTTTTTGGATCTCTAAAAATATGTGAGCCAGGGCTCCAGATTATCTAAATCCGGAATTGGTCATCAACGTATACTAGGATGCCATCATTTTCAACTATGATTAGAATCAACACATCTTTAAATAAGAGTCCAGAAAGAACACCGCAACATGGCATGCCTGCAGTAATGTGGCTTGTTTTTTTTTTATTTTAAACGATGTGCATAACTGTGTTCATTAGTAGAGATTTGAGGAAAGCCAACAGTTCTCCCTTGAAGTTGAAGAACTTTCAGATAACTATAAGAGAGTGTTATTGACTATGAAATCTAGCTTCCATCTAGATTCACGTACACTACAGAAACCTGAGCTCCGGTCTCAAATGCCTTGTGAGTGTGGTTGAACCATGCAGCAATGGTTTGACAATGTGGATTTGTTTATATCGTAGAATTTAGGGAAGATTACAAATTACGACGTTGGTGTGTCTAACCATTAGTGACGTCAGTTTTGGAATTTGAAAGCGGGAATGGAACGACCATTGGACGTGACAGGGTTCATCTGGACCTTTGAGAATGCCTGCTGATATCTCAGCGATGAGATTCGTGGTGATCGGTTTTGTGGATTGATATCAATTTTGCCTGGATGACATTAGTATTTTCCCTATTTGCTGAACGTTATGTTGGATTCATCTGCATTTTGTGTATTTGAGTAATTCTTATTCAGATCTTATCCGATCTCGATACCTACAACACTGTTAAAAAGGTTCGCAATTCTACTCTACAGACGTTCACCAACATCTGTGGAGTAGGACTGCTAATTAATATATAATGTATACTAGTATTTTTATCACTTTTAATTCCATTATAAGCACATTTTTGATGAAGTGGATGTGCTGATTATTGATCATAGTGTTAATTGTAATGCGGCTCCGAGAGTTCCCTCAACTCCACTGGATATGCTGATCAATCTCGTGACAAAATTGTGCCATGCAGTTTTTCAACTATCAGTCTTGTTGGCATTCTGGAAGGTGGGTTCACGAGTTTGAGTTGGGCCATCCTGTTGTTGATATTGACGTTGCCAGTGTCTTTCTACAGTGACTGAACTTGAGTTTTAAAGATTGATCCGAGGTGATAAATGGCTAACTCTAAACCTGATGTGAAGTTTTAGAGTTAGCCATTTAATCCTTCTGTACCTCATATTTCTCTTCAAGGCCACTTTATCTAGGTTTGTTGATAATACCACTATCAGTTGTTAGGTTACTTCTTTCAAGGATTACAAGAAAAGTGTCATGGGAGGTCAACTTTCCTGTTTTCACGATTAGTACAATGAATTGCTCTCACTTGACAAGGGTTTTAAGAAACTGGAACTTTTTCTTTGTTAGTATTGTCCTTCGTCATCGGCCACTGTTTGTGTTCTTCCTTATTTTGAAACATTTTATATAGCAAAAAAAAAAAAAAACAGTCATTGGACAAAAAATTAGAAGCCACTTGCAATTGGCATTGGCAGATAATTAATGTACATATGCAAATGTAAGTTGTCATATACTATGATTACAAATTCCTTGGTATCATATAAATACTGTAAGCTTTCCTAAAGCTTCCTAGTCAATCCAGTCATGGGGAAGGCAGGAGATCTTTTCGATTTTCACGTTTTGGCATGAGTCACAATTAAGAAAACAAAGGAAATCACTGGTTGTCGAAAGCAACCATTTTAAAAGTATACAATGAGTGGGAGACGAAAGGAGAATGCAGCTCCAAAAGGAAGAAATACAGTAGAAAGTTGGTTCTCCAAGAACGAGACTGCAGGAATTCACTTTAACCAAAGAAAACCCATTTCCAACCGAATTATGCGGCCGTTGGAGAATCCAGAAATTGAAAGATTCCATTGGAGTGTGCTGCCAACGCCAAGAACTGCAGAACACTGGAAGAAGATCACGTGGACTGACGAGTATCGATTTACACTTTTTTGCACCAGTGGTAGGGAGAAGGTGTGGCGGAAACCTCACGAAGCCATGCATCCAGACTGTCTTGTGTTCACCACTCAAGCGGCTTGAGGTGTACCATGGTGTGGGATACGTTCTCTTGGTACGTACTAGGTCAGTTCATTCATTGGTTGCTCCGATGAATGACCAATTGAATATCTTTCTGTCGTATCGGACAACTTCACCCGGAATTCAATGGATTCTATTCTTACTTCATATTGAATAAAAGTTTCTAATTTTTTGGGCCAGTAAATGTATTTACCTTGTAATTAGAGCTCCTCGCTTAAGTAATCTTCCAGTACCATTCAGCCATTAGGATTCAAACAAAAAAAGAAAAAAAACTACAATCAGATACGTCAAATATCTTAAGTTGGCTAAATGGAACAGTGGTAACCCATCACCATCATCAATATTGCCTTATTCATTCTCACCATTAGAATCAACTCAAAGGAAACATTATTACCCACCGTAATAATCGGTTTCCATGTGGTCAAATTGTCCGCTGATCCAGCAGATTCTACCCGAAATCTCTTGAATCAACTTTTTTTGTGGACACCTCATCTGCTCCGACCAACATCATGGCTGAAGTAAAAATCCCGTCGAGGAAACCATGATTTGGATTATATGGCCTGGAAAGGATAGTTTCCAGACTTCAAACACATATTTCAACCAGAAATTAGCAGGAAGTCTTCTATGATGCATCGAAACAGATATTAGGGTCAAAGGTGGGTCAGTAACCTTTTAATTTCTTGGAATAAGTACGTGTTTTGTTCCTAACCACAAGTGGTCCATGACTTTTGCTAGATGTATAGGTATGCGTTACTGACAAAAAAAATAATAATATGTGCATAATATAATGCAGAAATAGAATGGATTGGATATGCTAGATGTAAAACAATTTTAAATTCAGATTAAAACAATATTGCTCTTTGGAAATCGTGTCCAATACTTTTGTACTTAAAATCTGAAAGTACACAAAGGGGTTAACAGTTTTATAATCCTTCCGCAAAGAACGAACCCGGAAGTAATAATGACATGATTCACCTGCTTGCTCTTAGCGTTATACCTGCCTAAATAAAGGCAGCTCGGGCGTTCACCCCAGGTGACGTGTTTTTGCTCTCTCTCTCTCTCTCTCTCTTGTGATCTTTCGGTTTTAGTGGTAGAGCCAGACGCCTGTAAAATACGGGATCGCACATATTCTCGGTAGACTAGCGAAACCAACCGAATGATTCAAACCATTAAATGATTCATGGTTAAATATAACCTAACCTGAGTAGACATCTTACTTTTCTGATAAATAATTTCTTAAGAGATGAAATGTATTTTGTTATAGAAATTCATTGGAGGAAATAATGTGGTTAATTGAAAGAAATTTTGATTAATTTTCCTAAGAAGGCGTGTCCTCCATTAACCTTGTACGCTGATATTTCATTTCTGCTTTGATGAGGATATTTCCTCACTTGTCTATCACTTGATAGACAAGTGAGGAAAGTTCGATTTTATGAAAATAAATGAGCCTGTTGTACTGGATTCCATTGCATTGCATTATGGAGGTAATTAATAATTTGAATAATAAGCATTTAAATGTACGAAGCCAATGTGAGAAATTTGCGCAATGTGTTTCTTGTCCAGTGGCACTGAAGATTCCTCCTGTGACGCAATACAAACTCTGTAAATGCCAGAGATAGTGTAGGTTTTAGTGTAAATTTTCGATGTGTAGTATTGGGTTTTGTTGATCTATTGTTCTTCCAGCATTTAACCTCCAGAGCCCTTGGTGGGACCCCGCGTTTCCATCCAATGCCTCTGAATGCCAGGGAGGGACCCAGTTAAGACAAAAAAAAAAAAAAAGATTATGGCGGACGATAAGATTAAGGGAATAGAAGGGCACCTCTCTTGTGGAAGTAGCCCATCTCCACGGGAAGACTGTCAAGATAAATGAAGGGTTTGTGGTGGTAGGGTCCACTAGGCTAAAGATGGGGAAAGGTAGGGGTGTTTGGAGAGGTTAAAAACATAAGGTCAGAGTGCCCTATGTGGAGGAGGAAGATCGCTCTGAGGACAGTGGTTCTCTGTGTGTATTCCCACACCGGCCAGACCAGATGTAGCTGGTGTTAGCGTATTCCACGCAATGCCTCAATTGGAAGACATGACGTCAGCAGATCAGGGGAGGCTTCCATGTAGGTTGTACCCACTTCAGTCATATGGGAGGAAGTCAGGCTCCCTGTTTAGAGGCAGCTGTTGAAGCACATATCACGACTATCTCACTCACACTCACATTCATTAGATGTACATAAACAGGATGTAGTTTCCACCTAAATGGACAGCCCCTGGACAATTGCACTTTTTTTAAATCTCAAATCACAATGCGTTCACTCAGTCACCGCATAGTTTACACAGGTGACCATGCCTTCATTCACGTTTGTACAGCTTTATCCCTTTCATAAGAGTACCCTGAATAGGACGTAGCACACACGCTTTGTAATTTTTTTTTCAAGTTTAAGTGGACTTATTTCCCAGCCAATGAGCTACACAAATTTAAAACTAGCATCAAGCTGATGTGCATAGAGATACGTCTACTAACATACATACATACACACACCCGCACATACATACGCTCATACATGCATAATTAAGAACATATATAGATTTTATGATAGATTCTTGTGAGAACGGAGGACACTGAGATTAGTTGATATTCTGATGGAGAATCTTACTCTCTTCTTAGGAATAAAGATCGTCTTTGCAACATATAGAGAATTAGGTATCAAACCATTAAAACACATGGAACAAGTCAATAAGCACTTATGAAGGTATATTTCGGAGAAATACTGCTAACGTTCACCCTGGGCAGAATGCATCTCGGGAAAAGCTGCTTTAAGTTCCATTGGAGTAATTGGTCTATACAAAGTTTTAGACAGCATTTCATCAGTTTTATAATCACTAAGCCTAGATGGATAAGAATAACTTGAAATATCTGCACAGAATATTCCCTTCCAAAACTGGAAAAAGTCCTCAGATTCCATGTCTACACAACCTGGTACATTATCGTCGAGTATTTGGGTGGCACATCTTCTGCGATTCTTAAGATGCAATTTCTGAGTATCACCATACTCTCTTTTCCGTTTCATACGCCTAGAAATTTCACGTTGATCAGATAAATTTTGCCTAACCGATTGACCCTTATTGACCCTTCTAATGGTGACATCGGTACCCAATAAACTCCTCAAATTCTTATCATCTCCTTATCATTAACTCCTCAAATTCTTATCATCTCCTTATCATTAACTCCTCAAATTCTTATCATCTAAAGCTTCTGCCAAGAATCCTTTAAGCATGCGATGGCTAAATGTCGACTCCGGCAACTGTGATAATGATGAAACGATCGAATCGTAGAGCTCCTCTTTTAAATTTGATGGCTGACCACTTCCCAGACCTGTTGTTTACCTTATCTGAAGAACAGGTTTGACCACTTTCCCAGACTTGTTCTTCAGATAAGGTAAAAACAGATGGTATAGGATCAACATGAAAGAGTCGAGAGGAACATTGGACTGGCGCTACAGGAAAAGAAGTGAAGTTAATACTTACCATCGATTCTTGACGAAGAAGCTGTTGAACCAATGCGAAATATGTTGGCATCTTTCTACGGCACTTGATGGTCTGGACAGAGCGATGGGGGAACTTAGCCTGTAAAAGTTGCTTTATATTCTTGTCCCTAAAGTCCGTCTGCGCTGGTAGCACAGTGGTATCGTCACCGTCCTCCCCACATCGGGTGGAAAAGGCCCGAATTGCAAAATGGTTTGAATCCCATCGATGACGCAAGGAACTTTAATGGGATTTTTTGACTCTGTGGATGAGTTAGTCCGTCTCAGGCATAGATAGCAAGATTTCCCCTCCCCCAGAAACTGGGGGTTTTTTTCGTCCAACAAAACAGGCATATCGACCAAAGAACACACGCGATTTACAGACCCATCACATAAATGGGCATATAGAAGAAATTCTGGGTGACTCTAATAAAATTATTTGAATTTTGTCCCTAAAGTCCTTTAACTCCATCTCTGCATTCACAAGAAGAAGACTCTCCTCCTCACTCCAGCGGGCTCTGGTTCTACTGGTGTCAATTCTCGCATTGGCTTCCGTTGGGTGGGCTATACGGAAATGAAGTTCTGTTTTTGTAGTGAAAGATCTGGAACACTGTATACATCCAGGATTCGGGAACTGTTGGCACTGGGGGGGGGAGTCCTCAGCCTTTCCAGAGGATCACGATGCCGAGCATAGTGGAATATTGTTGCCAGCAGCAGGTAGCTGCTGGCAACAATATTCCACTTTTATGGAACTTTTTGGCCCGAGACAATACTCTCGTGGGGTTGGGAGCCCCGGCAGGAAGAATAGCTTGCACCACTTTTGCAAGGTATCGCCTGCCTAGCTCACACCACGAGGTGTGGAGACATCGGCCCCCAGGTTCTCGGCACTTGGGGCCGATGTCTAACCACTTCGTGGGCCCAAGTAATAGATTTTAGTAGGGTTTTGGGAGCATCAGCGACGAAAACCCTACTAAAAAAAACAAAAAAAAAAAAACAACAGCTTTCGTCCCGCATAAGGCCCAGTTCCTTGTGGCAGGAAACTTTTTTCACTGCAGCCTTGTACTGATCCCGTGGTTGGTTGGTTGGCTGTTGTTGAATTTTAGGCACATCAGTTAGTTAGGCCATATTGCGTTGTATATACGTAATACACCGATGAGCCAAAACCTTATCACCACCTACCTAATATGATGTTGATCCTCCACGTGCAGCCAAAATAACTCGTACCCGGCGAGGCATGGACGCTTCAAGATTTCTAATACCGTGTCCCAACCCGCGCACGCGCCGTAGTTCACCTGCAGTTGCTTCGATTTGCATAACGACTCGCTAGTAATAATGTTTTTGCTCATAGGTGTATGTCTGTAAATTGTATGTGTCCTGTGGTCAATTTGCTTTTTGCTGGACGAAAAGCCGAGTTTCCGGGAGGAAAACTCAATATGCTGCACCCAGCAAGTGCAGCCCATTGTAGTATCTTCTAAACGTGCAAACAACAATCACCTCTTAGGAAGTGAGGAAGAACAAGATGTTAACTTCTTGCCAAGGTTTTTAGGAAACTTTACATTCACAAGCAAGAAAAATACTTTGGAACGTCTTTAAGGACCGACATAACAGGAATCTCTGTAAAAACAAGCTGTTTTTACAGAGGGTCTGTTAATAAATGGATAAAGGTAATGGCGAATGCGCCTCTCGCTAAATAAAGATACTTTTCCAGAAAAATAATTTTACAAATAATTTTTCAAGAGAAAAGTAGATGGACTTTTCATAATTAAACTTATCGATCAGCAGGATATGACCCCACTTTAGCCATCGTTACCCATTGAAAATCACGTGCATTTGATCTTTCACCAAACGTTCTATAGTGCGAGAAAAGACTTAATATAGAAATGGTTTCTGGGCTGATTAGTCACACATAGAAAGTATATGAGTGAGTTGAGAAACAGGACTGTGCTATAAGATCTTACCATGGAGCTTTTCATTCACGACAAAATCATACAGGTCTGTATCAAGCGACTGTGCGACCTTCACTATTTTCCCAGGAAAAAATACAGGGAAATCACTGAAGTTCTGAAATTCGTCCTATTAGCATATTGATGGTAACAGTTAGTCCCTGAAGTTTGATCTGTAGATTCATGGTAATTTAAGGATTCTTGCCAGAGCTGTAATATTTCTGATACGGAAAATTCATATTTTAGGATTACTCACTTGAGATGCCAGTATTCCAATACACACGGTTATTTAAGGGTTGTGGGGGAGGACTGCAGAAGCCAATGTTTCTGTAACACAGAATTTTTTGAGTAGATACCTGTTTTAACGTACTTTATAGATGTTAACAAGAATAAACCTGGGGTCTATTTTAAACGTTATTTAGTTATACACTTATGTGAATACCTTTTGTTTAATATCAAACTGAATGTAAAACTCAAGGTATCCTAATATCCCTTCACTACTAAAATAGATTACATCCGGTTTACCACTCAAGGTGCTTGAATTCAGTCTTTTGGCTGTATTTCAGAGCAATAGGGCAAACGTAGATTACAATCTACGTTTGCCCTATTGCTCTGAAATTATTGCAAAAGCTTAAGATCGAATATAGCCCCAAATTCGATGGATATTGTAGATAAAACCTATTTCAACTAGTTTAAGAGGATAAAAATGTGTCTGCTGAACCTGTTGCATTTAACCAATTATTAAAAACAATAGTGAAGTTAAATTATGTGGCTGGTTGAGTTATGTAAAAGTTGAAAATGTTAAATATTAATGGATGTTAAGCAATTCAGCCTATTTAAAGTCTGCTGTAACCTTCATGCATTAATGTATTGTTAGTAAATTAATAAGAGGAGTTTACCTCAATATAGTACGTGGAACACTTCCGTATGATACCCTCCAGAAATTAAAACGGAAAAAACGAAAAAATCGACAACTTACCGGTCCATTAAAGTAAAATATAAATAATTAAAGTAAAATATAAATAATTAAATAATCAATTTAACACAATTCAAAATCAATTCAAAACAATTAAAATTAAAATTAACGCAATTAAAGGAATAACGAAAATATTCAAAACGATCTTCCTTCCTGAAGCTGACAATGCTTTTCGACCGACTGTCGTGATCACAGGAATGAAAATCACCGAATCAGGCTAAACCTGCAACTTAAATAGTGATTATGTGTCTTCGCGCATGCGCGTAAAGGTCCACGCATCGGAGATCAAATATGGCCGCTGAACATTAACAGAATTCTCGTGTAATTTAATTTCAATGGTTTCTGCAATTAATAGCCGCGTATAATTACGTTGAACGTTAAGTATTTTGGCCTCGTTAAATAAAAAAGTATGTTTTTCGTTAATGGCATGAAAGGCTAATTCTGACGCTGCTGAACGAGAAGCACGAACTGAGGCTTCGTGTTGATTTACACGAATATTAAGAGAAAACCGCGTCGAACCCTGATAAGACGAGTCGCAATCACCGCAAGAAATGTTGTATACTAGATCATTAATTTGTGTTGCGAACGCGGAAAGAACCGAGCGATTGTTCAGTATAGTGTGTAACTTCCGTATAGGCCTAGCTATAATTTTAAATTCGGTATCTTTAAAGAATCTGTTAAGCTGTTTGTGCCACTGTTCAACGTATGGGACAGAAATAAAGTATTTTTTGATATTACTATTGTTGATTGGTGCAGTATTTTGTATCCTATCCTTAGCTTGTACCCTAATTCGATTTATTGTGTTAATGGGATAACCCCTGTTCAAGAATCTGCTAGTTAATATTTGTATTTCTGAGTCCAAAGCAGAATCCGTCGTTGAATATTTATAGGCATTTAGAAATTGATTAAAGATAATCGATCTTTTGTAGGTGAACGGGTGGTAGCTATTATAATGTAGAAGCATACCGGTGTTTGTGGGTTTTCGATAGATGCTAAATTGTATTTTGTTCGAGTCCCGGGTAAGCGTGAAATTTAGAAAGTTTAATGATTTTGTATCCATATCTTCCCTTTCCAATGTAAATTTGAGTCTAGAATGAATATTATTAAACGAATGTAAAATGTCTTGGATAGTACTACTATCGGTAATAACTAGAACATCGTCTAAATACCTCCCATAGTATGTGATACGGGGACGAAAAGGTGTCAAATGTATCTGCTCAATCGTTGAGAGATAGATCTCTGACATTAAGCCACTCAGGCTCAAACCCATTGGTAATCCAAAAATTTGTTTGTACACCTTGTCTCGAAAGGTGATGTAGTTAGCCTCAACTAATAGTTTAATTAAGTGAAAAATTTCCTTAATAGGCAACTTCGTATAATTAATCGGTGTCGAGTTTTTATTTAACATATCCCAAATAATATCTAATGTGTATTCAACGTTTACATTCGTATATAATGAGGTAACATCTAATGAGAATAAATTGTCATTGTCGCCGAGTCTACAGTCTTTAAGATTATTAAATAATGTATCGTAATTCTTAATCCCAAATTGTATAACCTGTCTAAAAGGTTTTATAATGTTATATACATGTGGCTAAGGCTGAAAATGCCGAGTTCCTGTAGGAAACAATAGGTCGAATCGGAAATCCAGGCTTGTGTAATTTTACCTGACCAAAAAGTGCAGGAATATTGTATGTTCTGGACTTCAATTCCTTCAACTGAACCATAGAAATGTAGTCGTTTTTACGATATGTGGTTAACGTTTTATTGTATTGATTTACCAAATTGGTAAACAGTGTCGGGTCCACTTCACGATAAGTGGAGGTATCAGACACAACTGAATCTAACTTATTAATATAATCATGTTTATCTAGTATTACCACTGTGTCTCCTTTATCTGCCCTCTGTATAATAATGTCCTTATTTTCTCGAAGTTCTCGTAAAGCTGAACTGTCATGTGTATTCAATTTAGGAAGTCGCGTTTCTTTTATGTTATTCACTACTTGGTTAACTTGTTGAATAAATACATCTTTTTGTGGAACACTACGAAGTCCAAATTCAATATCAATTACGCATTGTTTTTTTGGCAGCTTTCGAGGTGGTAAATTATAATTTAATCCTTTGGATAAAAGTGAAATCTGGTCCTGCGATAGTGTACACGAGGAAAGATTTGTAACCTGTTGATATGTCGGTTCGTTGGATACTGGGTGAGGGGGTGTTCGTGAACTAGCCGACATATTCTGTGGTAGTGCGTTATGTGTCTGTGGGGGGGATGTCACCCAACTCGTGTGAACTTGGTCGCAAGCTCGCGACAATGTGTTAGAATTCGCATGAACGTGTCTTGAACTATTCGATAATGTTTGCAACTTATTAACGTGTCTGTTTTTTATCTCTGAGGTTTGTGCTTCCCGTCGCAAATCTATGGAGGTCTTCAATACAGACCAATCGTTCGGATGTAGATAATTTTTTAATTTATCGCGAAGCTTCCTAACCTGGGAAAGGTATTTTTGTTTATCCGAATATCGAGATTTTAAGGCAAGCTTAACAATATTACGTGATGTCGCCAGTGATAGTTGTTTTATGCCTGAAATTTTTTGATTTAAATTCACCCTGGCAAACTTCGGAACGATGTTGTTTTGAAGGCAATATTTTAGGAAAGAAATATGGTAACTTTGAGCCGAGTACCTTAGTGTAGATTTAATGTAATTTTGTACCAAGCCATTCAAAAAATCTCCCATAATTGTGTGTATCGATTGTATACTACTGGAGAGACAGGAAGTGAATGAAATAGTCAATAAGAGTTTGGAAATTAATTAGATAGTATGAATCAGAGCTGTAATACTCAATATGTTCTACGTTGATAATAATATTAGTAAATTAATAAGAGGAGTTTACCTCAATATAGTACGTGGAACACTTCCGTATGATACCCTCCAGAAATTAAAACGGAAAAAACGAAAAAATCGACAACTTACCGGTCCATTAAAGTAAAATATAAATAATTAAAGTAAAATATAAATAATTAAATAATCAATTTAACACAATTCAAAATCAATTCAAAACAATTAAAATTAAAATTAACGCAATTAAAAGAATAACGAAAATATTCAAAACGATCTTCCTTCCTGAAGCTGACAATGCTTTTCGACCGACTGTCGTGATCACAGGAATGAAAATCACCGAATCAGGCTAAACCTGCAACTTAAATAGTGATTATGTGTCTTCGCGCATGCGCGTAAAGGTCCACGCATCGGAGATCAAATATGGCCGCCGAACATTAACAGAATTCTCGTGTAATTTAATTTCAATGGTTTCTGCAATTAATAGTCGCGTATAATTACGTTGAACGTTAAGTATTTTGGCCTCGTTAAATAAAAAAGTATGTTTTTCGTTAATGGCATGAAAGGTTAATTCTGACGCTGCTGAACGAGAAGCACGAACTGAGGCTTCGTGTTGATTTACACGAATATTAAGAGAAAACCGCGTCGAACCCTGATAAGACGAGTCGCAATCACCGCAAGAAATGTTGTATACTAGATCATTAATTTGTGTTGCGAACGCGGAAAGAACCGAGCGATTGTTCAGTATAGTGTGTAACTTCCGTATAGGCCTAGCTATAATTTTAAATTCGGTATCTTTAAAGAATCTGTTAAGCTGTTTGTGCCACTGTTCAACGTATGGGACAGAAATAAAGTATTTTTTGATATTACTATTGTTGATTGGTGCAGTATTTTGTATCCTATCCTTAGCTTGTACCCTAATTCGATTTATTGTGTTAATGGGATAACCCCTGTTCAAGAATCTGCTAGTTAATATTTGTATTTCTGAGTCCAAAGCAGAATCCGTCGTTGAATATTTATAGGCATTTAGAAATTGATTAAAGATAATCGATCTTTTGTAGGTGAACGGGTGGTAGCTATTATAATGTAGAAGCATACCGGTGTTTGTGGGTTTTCGATAGATGCTAAATTGTATTTTGTTCGAGTCCCGGGTAAGCGTGAAATTTAGAAAGTTTAATGATTTTGTATCCATATCTTCCCTTTCCAATGTAAATTTGAGTCTAGAATGAATATTATTAAACGAATGTAAAATGTCTTGGATAGTACTACTATCGGTAATAACTAGAACATCGTCTAAATACCTCCCATAGTATGTGATACGGGGACGAAAAGGTGTCAAATGTATCTGCTCAATCGTTGAGAGATAGATCTCTGACATTAAGCCACTCAGGCTCAAACCCATTGGTAATCCAAAAATTTGTTTGTACACCTTGTCTCGAAAGGTGATGTAGTTAGCCTCAACTAATAGTTTAATTAAGTGAAAAATTTCCTTAATAGGCAACTTCGTATAATTAATCGGTGTCGAGTTTTTATTTAACATATCCCAAATAATATCTAATGTGTATTCAACGTTTACATTCGTATATAATGAGGTAACATCTAATGAGAATAAATTGTCATTGTCGCCGAGTCTACAGTCTTTAAGATTATTAAATAATGTATCGTAATTCTTAATCCCAAATTGTATAACCTGTCTAAAAGGTTTTATAATGTTATATACATATGTGGCTAAGGCTGAAAATGCCGAGTTCCTGTAGGAAACAATAGGTCGAATCGGAAATCCAGGCTTGTGTAATTTTACCTGACCAAAAAGTGCAGGAATATTGTATGTTCTGGACTTCAATTCCTTCAACTGAACCATAGGTTCAACTGAACCTATAAATATTCAACGACGGATTCTGCTTTGGACTCAGAAATACAAATATTAACTAGCAGATTCTTGAACAGGGGTTATCCCATTAACACAATAAATCGAATTAGGGTACAAGCTAAGGATAGGATACAAAATACTGCACCAATCAACAATAGTAATATCAAAAAATACTTTATTTCTGTCCCATACGTTGAACAGTGGCACAAACAGCTTAACAGATTCTTTAAAGATACCGAATTTAAAATTATAGCTAGGCCTATACGGAAGTTACACACTATACTGAACAATCGCTCGGTTCTTTCCGCGTTCGCAACACAAATTAATGATCTAGTATACAACATTTCTTGCGGTGATTGCGACTCGTCTTATCAGGGTTCGACGCGGTTTTCTCTTAATATTCGTGTAAATCAACACGAAGCCTCAGTTCGTGCTTCTCGTTCAGCAGCGTCAGAATTAGCCTTTCATGCCATTAACGAAAAACATACTTTTTTATTTAACGAGGCCAAAATACTTAACGTTCAACGTAATTATACGCGACTATTAATTGCAGAAACCATTGAAATTAAATTACACGAGAATTCTGTTAATGTTCGGCGGCCATATTTGATCTCCGATGCGTGGACCTTTACGCGCATGCGCGAAGACACATAATCACTATTTAAGTTGCAGGTTTAGCCTGATTCGGTGATTTTCATTCCTGTGATCACGACAGTCGGTCGAAAAGCATTGTCAGCTTCAGGAAGGAAGATCGTTTTGAATATTTTCGTTATTCTTTTAATTGCGTTAATTTTAATTTTAATTGTTTTGAATTGATTTTGAATTGTGTTAAATTGATTATTTAATTATTTATATTTTACTTTAATTATTTATATTTTACTTTAATGGACCGGTAAGTTGTCGATTTTTTCGTTTTTTCCGTTTTAATTTCTGGAGGGTATCATACGGAAGTGTTCCACGTACTATATTGAGGTAAACTCCTCTTATTAATTTACTAATATTATTATCAACGTAGAACATATTGAGTATTACAGCTCTGATTCATACTATCTAATTAATGTATTGTATGTGAAACTTATAATAATGTAATGTTTGCAGACCTCTCTGAAAGCCGCATCTGTTGTTTATCTGTAAAGATAAAAAGAGAGACAAACTAAAGACATGTGAGAATCTTTTTTCTATACCTGAATTGAATAGCTGAACTAATGCATTCCATGGTATTATAAAACTTATTACTTCCAAAGCTATTCTTACAGTCTGCCAAACCCCTTGTACTTTTTCTGACAGAAATCCCGTTATCGGTTGATTCAACTACTGCTCTTCTTAGTTGTCCGAATTATCCGCTGTATAAGTCATCACGCTTAGAAGCTGGTACTTGTGCATATGTCCGTTCTGGTATTCCCTGTCAAAGACTTAGTAAATTAGAATCTTCTCTTTTCGATCTTCTCTGGCTTAAAATTTCTCTATCACATTCTGTTAAAGTCATCTTTTACCTCTGTCGTTCGCCCAACTCCAATAATCGCTTGGAACACTTCGACTTCCTCTCTTTGAAACGGCTTTCTCCAGTCCAATTTTTCTAACAGCGAGGTAATTTTCCTTAGTGATTTTAATGTTCACAACTCCAGCTGGCTTCCGTTTTCTAGTCACACGGACTCAGCTGTTCGAGATGCTGAGGTTTTTGCAATTAGCAATGACCTCGCGCAGATAGTTCATTTACCTACCAGAATACCAGACAATCCTAACCACGCAACCAACGCGCTTGTACTTTTTCTCATGCAATCCTTCTAAGTACAAGATCGAGGAGAGTAGTCCTCTAGGCAACTCGGATCACAACTTGGTGATGACTTCTTCTCCAATGGAGCTTATCTCTCATGGCCATTCTCAACCTCGTGTTGTTTGGCAGTACAAGCAAGAAAAATGGGGTGATCTGCGATATTTATTTTCCTTGTTCGGATTACTGTTTCCAATCTTCTGATGTCAACGTTTACTCAGATGTGTGTCGGAGAAATTATTCTTGTAGGGATGAAATGATTTATTCCACACTCCACCTTAAAATCTAGTCTTTATTTAAATCTTGGTTTTCCAATAAATGTGCTAAGGCTAAGGCAATTGTGATATGCAACATTCTTCTCTCAAGAGAAGAATGTTGCACAACGCAATTGGCTTGTTTCCAAATCTCCAGGTTCATTTTCTGCCTACACTAAAGCTTGCAACAATTGTAAAGCTGTTATTAATCAGTCCTAATTGGATTCGAGCAGTCTAAGGGTAAAAAACTTGCTTCTTGCCCTAATGGTAGCCAAGCATTCTGGTATATTGGCAAAGCTATTGGCCACAACTTTTGCCCATTTCTGTTCCCACCTCTGTGAAAACCAGATGGTTCTCTTTCAACTTCAGCCAAAAATAAAGCTGACCTGCTAGCATCCTATTTTATTTCCAGCTCGTGTATTGATTATCTTGGTAAACCACCATTCCCGATACACTTCATTCAATGCTTCCTGTGATCTTCCGTCAAAAGGATGTTAGAAGGATTTTGATCAATATTGATGCTAAGAAAGCTGCAGGTCCTGATGGTATTTCTCCACTTGTTCTCAAAATCTGTGCTCCTGAACTTAAACCTGTTCTGTGTCGCCTTTTTTCACTTTCTTATTCCAAAGGTGTTTTTTCCTTCTTCTTGGAAATTGGCTCGTATCCAGCCAGTTCTTAAAAAGGGTGACAAAACCCTCCCGTCCAGTTATCGTCCCATTGCATTTCTACTATTCATAAAGTAATGGACAAATAAACTAACCGCCAACTCTTAAACTATGTAGAAACCTTCCATCTGATCAATGATCGCCAGTGTGGATTCTCTCAGTATCGATCCACTGGTGGTATTCTGGCTTATGTTACCCATCTATGGACAAATTCAATGGAAAAGTTTCGTGAAATTCTGGCATGTGCTCTTGACATTTCAATGGCTTTTGATCGGGAGCAGTAGGAAGACCTTTTGCATAAAGGTCTTCTAAATAAGCTTCTACCTTATGATTTGCTAACTGTTTTTTGTAATTGGGTATTTAGTTTTCTCTCTGACTGTTCACTGCGGGTAATCGTAGATGGGTCTCTTTATTTTCCAATAATGCTGGTGTTCTCCAAGGTTGTTTTTTTCTCCCAATCTTTTCCTCTTGTTTATTAATGACCTTCTTCCATTGACTGGAAATCCTATCCATAATTTTGCCGATGATAGCACATTGTATTCCACTTTCCATATTGAGAAACCTTGCCCTGCTCAATCAGCTTCAACTTCTCGAATATCCGCTACTAATTCCTTAAATGCTGATCTCCAGGTAATTCTCCAGTGGGGCAAAGACAACTTAGTTGATTTCAATCCTTTTAAAACTCAGTCCTGTCTTATATCTCACAAAAAAAAAAAAAAGAAAAAAAAAAGAATTCTTCTGCTCCTATGCTTACCTTCGATAACAGTCCGATTTCTAGGCAAGATCATGTATATCTCTATTGCAGATTACCCTGACTGCAAATCTTGCCCTCATTGTTAGAATCGCCGTTCTCCCCACACCGGGTGGAAAAGACCCGAGTTTGGGTCCCGTCGCTGACGTTAGGAATTGTTATGGGCCCTTTTCACAACGTGTGTGAGTTAGTCGGTCTCAGGCGAGGGTAGCATGGTTTTATCTACCAGACACTCTGGTTTTTCCTCCAGCAAACAGAAAACCGACTTCAGGACACATGCAATTTACAGACAGTATATACGGAGCAATATGGATTTAGTTGCTGATGCTCTTAAAAGCCTACTACAACAGCAACTTCTAATCTCTCTTGGCATATGCATGTTACAAAAATTGCTTCTTCTTCTGCTTCAAAAAGACTGTGTTATGTCTTTTGCTCTCGGCATAACTTTTCTTCTTAAACAGCCGATTCTGTCCGATCGCAAATCCACCTTACCATGGAATATTGTTCCCACATCTGAGGTGGTGGCCCTAAAACCTCTTTCAGGCGACTAGAAAAGAGGGCAGTTAAAATTAATTAATGACTCATGTCTGCCAGAGTCTCTCCACTCTCAGTCTCATAGATGTTCTGTTTCTACTGCATGTCTTTTCTATAGATACTTCTGAATTGGCTTTTCTCTCTCTCTCTCTCTCTTCCAAAGCAGTCCGAACACGTGCCGGAGTCAGACAACATCCTTTTATTGTACAACTTCAAACATACAGACCAATTTTTCTTTTTCCTCGTTTATTCTTTCAATTTGATATTCTGCAAGGAAGTCCTCTTCCTTCAACTTTGATGTGCTGAAACATCTTACAGAATCCATGCCGAGTCGCACACTTGTTGTTATTCGAAACAAAGGGGCCGATTCGATATTGAATAAAGGTTCGAATTTTTTTTTTGGCCTGTGTACATATTTCTGTTTGTATCGCATATTACAGAAACAAAACTACAGTATTCTATTACTGCAACGGTGACCTCGATAAGATAGGATCACATCAGATGTCTTGTTTTTAGTTGGCAGCATTCCGTACTAATGTTTTTTTTTTTTTCGTTCTGAAGGCCAACCGCTGCATCAACTAGATTTGACACATCAGGTAGCACATGCACATCGATATACATCCTAATTTCCAATGAAAAACATTTTTTGCTAAACGTAATCCACCCAAATTTGGCGTGTTACAATCATCCTTGAAATATTATTTCATACATGATGGAGAAGAGTGGTGCACAGAAAACCGCTTGGAAATTTTATTTAGATAATCTCTTAAGTGAGCCACAGGCGCTCAAACAGACAAGTTCAAATTTTATTAACCTGTTATTCCCCTCTGTTTACAATTAAGAGTGCTGCACTCAACTTTTGTGGCATTTGTAAAATAATTATAGCAAAACTTACATGGAAAACAAATCTTTTATTAATTCGGCCTGAAAAAGAAATAAATAAATAAATACACTGCCAATCAAAACGTTCTGACCACCTACATAATAATGAAGTTATGTCTTCCTCTTGTTGCCAGTACTGCCTTCACATGGCGAGGCATGGACCCTATAAGGCCTCTGAATGTTGCAGTTGTTATGTTGTACCATACATCTGCGAAAGTTCGTAGTGGAGGGTCCAAACGCCAAATCATCTATCAACCTAATCGCATAGAACATCGCATACGGGGTGTACCTTACAGCCACAATTGATGGGTAGTTTTCAGCATTGACAGGGCGGTCTAAGGGTATGAGAGCTCCAAGAGATTTCCATAAAAATATCCCCATACACTGCAGCCACGCTTGTTTCTGGCCCTAGTGGGTATGCACAGTTGGTAGAATTGCCGTCTTCCCCACACCGGGTGGAAAAGACCTGAATTCGAATCCCGTCGATGACATGAAGAATTTTCATGGGCCTTTTTCATAATGTGGCTGAGTTAGTGGGTCTCAAGCGAGGGTAGCATGGTTTTTTTCTTCCAGCAAACAGAAAATGGACCTCAGAACACTCGCAATTTACAGACAATATACACGGAGCAATATGGCCTTAGTGGCTGATGCTCCTAAATAGGCCATACCCAACAGTTCTTCTCTAGTGGCAGAATCATCGAAAATCGTACCAATAAAAACGAGCAATTCAGCTGTATCACTGACGTCTGTGTTATTCATCTAGTTGTAAAGAAAAGGACACACAATTAGCCAACTGAGCACGCAATTTGTTCGCTCTCATTTTTTGATCACAACATTTCCAGATAATTGCAGACCTTGAAGAGCACTTTTAATTTCATTTTTGTTCTTAAAATTTTCAAAAAGAGAATCTGTTATTTCTAAAAATGCGTCTTTGATGAATTGACCATCAGAAAACGGTTTGCATTTTTTTGCAAGAAGATGACTCACTTTAAATGATGCGACAGTTACTGATTTAGATTGTAAATTAGGTGTCATGAAAAAATTTTCTTGTGCGAATAATCCGGATTTCAGTTCTTTTAATTTATTCTAAGGTCACTATTAGGCGGAAATTCCGATTGGTATTTACCATGGAATCCGTTGAAGTGCCTTTCTAAATTTCCTTTTTGGGTATACCCACGGAAACATTGAAATCAAACAATAACATTACAAAAAAGTATTCTAGTTCCCACCCTTGATGAAAATGATAGGTTTTGCTCTTTTTTCGTATTCATTTTAAATCAGAGGTTATTAAATGAGTAGTCATGTGGTTCAACGGATTTGTGAGTTACTCAGAAAGAGAGAGAGAGAGAGAGAGAGAGAGAGAGAGAGAGAGAGAGAGAGAGAGAGAGAGAGAGAGAGAGAGAAGTAAAAGGAATCACCAAGAAAGAGAACAATAATGTTATCCAGCTCAGGACTCTTGGTATGGCAAGTCCATACTCACTAGATGTGCGCCCCTGGGCTTATGATAGACAGCAAAATAAATAGGAATCAAAATCATGTTTTATTGTGATCTAAACTTATAAATAACAATAATTAAACTGCGTAAATCCTACCAACTGTTCTACCCACGAAGGATTATCCTATAATCACACTAATTTAACCAATTCTACGGTATAATATTCTCTGAACCCAGAAAAAACAACATATGAAATACCGGAGTGACATTCTCCACTAATTGTTTTGGCATTACATCAACATGTAATCCTTCTTCAAGGTTTCTCTGTTTGTAAACAAGTAGACTGCGAAGTGTACTTTTTTAGGATATTAAGTCTGAAATGTTTGTGATAAATTTGATATTTTTATTTCGATAGCTGGGACCTCGTGGATAGCACAGTTAGTAGATCGCTGTCCTCCCCACATTGGATGGAAAAGACCTCAGTTCGATTCCTGTTGTTGATGATGCGAGGAATTTTTATGGCCCTTTTTCACAATGTCGATGAATTAGTCGGTATCAGGAGCTTGAGGCGCCTCCGTAGCCAGGTGGGAAGGAGCAGCAGTGCGTAGCACACGCTTCTTGATTAGACCGGGGTTCGAGCCCGTTACCATCAAATATGGAGGATGCGGAAAGGTCAGAGAATGACCACCGCATATCCCGGAGCAATATGGCCTTAGTTACTGTTTTTTTTTTGGCCCAGAAACTCGGGTTTTTCGTCCAGCACACAGAAAATCGACCTCAGAAGACATACAACTTACAGTCAATATACATGAAGCAATATAGACTTAGTTTCCTCCTAAAAATCTACTACAACAACAACCGATAGCTGGGAAGTGCACTTTCATAGTGGGTGGGAAATAAGCGAATTTTCCCTTCATTCTATAAACTAATATTACTAAGTCTTAAGACAGTCATTACACATGTTATACTCATCATACACTTCGGCAAGAAGTTAATAAACTCATTCAACAAGTACACCTCTCTCTCCTGGAAATAATTGTTAATTCCAAGGTCACATAAGAAGAAGATGGCAGTAACAGTGAAAAGTAGACATAAAAGGAGTGCATCTATATTCAGTGACAAGTAGATGGAATAAAATGCTTGGTACAATAGCCTTAGAATCTTTCTTGCAGCAGTGATCGTTAACCGCCTACCCTCACGAAGAGATTGGAGGCATTGAATATATCAGCAATGGCAGAAGGTGATGTGCACTGATAAATCATTCTACACAATCCATATATTGGCTGAGCTAGTCGGTCTCAGGCGAGGGTAGCATGGGTTTTCTCCCGGAAGCTTGGGTTTTTCTCCCGGAAGTTGGGTTTTTCTCCCGGAAGCTTGAGTTTTTCTCCCGGAAGTTGGGTTTTTCTCCCGGAAGCTTGAGTTTTTCTCCCGGAAGCTTGTGTTTTTCTCCCGGAAGCTTGGGTTTTTCGTCCAGCAAACAGCAAATCGACCATAGCACATCTCCAATTTACAGTCATATTATGTACGGCGTAATATGACCTAAGTTGCTGATGCACCCAAGACTCTGTGACAACCTATAATAACCGTGTATCGGATGAAAACATCTCGATATATATCGCAATCCCAAAGAACTGTATCACTCAAATTTCATTGCAACGATGATGGAGTTCGGTGGTGGTAGTAGGTTCAGTATTGGTCTGTTTCCTAGTTTGGACTTGGTCTAGTGGTTCTCATCGACGAAACCATCAATATAACTGTCTTGTGATATTCTGAACAATTCTGCTCTACCATCGTTGTAGCAGCTCTTTGTAGAGGCATCTATTTTTGTATCAGTATGGCAAACCCATTACAGTCTCTACATACCAAAAATCTTTTGTAAAGTGTCCCTCAGAGAGCAATTAATGTCATTAAAGCTCAAGGTTCGTACTCGATATTAACTGTTTGCATTTGTAACCAGATTTTTCATTTAGTGTCCCAATATTTGTGGTCTTGTTAAATATGGCGTCATCATGTACCTGACACGTGGTCCCTGGAATTTTAGGAGGACTACACTACAGATATAAAGGACATTGAACTTCAGTACAGAATTAAACTTAATCAGTTTTACAAGTACACGGAAGCGATTTCTTGTTATTTGTACATGGAAAATTAGCCCAACAGTTAAAGTGTATTTTCAGCTTTTAGCAATTACTCATATCTTTCCACAGAGAAAATGTTTAGATTAGTATGCGAGAAAAGAGTTCTTACTATTTGCAATGAATCGAACTGTGTTTCCAGTATATTGTCCTCTGTTTCCACAGTGAGAATAGCTACACAAGGAAAAAGCCACGGAGAGAGAGAGAAAGAAAAAAAAAGGAAAAATTCGAAGTTCACTGCACAAAGAACTGGTCTCAACAGCAGAATGACTTCTCTTGTTTTTTATTTGGGATCAGTCATTTCTGTTCAGTTTCCAGACCGTCAGAACAACTGTTCAGAAATAGAAACCTCTTTGAAAGAGGTTAATAACACGAGTTAGTTACCTGCAAGGAAAGGAACATTACAAAGCAAGACAGTGGACCATATCTAGTTCATACACGTGACGGTGAGTGTCCTCTTGATTTATCCCTTATTAAACTCGATAATCAGGTTGAAGGAAAGGAAACCAAGAAAGATAGCAATAGTCAAACGAGCAAATATTGTTTCTTGTTAAATATTTTTAGCACCTTTTACCTTTATAGCAAAGGAAAGTAACAAAGTTCGTAATGGAGTTTCAAGATTTTTTGTGGTTGCTCATGAATTTAATTTTTTTTTGGCATTTTCATGGTAGAAAACTAATGCTCGTGGATTGTCTGCCTTAATTCCTAATATGCGAGTTTGCTTGGCGAGTATTTCCATCTTTAATATTCTTTTTGAGGCATGGTGAGCAGGTATATCAAGAACTGGAAATTGATGAAATAATGAGCACTTAAACCTGCGTGGAGTGGAATCTGTTTTTAATTTCTTAAATTAAAAAATACAGATTATTCTCAGACGTTTCGTGGCACTATCTGTACCACTTCTCAAGTGACTCTTTCTAAACATGTGACTCTTTTCTAAACAAAAATCCAGAGATTTTTGTTTAGAAAAGGCGCATTATTGTCAACATGGCTATCTGTCTCTTTCTTGATCTTTAAAAATAGGAAAGGAAATGTTTTTTAAACTGATTTGGCTTCCAAAATATTTTTTCAACTTGCTCAGGCGCACCTGAAATCTGTATTCAGCAAAGAAGGAGATGGTCATTATTAATGAGGAGGGGGGGTTACCATAACTCCTAATAACAAAGCGATCTCGGTGTCTAATCCATTTGGGAAATATCCTCAATCTGAAGAAAGCTTTGCCAGTTGGGCTCTGCAGAAGAGTATTATCAATCATTAGACGGAACTGGTGGTTTACTGCATCACTCCAAAAGTCTGATGTACTGAATGCAGATCTGTACTTGGGTTTCAGTCTGCACGGTAGCACAGAGGTTATAATCATTGTCTTCCTCTCATCGGGTAGAAAAGGTACTGATTCGAATCCCTTCACTGACGCGAGGAACTTTAATGGGATTTTTTTCATCCCATGGCTGAGTTTCTCGCACCCAGGCGTAGATAGCAAAGTTTTTTCAGCTTGAGGTTTCTTCCCAAGGTAATTTGATGGTTTTTAAACTGTCAGCATCAACTACCTGCGGAGGCAGCTTGTTCCAACAACTCGCTGGCTAAAAGAAAATTTCCTACCTACAAGCTAGCCTAAACCTCTTCCCCGATAATTTGAATTTACTGCTTATAGTTCTAAAATTCTTTATAACATAAAAAAAAAAAAACTTGTCATATTAGGGTCACCCAAGAACTAACTTATATACTCTTTTATATTATGTCCATAAATTGCGTGAGTTCTCTGGTCTATTTGCTTGTTTTGCTGGAAACTCGAAAAACTCGAGTTTCCGGGCGCGGGGGAACCTTGCTGTTCATGTCTGAGACCAACTAACTCAGCCACGGATTGAAAAAATTAAATTCGTGGCTGAGTTAGATTTTTTTATCTGGACCTTTTCCACCACTGTGCTATCCACGCAGGCGAATCCTTCATAACAGAAAAAAATTAGCCTTCATCCATTTTACTATCCCCTCCCAGAGCCTTATCAACCTCAGTCAAAAAAACAAAAAAAACAAATTATGATATTAGGGTTCCCCGTAAATGATTACATCTACCCATATATTTATTTGTCTGTAAATTGCGTGTATTCTCTGGTCGATTTGCCTGTTTTGCTGGACGAAAAAACCCCAATTTCTGGGGGGGGGGAAAACCTTGCTATCTATGCCTGAACCGACTAACTCAGCCACGGAGTGAAAAAAGCCCACTAAAGTTCCTCGCGTTATCGACGGGATTCGAACCCGGGCCTTTTCCACCCAGTGTGGGGAGGACAGTGATGATACCACTGTTCTACCGCGCAGATAAGATGCCTAGTTGCCAAGCTCTGTAGCACACATAAGCAAAGTCTTTCCTCGTACTGTCACCCTTTTTCTGATCTCGCCATGCAGGTTGTTCATCCTTGAACTATTTAAAGAGGCTCAACGTCTTTTTTAAGTGACGTCTCCATACTTGGACACAATATTCAAAGCGCTGTCTTACAATTGCCTTATACAGTGGGACTGTAACCTCTCAATCTCTACAGGCTATTGTTCGATAAATCATCGGTATCTCATCGACTTTCCAGGCCATCTGTTTACACTGCTCAGAGAAATTCATATATGCGCCAGTATCATGAATTTGGGGTTGTTATTCCCCAAATCTAACCTTACATTTGCTTCATTAAAACATAGCTGTAAAAGACCTGGGTTAGAGTCCCGTCATTGACATGAGGAATTTTTATGTGCCTTTTTCACAACTTGGTTGAGTTAGTCGGTCTCAAGCGAGGGTAGCATGGTTTTTTATCCAGCAAACAGAAAATTGATCACAGAACACACGCAACTTACAGACAGTATACACGGCGCAATATGGCCTTAGTGGATGATGTTCCCAAAACCCTACTAACTACATCTACAACGTTCTACCACATTCAGGAATTTTCTACACCTTTCTGGAATATTCTAGAAAATTTTCAAATTATTATTTCAGGTTTTTTTTATTTTCATGCACAATAGGAAATATTTTGATAAAAATTGGTCCTATTTTAATAAAAACTTTGAAAATTAAAAAAAAAAAAAATGGAAAGTTATTCCAAACTTTTAGGGGGGGAATGCTTGCGGTGGTCGATGAAAGTGATGGTTGAGATTCTACCAGAAAAAGTAAATGGGCCTAGAAAATTGTAGATGGAAATGGACACCTTTAATATTGGAACCGAGACCCCAGGTGTTTTTGAAATCTCCCCAAAACCCTCCCCATTCATCGGATGAATTATCCTCAAAATTTTCCCTCTTAATTTGGGTGTTAATGATTCATGGAGATAAAATTTGGATAAAATTTAATAGTCACATGAGTTTGAACCATGGTCACTCAACGCAAACACTTCGCCACGTGTGCGCTACCCCTTCGTGCTTGACCACTCGTCTAAAGCTTATACAAGTGGGTCGTGCTGAAAATCGAAGTTAGCTGCAGAAGTTTACCAGTAAACATAGTAGGCGTGTAGTCATAATGATTTTTAGAGTGCCTTGTGAGACTCCAAAGAGTGGTTTCACAAAGGTTGTACAAGTTCTAAGAACAAAACACTTTCAATTGTTTCTTCAATTTTCTCCGAAGTGTTTAATTTTGATATCTTTCCTTAAAGGGCCATCTGACACCTGCCAACCCACACATGTATAAAATACTTCTAGCTTCCCAGCACTCTAACCTACTTTTGTTTCCTTTCTTCTTATTATTATTATTTTTTTTTCTAAATAAAGTAAATGTTTTTCTCACAGGCATTATGCTTCCGGGTATAACAACAATTCTTTCCTTGTTGTCTTAACTTCAAAGGAAGGGAATTTAAACACTTTTGTCCTCGTTTCAAGTCAGCTTGATTTTGTCTGGTACAAAAGAACAGTGGTTGCCTGCAAAGAACTAGTTATTAAATTCGAGAGGACAATGGAGTTCTTATCAAATCATTAAGAAGCTTTCATATATTGCAAAAATGGGAACCTTTTCTAGGAATTATTTAGATAACGAAAGTGACTGGTTGCATCATAAAGTCCTTTATGCTTCCTGAAATATGTGTTAACTCAATTATGATATACCTGGAAAGTGTTAACAGTTACTGAGGTCGAGAGGTCAAGATGTTATGGCATTTTTTATTTTACATGTTCATTTGACAATCATTTCCTCTTCCCAGACACTTCCATTTTCTTTTCTTGATAGTTGGGCCCTCGTGAGTAGCACAGATACTAGGACAATAATAATAAGATTCTTTATTAACATAAATTGTATACAATAGTGATTTCTTACACAGAAAGCCAGAGGAATCTTACAATACGTTGTTTATACAAGTGATTTTTTATTAGGAAAAAAAAATAAATAATAAATAAATAAAAACGAAAAATAATAATCAAAATAAAATAGTAATTAAAACGAAAAAGGGCTGCAAGTTGAGCAGAACATGAAATGACATCGGCTAAGACCGGCACTTACATAACTGTCCTTTACAAACATAAAGATAGGACAAGATGCCATCTCGATGTCATCTTGTCCTTTCTTTCTGTATGGCTTGTCTATAGTCTACAGGTCGATGTTGAGCGAGTTGAGAGTATCCAGAGTCACATTTGGGAAGTGTCTCTCTAAATTCTGTAACCTCTGGAGCCTTGAGCACAAGGAGGGGGTACTGCGGAGATGTCTGCTTGGCAAACGCCAACCAACCATGTTCCAGATGTTGATGTGATCATGCTTAGTTGACATAGATGAAGAAATGCCTTTATTTTTAGCACATGGACTGTGGGCGTGTATTGCAGGTTGAAGCAGAGTGCAACTTTAGATGTCGTGTAGATCTGGTGCGACCACAAGTTGGCCCACTTTAGCACCCAGAATTCGAGGCCCCATAGTGGCTGTTTCCTGAGGCTGGTGGATGGTGCCGCCGAACAAACTTCCACGGCATAGGAGAGCACACTACAGAAGTAAGTTGCAAGGTATTTCCTGATTATTTGCTTATTGTGCGTTTTGCGCAGATCTATTTTCATTCCCCAGAAGGCTCTCAGGATTTTGGAATACTGAGCTTGTATTTGTTTTTTATAGGTGAGGTTGGTATCAAGGATTATTCCTGGGAATTTGACACTGTCTGTGGGAGTCAGAACATTTCTTGCCAATTTCGGACGTAGAGAAGATGCAGTATCAGCAGAAGTCATCCGACTTGGCTTAAAGATGAGATAGTTGGACTTCTCTGGATTAACTGAAAGGCCAAAAAATTTGGCATACTTACAGAATGTATTTAGGTAGCTGTTTACAGATTCAGAGGAAGTTTGTCTTTCTTGTGAATCTCCAACACGGCTTTGCATGGCAATAGCATACAATATCATCAGCATACGATAGGAACGCTGGAATTTGATCCATTAGTGGAACGAATATTGCTGAAAATAGCAAGGCTGAAAGAGAGAACCACCTTGTAGAATCTCTACCTCGATGCTTTTGGAGACTGTAATGCCATTGCCTGCGAAGTGAAACATTCTCCTAGATAGCAGATTATTGAGGATCTCGAGCATATTTCCGGATATCCCGTAGAATCTTTCAAGTAAGACCAAAAGGGGCGTGACTTGGACTGAGTCGAAAGCAGATTTCATGTCCAGAAAAATGGTGTGAAGATCTTCGTTGTCGTTCCAGGCGTGAAGTATTTCTGTGATAATGACTGTAGGCAGGTTACAGTAGATCTATTAGGAATGGCTTAATGGGTATGTTCGGGCCTATGCGCAAAGATTGCGAGTGCTACATCATCATAGATACACTTCTCGAGGCATTTCAGGAAGGGAGAGGCAATTGATATTGGCCTGAAGTCAGCCGGTGTTTTTGCACGCGGCTTCTTCGGCACTGCCACAACTCTGTACGACAAGCAGCTTGAAGGCACCTGTGCATTATTGATTACTTTGTTGTAGAGTTGAGTGAGCTCTTTGCTGATGAAATAAGAAGCAATTTTTAGACTAAAAAGAGGTATTGCGGCAATTCCTGTAGTGGACTTGTCCGGTAGTGAATTTATTATTTTTATTAGCTGTTCTCCGGAAATTTCTGTATTACTAGTAGGTGAAGAAACGTTAAGCGCTTCGCTCCAAGGATATGCTTCGGACATACGGTGATCTCGCTTAAAACGCAGCACATGCTCACACATCTAAAGACAGAGGGGTGCAAGTATAACTTGTGGACCACACACGTTTTTCCCTGGATAGCCGGCCGTTCATGAAATTGTCAATAGCTGATTGTTTACTCTTCTGGAAAGCCATCCTTGCTTTGGAAAATCAGTCTTGTGAAGGCGACTTCTTGTAGGAGGCATGGGCTGCCTGTTTTTCCCTAAAGATCGTCATTCTACCCACACCGGGTGGAAAAGAACTGAGTTCGAGTCTCGTCAATGACGGGAGGAATTTTTATGGACCTTTTTCACAACATGGCTGACTTTGTCGGGCTTAGGCGAGAGCAGCATGGTTTTTACTCCCAGAAACTCTGGTTTTTCGCCCAGCAGATCTGGGCGAAATTGAGCAATATGGCCTTAGTCGCCAATGCTCCTAAAACCATACAGCAACAACATTGACAAATTATATATAATTGAAAATATTCTGGTTGTATTACACAATTAACCTGTGAATTTAACCATCGTATGATGAAAATGGGAAAAATTGAACATCTTGCATCTTTATTTTGTGAGGCACGCTCCACGTGTCACGAAGTCCAGTTAGAAAAATGTAATTTGTGGACAGAGGTGTATATATAAACTGCGTGTCTCATACAGGGCGTTTACATTTTAAGTATTTATTTGTGGTGTAACATAACTGGTTTACTTAATAATTAAAACGACGTACTTGGGCTGTGAGATAATATTCAAGGCCCCCCTCCCAAGTCCACTACGTGAAACGTCTGTGACAAAGTGAGGGCCGTGAGCCAAGTCTCATAATGCAAACTGACAACACGAATGGAATGTTTTGTTTCTGTGATAAATACCATAAAACACACCATATTTGTTCCAATTTCGATATTTGTTCACCTTCAAAGTTATGGAAACACCTGCTGGATTACAGATCTCGAACGATAAACAGCGAGTACAAGGGAGAAATGCTTTCGATCAAAAACTGCCTGAAGGTGGCATGAATATTCCCTGAGTCAGATCAAGATAACACGCATGTTGAGTCAGTGTGGAGTGAAATATGCTATCACGTATAGAGTTGTTGTATGGTTTTAGATGCATCAGCAACTTGGCCATATTGCGCTGTATATAAAATCTGAAAAATACATCTGTTCTGTTGTCGGTTTGCTGGAAAAAAACCAGAGTTTATAGGGGAGAAAAACCGTGTTACTCTCGCCTGAGACCGACTAACTCGGCCACGTTGTGGAAAAGACCCATAAAAATTCTTGGATTCATTGACGGGATTCGAACTCGGGTCTTTTTCAACTGGTGTGGAGGAGGGCGATGATTATACCAACTATGCTACCCACGAGGGCCATATATCGAGTATAAGAAATATGCTATGAAATATTGACGGGAATTTGCCTAGAAGCCACAAATATATTCGTACCAGAGGTCAAGTGCCATTAATATAAGATGCCAAAACGGATGACTAACGAGGTTAAGAGTTTAATTTATCAAAAGAAACAAGCGTGGGATAGTTACAGACAATCACATGATTCAGAATTGTACGAACATAAGGGAATTTGTACATACTGACGGTGTATGATGGACAAACGCTGATTACGAGAAAGTACTAGCAAAGAGAGCTAAGAACGGAAACAAGGCGTTCTTATATGTGAATACAAGAAAGAAGAGAGTAAATCTAATCGGTCCCTAAATTTGTTGCAGTGGAAGGTCCATAGAATGTCCACCAGAAGTGGCAGAGGAGTTGAACAGATACTCCTCAATGATATTTACAGTCGAAAGCATGGTCAAATCTCTGGGGATAGTGAAGAGATCACTAAAATAAGTGATGTAATGATTTCAGGGAAGCTTTTGTTTGAAAACGTAGTGAGACTGATGGAGGGAAAGGTTGGTAAACAATCAGTTATACTTAAAAAGGCTACATGGAGTCACGTCAAACCGATGGGAATGTTAACAATGGCTTTTTTAGACACCAGGAAAGAGTCTACTCCCAAATCCACACAGGTGGTGCTAAACAGAAGTAGTGACTCTGACTTCGTGGTATGGAAGAAGTTTATGGTCAAGGATGCTTTTGGCGGCCATCTCGACAAGGATGATCCTGAATCTTGGTAACTTCAATATCACCATTATTCCTGATCATTCATCTGTTTAATTGCACTGATGTAGTTAAACAGTTGAATGCGGACTATTGTAATTTGACATTATACAGGGTGTTTCAGTTAAACGTTTCAGAACTTCTAAGAGGGGTAGGGTACATCCTGACAACTCGAAATCATATAGCAATGTGGGGTCGGAAATGCTTTCCTGAAGCGGTGTTGTACACAGAAGCACCATAAAAAGAAAAGAGACCGTAAGTGAGAAATCGTTTTAATAATACATGAAAAGAAGCAAAAGGTACATGGATTAAAGTAAGTGTTCGAAGTTTCTTCCACGGGCTACAATGCACGCCTCACATCTCCGACGCATGGACATCCGAACATTCTGGAATACTCCAGGCGAATTTCGAATTTCTTCGGCAGCTACTGCGATTCTTGCAACCAGCTCCTCAGCATTGTCAACAGGGGTGTCATAAACTAGCGATTTCATATGACCCCAGAAATAAAAATCAAGACATGATAGGTCGGGTGACCGAGCAGGCCAACGCACGGGACCACCACGTCCGATCCACTGTTGACCAAATGTGACATCCAGGTAGTTACGAACATCTCCGCTATAATGGGCAGGGGCTCCATCGTGTTGGAACCACATTGTCTGTTGCGTCGATGCAGAAATCTGTTCATCTCTCAAAAGTTGTGGCAATACTTGCTGCAGAAAGATCAAGTAGATAGGTCCGGTTAGACGACACGGTAACAGGTAAGGTCCGATGAGGTGATCTCCCATAATACCGGCCCATACATTGACCGAAAATCGAATCTGTGCTGCACGACGTCGTATTGCATGCGGGTTCTCGACCGCCCAGATATGGTCATTATGCGTGTTGAAAATTCCTTCCCTTGTGAAGGATGCCTCATCGGAAAACAACACTTCAGCAGGAAAAAGGGGATTTGTAGCACATTTTCCAAGGTACCACTGTGCGAAAGCAGTACGAGGTTGAAGAAACTTCGAACACTTACTTTAATCCATGTACCTTTTGCTTCTGTTCATGTATTATTAAAACGATTTCTCACTTACCGTCTCTTTTCTTTTTATGGTGCTTCTGTGTACAACACCGCTTCAGGAAAAAATTCCGACCCCACATTGCTATATGATTTCGAGTTGTCAGGATGTACCCTACCCCTCTTAGAAGTTTTGAAACGTTTAACTGAAACACCCTGTATATCTGGGCTTTAGTAAGGCTTTTGATATTGTCCCACATGAAAAGTTACTATATAAACTCGAAGAAGTTATGTTCTGGATCTCAGGCTGGCTGGCTGGCTGGCTGGCTGAAAGAGAAGGGACGGAATGTTGTCATAATGGTCATTCTTCAGAGTGGACTAGCGTAAGAACTGAGCTCTCTCAGAAGTCAGTGTTAGGTCCCCTTCTATTTCTAATTTACATAAATGATGATGATTACGGTATCCAAGGTAAGCTGTCAAAGTTTGCTATTTTGGAGGTGGGAAAGGCGATTAAAATTCGCGCGAAGACATATTGCATATGTGATGTGGAAAATGGCAACTAAAACTTGATGCCTATAAATAGGTTATGCATTGGGAAACAGAAATCCTGGAGTAATATATTAACTAGTGAAAGAAATGATACCAGTGATTCCATTCGAAAAAGATGAACAGGAAATTTTTCATGCAGTGAAAACAGTCAGCTAAAAAGGCACATCGATTCCGGTCCGTGATTTATAGGACCTTTATAGGAGCAAAGTGGAGGAGAAATTGTTGAAGTTAAACAAAAAAGGCACCTGGATGGAATCTATCCAGTTATATTGAAGGAGGCAGCGAGAGAAGTTAGCAAACCCTTAGCCATAATTATGAGAGCATCCTTCAATTCAAGGGAAATCCCTTGAATTGAAGGATTTGCACAGCTCCAGTCCCCATGGACTGAAGATGTGCAAATGTATCCCCAATTCACAAAGGGGATTCAAAGGGTGACAAATAATTATAGACCTGTTAGATCAACTTCTGTTCCGGGGAAAATAATTGAGTCACTGTTTAAAGAAGTGATGCAGGATCACCTAGATAAGACTGCAGTAATAGTTCAGACACAGCATGGGTTTGTTAAGGGGAAGTCTTGTCTGACCAATGATATCGATGAATTTATCAATGATATCGATGAAGGTATATCAGGCTTGATGTTCAAGTTTGAAGATGATACAAAAGTTGGCAGGGTTGTTAATGACAGTAAAGACAGTATGCTACTGCAACAGGTTCTACAAAAGTTTGGCAGATAGGCTGAGAAGTGGCAACTAAAGTTTAACATTGACAAATGCAAAGTACTGTATATCAGTATCAGTAACCCAAGAGAAACATACCAATTGTGTGGTACTACACTCAGGAAGGTGGGGAATGAAAAAGACCTGGGTGTAATTGTGCAGTCAGATATGAAGTTCTCTGAGTTCACAGACGGGTTCACAGACGGGAACAGATATGAATTCACAGACGGGCTGCCAGAACACGTCATGGAGTTTTGTTAATGATATATAAGAATTTTTCTAGCAGAGACAAGGAGGTGATTATTCGCTTGTATAAGGCAATGTTCAGGCCACACTTTGTGTACTCCGTATAGGTCTGGAGGCCTCATTTTAGGAAGGATGTAGAGTTGCTATACGAGTACAGAGAAGGGCAACAAGATTGATGAAAACACCAAAGGGGTGCTCTTACCAAGAGAGGCTTAAAGTCTGCAAGTTGAAGCATCTGGAATAGGCACCTGAGATGATCTAATTGAGGTGTATAAGGCCTTGAATGGTTTGAGCAGGCTCAATTCTTATGGGATACTTCTGTTTGCTCAGATTAAGTACCTGAGGAGCCATAGATTCAAATTGAGGAAAGACAGTTGTAGAATAGATGTGTGGAAGTTTCCTTTAGCCAGCGGGTAGTTCATTGCCGGAACAGACTTCTATCTGTTGTTGTTGAAGTTGATAGCTTAAATAAATTTAAGGCTGAAGTAAACAAACACTTTGAATGACCGGATGGGTGAAATGGGAAAGGTGGTTTTTTTTTTTTTTTTTTTTTTATAACTGATACTATGTAAACTTGCTTTCTTGCATCATATGCCTCAACTAATGCTAATGCTAACATACCTAGTAGGGAGAGTGACGTCATTATCTCTCTTATACAAGGCAATGGTTAGAAGCATTTGGAACGCTATTCAGGACCCTCTTGAGTAGCACAGTTGGTAGAATCGCCGTACTACCCACATCGGGTGGAAATGGCCTACGTTCGAGTCCCACTGATGACATGACGAATTTTTATGGGCCTTTTTCACAACGGATGAGTTAGTCGGTCTCAGGCGAGGGTAGCATGATTTCCATTCCAGAAACTCGGGTTTTTCGTCCAGCAAACAGAAAATCGACCTCAGAACACACACGCAGTTTACAGACAATATACGCGGAGCAATATGATCTTAGTCGCTGATGCTCGTAAAACCCTACTTCAACAACAACAACAAAGTTGTAATATTCAGAATATAGCATTAGTGACAAAACCATGGGAAAAAAAATGAGAAATGTAGAATAAAAGCTCCTTTATTTTTATAAAATTAAATCAACATGATTTTCATAGTTTGCATGATTTTATATGGAAAATTAAAGCCACTTTTATCATAACTCCTGAGAATTCACAAGCTTTCAAAAATGTTTTAGTCTTCACTGCCTTGGGAATTGAATAAGAAATCCTGGGTTACCGCTACACTTTCTTGGACTGGCTTCTCCACTGTTTTGCCAGAAGTGCAAAAATATTGGTTGGAAACGAATATTAAGACATTGTTAATGTTCGAGTATTTCTGGTCACCCTTCTATTCTGGATTCTGACCCTCAAGTTGCAGTAGTGTTCCTTCCCTCAGACGTCACTTCTGTACTCCAGCATATGGATCGTGGGGTCATTTTCCCCTTAAAGTACTATTTGAGAAGAACCATGACTCAGTTTGACTGCAGTTTTTGACCATGGCCATGAAAATTTCATACAAACCCAAGAAAATGTCACAGAGGAAACTTTAGACCTGGCGAAACACCTGGAAGTGAATAGTGAAGATGTGAATGAGTTGCTGGAGTGTCATAGAGAATATCTCACGACAGACGATTTGATTGAGTTGCAACACAAATGCAAATTGAAGAAAGGGTTGATAGCAACGATAATTTCCAGTACCTCTTCAAAGAGCGGGAACTTCAAAAGTTTAAGAAAAATCATGAGAAGTTGGAAGGGGTTATAGGAATCATAGAGGAATCCGGTCTCATTTTGAAAGAAGCAGTAATATTATCAGAGCCTGATGTCACTGTTACTATAAGATATATTGCCTACCATTAATATCCTGACACCTGCATACCCTAAAAATCCTTCTATTTGCATGAAAACTGATAATGGGTGTTGAATATTTTAGTCTTTATTAGTCTCTCCATAAGTTTCCGTACACCAAACTAGATGACTTCTGGCATTAGTGTGGGTGAGTCGTGGCTTGTGAATGGCTGCATAACTGTGGTTACCCATATCATGCAGCATCCTGTGCACTGTACTTGTGCTGACGTGTGTCCAATCGTCTCATTGAGGGCCTATGTGCTATGGCAACGTCGACCTGCATTCCGAGTGGACAATTCTTTGCAGGGCCCCCTGTCATATTCCGCTTCAGAGATTTACCGGATCGTTTTGTAACGGTTTCAGCACCAGTTCGCTTCCATTTTTAGATCACGTCACCAACAGTCGACTTAGCGATCTTAGGGATTTTAAAATGTCACTTAGAGACCGATTGCTTATGTGCCACCTTATTATCATTCTGCATTGGAAATCTGTTAACACCGTCCATCACGGTATCTTGCATTCACAATCGTACTATTGTCTCCTCCAAGGCCTGCGAGCATATTTATAGTTGTGTCTGGCACGTTGTGCTCTGGTAAGACGTGACCAACTGTTAAGGGAAAGGGTTCAGATACTAATGGTAGGGTAGTGTATATTCTTCATGATGAAAAGAGAAGACAGTTTTTGTCAGTTTCCTTTGAAGGACTTTGTTAAACAGAATTAGTTTGAGGTATGTACACTAATTGTATTTATTCATGTTTCAGTTAAAAATATGAAAATATTTTCAAATCTTCGGGAACGTATCTCGGCAAGTTACTTAAGTTTATATGGAAAATCGATGTTCGGTTAGCGTACATTCAGTTAACGTACGGTTTTCTCATTTGCACATTTTCACCGAGCGTTTGGTAAATTTTGTCTATATTTTTTTTACGAATAACCACGACAAAAGAGCTAATACATCTGAATTAAATAAAGATAAACTGGTATTTTTAAACGTGAGCTCTTACTCAGATGATTACAGCAATCTCTGTGGCAAATATAATTATGACGTTCTGTAATCTTTCGGTATAAGCTAGTTATGCCTGTTTTGAAAAAGAAAAAATCAACACAATGCAATTTTGACAGGAATGCATCATCCTGATTATGGTCTCAAGAGGCTGCCTTCCCACGCATGCTAATGGGTTTTCTTTGTGATGTGTGGATGGAATTACCTTCTGCGAGCACACATTACAATGACAGTTGCAATACAGCCAATTGATTGCGGAATCGCGCATAACCGGAACTGCGTTGGTTTTGTCGGAGTGTTGTTGAAGGTCATGATAAAGAGTTATTATTATTAGCATATGGTGCAAGGAAGTCTAAGGCTTATGCTGCGCCGGCTAAAAAAAAAATTCTGAATTACTCTGTGAGAGAGAGAGAACAAGAATCAGAAGGGAATCACCAAGAAAGAGAAGAATGATGATATCCAGCTCAGGACCCTGGGTGTTCCAAGCCCATACTCACCAGATGTGAGCCCTTCGGGTTAAATTTAATTGAAGTACGCAGTGCGCTATATTAAACGAGAGATTTCAATAATCGAAATAACTACTAATCATTCGAATAATATGAAATAATCAAATGATTTTCCAGAATCGAATAATATAATTAAATGAAACAATGGAATGAAATAATCGAATGATTATCAATAATCAAAATAAACATGATTTCAAATATCGAAATAAACTACTATAACAGTAGTTACTAAGCATAATCATTGGATTGCATCATTGGATGATGTGTAGAAGAATAGAAATACAACGTAGAACGTATTGAGCATCGTAGCTCTCTGTCTTATACTAATCATTGGATGATATAATCGAATGATTTCCAAACTTCAATGAAATGATTCGATTATATTATTCGAATGAAATAATCGAAAGATTTTCTATAATCGAATAATCATCAATAATCAAAATAATCATGGTTTCAAATATCGAAACAAAATACTATAACAGTAGTTACTAAGTACTAATCATTGGACAATATAATCGAATGAAATAATGGAATAATTTTCCATAATCGAAAGATTTTCCGTGCTCGAAATAATCAAATAATTATCAATAATCAAAATAATAAAAATACTCATGATTTTCCATAATCGCCATAATCGAATGATATCAACAATCAAAATAATCATGATTTCAAATATTAAAATAAACTACTATAACAGTAGTTACTAAGTACTAATCATTGGATGATATAATCGAATGATTTCCAAAATTGAATGAAATGATTCGATTATATTATGTGAATAAAATAATTATGATTTTCCATAATCGAATGCTTATCAATAATAAAAATAATCATGATTTTCCATCTTCGAATCATATCAGTAATCAAAATAATGATGATTTCAAATATCGAATCATCGATAATCAAAATAATCATGATTTAAAATATCGAAATAAACCCATAATAGTATTTGCTAACTACTAATCATTGGATTACATTATTGAACGATATAATCGAATGATTTTCCAAAACTGAATGAAATGATTTAATTATATTATTCGAATGAAATAAGAATGATTCTAATGAATCAACCAATTCAGCCATATCATTCGAATGATTTTTCCATAATTGGCTGCTTTACACAATCGAATAATTTTTCCCTAATCGAATGGTATCCCATTATAGAATGAACTGTCATAATCCAATGAATTAGTCGAATGATATGAGTATAAGAGAAAGATTTTCCATGGTTGATTGATTTGTTATAATCGAATAATATTAGTATAATCCAATGAATCATTCGAATGATATTATTATAATCGATTATAACCTCTTGATTATGCTCGTTACTAATAGTAACTAGTGCTTCAGCTACAATATACGTACGTATTGTAGCTGAAGACTGTAATATATATGAAAAAATAATAATAAATAACAATTACTCGATTTCTATTGCTTTGATTTTAAGGAAATTTGTGATGATTACTGCAAAAATCATTTAAAAAAAAGTCCAAATATAAAATTTAGTGAAATTCAATCCATTAGGAGCCGAATTATTACATGCGGACGGACAGACGGACGGACATGTTGAAAAGAATAGGCGTCGCTTTACCCATAAAAGGTAACGCGCCTAAAAATTTATTATCGAATATCGGCACCCTGCCACATTATAATTTTTGATTTGCTACAATCGAGATAATCGATTATGACCTTTTCGATTATGCCCATCACTATATGACACATAAATGGATTTGTACTAGTACTTTTAAAAGCAGATCATGTACAGGGAAAGCATTTCCTTTTATGGACAGTAAAGACCGCCTGGGTATGAACCCTAGTGGGTGAAATTGTTGAAACGACTTCAATGGTTATCATCGAGCTGTCTCTCCTGGTCATTGACCTCAGCATTCTTTAATTATAGCAATTTAAAATCGCTCCAAACAGGCACGATATAGCTCATAGGAAAATCAACTAGTTCTATTTAGGTAGACAACAGTGGTTTATTACTGTTGTTTGGGAATTGGAGCATACTCATGCCACTTATAACGTATTCCCATGATTAGAAGCATTAATGAAGGCGATATAAACCCCATTTACTACATCATGAGCTAAAGTAGATTGCTATATTAGATGGCATGCTCAGATTACTAAAAGAGAATACTGTGGGTAATCGGGGAAAGAAATTGGATCACCAGTGGGTCGTATTACCAGTAAAAAAAAAGTATTGGGGCTGTTTGAAAAGTAAGGTGAAAACTGTGTCTGAAAAAAAAAGTTCTGTCAGTTTTTATTATTATTATTATTATTTTTTTTTTCAAATATCTGACTAGCCGGAAGTAAGCAGAGGCAAGGTCGAGGCTGTGTGATGGATGGGCAAGAACTTCTCATCCGAAACGCTGTAATACTATCGCGTGCAGATGACAGTGTTATTATGTTTAGATCGATTGCATCATAAACAGACTTGTTCACTAGACACGAGTGTTGGGCCTAAAACAGCTCGTAGTTTCGAATCGATTTCTTGGGCTTTTTGGACGCAGAAACCGGATGGCCTCGCCAGTTCTTCTTTGGTCCACGTTTTGCGTAAAGTAGCCATTTTGGTTTAGTCACTTAGTGTCAAAAAATGTATAGCTTACTAACAATAAAAAAAAAAAAAAAAGAAACGCTGCAAATATGGCTATTCATGCGACTTTTCAATTGCTGAAAGCATGGTTTCATCAAAACATCTGTTACCTTACTTTTCAAACAGCCCTCGTATATTCAGCCAGAAATATTATCGCAAAATGTTTTCAACACAAACTGATAGGCAACAGAATCAGTTTGGACTGTTGGGAATTGTCTTCTTCATGTCCGTCCGCATGTAATAACTCTTTCGCCGGATAGAATTTAATGAAATTTTGTATTTTCTTTTAGGAAAATTTATCAAGCCACCCCAAATTTCATTAAAAGAGGGCTGATGGAAATCCAGCAATTATTATTTTTTCATACATAGTGTAATACCTTTAGTGTCAACAAGGACATTGCCGATTCTTAAAAAAAGACGGCAACTGTCTGGGTTTCACTAACCCCCTTTTGCACACTTGGTGAAATTGTTGGTATCTTTGCCCTACGTGTTGATGTGAAATCATATGATGCCTACATTCAGTTGGTCCCTTCCTTATGTATGAATACTTCAAAAGGTTTGTCAATTGACATGTCCAACGGCTAAGACCTCCAGGAATTACAACCAACTTAGTGTTGAATTCAACCGCCTTCCTTTTTGTTGCTTCCATTACGCTAGCAGGATTCCTGGATGTTTTGATCATACTTTCTCTAGCCTCGGTTAGAGATAAAAAATCACTGCGGGCACCTAGTATGCCTTCCTACCATAAAACAAAGGGGAATTTTGGGAAATAATTTTCCAAGAGAAAGGTGCGTCGTATGGTCTGAAAAATACGGTAATTAATTAATTAATTTTCTTTATTGATGCTAAGCAAGGTATTTGAGAGGGCAAAATTTCAATCTACTTACACGGAAATTCTGGTTACACCTATCATGGGTTTCCACTGAGATCCTGGTGTACCAGTGGCCAATCCGACCCTAAACTCACTTTAGAATATCGATAGTGATGTGCCAATAATGCATTATCTTTCTCCTAAAACAAATGTAGCCAGTCAGCCCGTGAGGACTTCGTGTGTATTTTCCAGATAGAACGATAAGAGAATTTCAATCGAAACAATGTTGTTTCGTTTTTAAATGTCTTACCAGTCACTAGATGGCAGCACGCGCAATGCTTGTAGCTAATCAAAAAATCAATTTTTTTTTATTCGAGTAGACAGAACAGGAAGGACCGTGCCAAGTATAGTGTAATATGTGTGTGGCACACGCCCTTCAAATTCTGTGAAGTACACTACCGTCACGGTATTTTATTTGGTTTCAACAACTGGAAAAAGTTGAACCACAATCAACTGTTTAAATTTTGAACGTGTGGGGATAGTTGGTGCAGTTGAATTTATTGGGGGTTGATTTATTGGTGTGGTGCAGACAATAAATATAAATATAAGCGCTGTTAGTTTTATACTTAAGAGTAGCGATGGGCATAAATAACAGGTCATAATCGATATTTCGATTATAGCAAATCATTCGATTATTTCGGTTATAATAATATCATTCGATTATGGAAAATTATGATTATTTCATTTGGTTATATAATTCGATTTATTTCACTCGAATGGTTTAATCGAATTATATCATTCGATCATTTCAATACAGTTCTAAAAAAATTAAATTATAAAATTAATTTAAAAATAAATTAAAACAGATTTTTATATTAAAAAAATATATATATGTATATATATATAATATAAATATATATATTTATATTATAAATATAAAATAATAATTTAATTTGTATTAAAATAAATTAAAACTCGTGCACGCGCTTTGGTTATCTAGCATGCCAAGGCGGTGCCATTGTTTATTTCCATATGTAACGTATTTATGTATTCATAGCTGAGGAAGAGACACACACAGTGTCGACATTTTATTTTATTTTATCAAATAGAAGGCAAATAATACGATTTTTTAAACAATAAATTTAATTGTGTTAAATTTTAATAACTATTCATTTAATCTGATGAACAAACATGATGAGCATGAATGGAATTGATGAATTCCGTTCATGCTCATCATGAACGGAATTCATCAATTCCCGAGTTACCCTGAGCAAGAGAAAGATAGAGAGAGTCAGAAGTAGAAAGGAATCACCAAGAAAGAGAAGAATGATTTTTTGTATATAATTTTGAACGTTCCGATACTACTTGATTAAGACTTTCACAACATCTTTTATAAGAAATTTTAACGCCAAGGGCCGGTGGCGCAATGGTAGCGCGTCTGACTCCAGATCAGAAGGTTGCGTGTTCGAGTCACGTCCGGCTCAGTTTAATTTTTTTTCTCATTTTGGGACAGGTGTTGGCGGCAACCCCAACCAGCCCTCTTCTCCACTCCCAAGCTTCTTGCTCTTCCTTCGAGGCTACATATTATAGATCGCTTCTTCCATCATCAAAAGCCTCCATCTAGTTAATCTCATTAAGGCTATTGTATTGTCATTAAGTCAGAAGTAGAAAGGGAGAAGGGAATTATATTTATTTCAAGGCTTATTTAAAATATTCTTGTACCAAATTTCATTTCGATTAGATTGCACATATCCCTTTGCAGGATATTTGTAATTATTTTTCCACAAAAAATACCACCCTGCTTCTATCCATCACGTGTTGACGTTTTTGGCAAACACTTCTTAAGTATACAAGTTTCAACAGCTATGGTACGTTATTTGGTAATCGAAAATACCTGAAATGTAACTCAATGCTTACATTAATGAACTTGTTTAGGGAACTCTTCAACAAATATATTTTCGCTTTTATTTCTCACTGATAAGGAAACCAGATACGTGAGAGTGTGTCAACCCTGTTTCCAATTAATCATTATATCAACCGTGGGCTCTAATCTGGAATGCTAGTTGTTGCCAAAGGGGAAAACGATATTTGCAGGGACCAACGAGACCACATTCTTTCAATAGTGGGGAGAAATATTCTCGACAGGAATAATTAGCTGAAAGAGAAATGACTGGAATGAAAACGTGTTTGTTCAGTGGAGGCATGACATGTCATTCCCCTACCATGAACTTTGGTAGATGTCCATGCGTTTACCACTGGTAGTACGTATACTGTTGCAAAGTGATATTGGGATGAAAAATCGTAATAAGCAGTATTTACTATTTTAGAGAAAATGATGGAGAAAACAACAATTTTTCGATAGTGATTTCAGTTAAGGGGATAAGGGTGCAATATCCCATAATGCTTCTTAACAACAGCATTTAAAAAAAAATAATTATAGAAAAAATATCTACTAAAATATGGAATAAAATTACGTGCAATTTGTGTATTGTTCCATATTAAAAGAGAAATATTAATATATTTTGGAGTGCTGTCAAATTGCTTTAAAGAAGATACTGAAATGGCGCACTACTCTTATCTGAAAGAATTTGAATCAAACTGTCAAAGTTCGTTATGGGAACAACCGTGTGACTCTTTGTTTTGATAACCCTCTTTCTAGAAAGATCTGTGTTCAAAGTTGTCTCTCTGGATGACATATAAAATGAAGATATGTAGCTGGGAAATTATAAAAACAGCTCATTTGGCCTAAAACAATCCATAATGGAAGGAAGATCACATGTGAAAAGACAACTGGTTTCACAGTTCCATGATAAACTAATTAGAAAAGGTTTATGGAAATAAAATAAAATACTAACTGCCGATTCCATCCTGTAATTGAATATATTAAAGCAAATTAACCTAAGAGTTAATACGCTTTGTTTGGTCACACAATAAAATTAACGTTTCAAGAATTATGTTACAAATTTTCATCATCACAAATATTGCATGCAGTTACACATTTTTTCTTCTATAGAGGGTTCTGTAAGTGATGTCATCTGGCTTCTATGGGACCATGTAATCTAAGTCGCTAGCAAAAGCATGGCTATTTCGCCTGACCAGTATGGAGTTAAGATACGAGTAACCCGAGCTCCTAGTGGGGTGAGGTTAGGGAAATTGGCGGAAATGCCACACTACGTTGGATGGCCGGTATGTGTTTTTCAGCAGGGGAAAACAAGTAAGGGACAGTTAGAGCCTTGAAAGCAAAAGATAACGTTGTAAAAGTTCAATTTAAATTTACTTCAAAAGATGGCGGAGATTAAAGACAAGATCTGGAGATGGATCTACCACAATTTTTTTTTTTTACAAGTGTACTTATATCTTATAAAAAATACGCTGGTTGTAGAATTATTATAACTTGTTTTCATTACATTAGAAAGGCACATAAATGAATTTAACTTAACAAGTAAATTAAGCAAATAATTCATGACATTTTTCATACATAGTTAATCGAATGTTGTTGTTGTTGTTGTTGTTTTAGGAGCATCAGCGAGTTCGCCGATGCTCTGTTTGCTGGACAAAAATTCCGAGTTTTCGGGAGAATAAACCATACTACCCTCTCCTGAGACCGACTAACTCAGCCACGTTGTGAAAAAGACCCATAAAAATTCCTCCCATCGGTGAGATTTACAAAGTTTTTAATAATTAAAAGATTATTTTTACACTTTCCCTTTTATTATTTGCAATATTTATAACCAGCTGTAATTCAAAAAACTTATTTGTTAAACAAATATAATGTTTAACAAATTATTTACTAATGCTTCCTGTAAGAACCATGACACTTAAAAACTGAGTAATTTATTCATAAGCGTAATTAGAATCTCAACACGGTAGGGGGGGTTTGAAATTTTACCCTCTCAAATATCGATTTTTTTTACAACAAACATTAAATATGTATGGACTAAAAAACTTGTTTTAATCCAAAGACCACCAATAAAAACTAGGAAAAAAATGGATAACAGCAATCTCTGAAGAAATTCGAATTTTTCGTCCAGCAAACGAACAGCATACGCAACTAGACGCTAGTTGCCTCATAGCCTTAGTCTCCTCTCTTATTCAGCCTTTGTTACGTGACAAATGATTCTAAAATATTATTAATAATTATACTTTTGTCAAGATGCTTATTGTAAACTCCCGATGTGGTCGTGCTGACTTATAATGTGGCATTAATCACGTGGCCTTGTTATTCCACATCATCAGACGAATATCTCATTTAAAAATCCAACGCAGACTCGAGCATGCGGTGGAATAAACTAGCTATCACGTGACACTTTAAAGTTGAGGTGGTCAGAGCACTTCCCGATACAGAAGTCCAAGTAGCAGTGACTTCCTTATCGCAGTGCCAAAAATAGCATCAATTATCTCGATAAGAGTCAACCTGAAAATATGAGCAACAGTAAACTCATTTTAAAAACCTTTAAAATTTTACCTCTGATATGCTAAAATAATTTTTTGTCATCTGCTAATTTGCTGCTTAAAGTTGTTGTTGTAGGAGTTTCAACATCAGCAACTTTGGCCATATTTATAACATATCTGTAAATTGCGTGTGTTCTGTGGTCGGTTTGCTGGACGAAAAACCCTAATTCCCGAGAGAAAAACGATGCTACTTCACCTGAGACTTACTAACTCAGCGACGTTGTGAAGAAGACCAAAAATTCTTCCAGTCATTGATGGGATTCGAACTCTGGTTTTTTCTACCTGGTGTGGGGAGGATGGTTCCACACTAGGTGGAAAAGACATTAAAAGAAAAACTATAAAAGTTCCTCGCGTCTCTGATAGGATTCGAACCCAGATCCTTTCCACACGGTTTGGTAGCACAATGGAGACGATGGAGGTCACGTCAGGGATCACGTTGCACGTCCATCTTATAGGATTAGTTATTTTGGTGCAGAAACAAACAAATCACGAAAGTGCTGTCCTGTTATATTCCAGCAGGACCACATAAATCAGAGGAGTTTATAAATAATCAATTTTTTTTTGACAAGAATATAATCATTAACCATTTAAGTGTTGTGGACTTGAGCCACGTGAATGTCAACTCAAACGTGTGTGCTACTGTATGCAATATTAATTTTCAGGATAATTTTTATTTGTAAGTGCTGGTGGGGGGGATAATTGGCTGATACTATGCAGAAGGAGTAGAGTCACCTTCCACTTCCTTCCACTCTTTTAATTTTAACGTACAACAGTCTGATCCTGGATAATACACTGCTCGAAAAAAATAACAGAACACGTAGGAACCATGTTACTCGTGCAACTTGCGATGAAAGGACAAAATTTGGTATGGTGGTATGTATAAGAATTACCAAAAAGGTCACATTACAGATGTCGATACAAGATGCTCGAAAATATGGTCACATGACGTCACTGCGGCATATGATTCCCTCCAACGGCTAAACAGGCCTGATAGCGGTGACCCATGCTCGATATGCGACGCCCAAGGGCGTCCCATACATGTTCGATTGGATTTAAGTCTGATGATCGTGTTGGACACGGCAGTCGTTGGATATCTTCAGGTATATATATGAGTCCAACATCCCAGGTAAGGCCTAGGTCTGTGTGGGAAGTTACCCTTTGCACCGTTTCCCCGCCAACGAAGATTTGAACATCATTTTTAACTCTTTTTTTGGTTATCGGTAGCTGAGCAGATTCGGAAGGGTTCAGATGCAACCCAATTATGGCTAGATAGTTTTCCAGTTTCATTATCTAGATAGTTTTCCAGTGGCGTTGTCGTGCATGAAAAGAAAATCTGGGCCAACAACACCCCTAAAAAGTCGCAAAACGGGTTTGAGGATTTGTTCTCGGCTCCTCTGCGCAGTCACAGGACCCCCTATCAAAAACATGAAGAGGGGTGCGGCCGTCGATCATTATTCTGCCACACGAGAACACCGCTTCCACCGTAAGTGTCCCTTTCTCTAATGTTGGAAGAATGGTATCGCATTCCTCCTTTTCCACGATAACTTGTCTCCAGATGAAATAACGTCTAGAATCTGTTTGTAGGCAAACGGTATTCATCAGAGAACAGAACTGTACCCCATTTGTTAGGACTCCAAGTTTCATGTTCGTGGCATGTTTCGACGAGCTCTTCGGTAGTTTGGGGTTAATAGGACACAAACCACTGGCTTCCTTGCGTAGAGTCCACTTGAATTAAGATTTAACACAGTCCAGTTGGAAATGTATTCACCTGTAGCCGCAGTACCCTCAAGAGACAGTTGATGACAGGGCATCGTAGGGTTCCGTCTTGCTGTTAGAGCCAGATAGCGGTGTGTTTTTGTTGACATAGCCCTCGTGCGACCTTTGCAAGTTCTTTTTGTAATGGTTCCTGTGTCCTGAAACTGCTTCCATAGTGCCAAGGGCGACATTACACGACATATTGAGCCAACGTGCCACCACCGCCTGCGACTGCCCGACTTTTTTATTATTATTATTAGCCATATGGTGCAAGGAAGCCTGAAGCTTTTGCTGCACCAGCCAAAAAAAAAAAAATTTCTAAGTTACCCTGAGAGAGAGAGAGAGAGAGAGAGAGAGAGAGAGAGAGAGAGAGAGAGAGAGAGAGAGAGAGCAAGAGTAAGAAGCAGAAGGGAATCACCAGGGAAAGAGAAGAATGATGATATCCAGCTAAGGACCCTGGGTGTGCCAAGCCCATACTCACCAGATGTGAGCCCCTGGGGTTCATGTCATCCAACGGCATGCCATCTCAAGAATCAGCTAAACCACAATGACTTACCATCCTGAGTACTGGAGTTGTGGCTGTCCCACAAGCCAAAAAGCGGAAATGAAATGAAGTGAAGGTCGCAAAGTTGTGCTTTTATAGGTATGAATAATTTGCATAATGTGCAGCTCTGTAAGGTGATAGATTTCTATTGAATACAGTACTTGGAATTTGCATGCCAGAATGCCTATTATATCAAATATTCACTTTCGGCAACACTCTTCACAATAAACTATTAATTAAAAACATTTTGTTCTGTTAATTTTGTCGAGCAGCGTATTATAATAACAGAGCATTGTGGTTTGAGTATAGATAATGGTATCCTGCTTTAACTGCGCAGCAGACGTCATCTCAGGGCAACTCGAAATGTTTAAAGCAGGGAACCAACTGCTGAACTTAACAAAAGCAAGAAATTCCTCACATATTTACATCTGAATCCAGAATGGGGAACACGTGTGATCTATCAAACTTTGAAAAAGGTCTTATCGTAGGTGCACTTTTAGCAGGAGAAACAATTCAAGAAACGAAAGACAGAACTGGTTTCTCAAAAGCATCCATTTCAAAGATTTTTAATGACTGGAAAGCAAGCAGTTCTTCCACAGCTCAAAAGCGTATACTGTATATGATAAAAAAAAAAAAAAAAAAAAAACTTCAAGAGCCAAGCCGTCGAACTCTAAGCAGGGGCTATACAGAAAATGTAGATAAAGGAACCACTAGGTGACAGTGATCACAGTGTTCCGATGTGGCCTTTGCATAAAGACGTAACTACCATCAGGGGTTAAAGGAAGGGTTTTTGTTTTTGTAAAGGTGACTATAGTGGTCTCAGACAGTTTTTAAATTCTATATGGTGGGACCAACTGATGATGTTACCAACAGCAGATTCTAAATGGGAAGCATTCAAGGAATTAATCTTGGAATCTACTAGGCTTTTCATACCAACTGAAAAATACTGTTCAAGGTTTATGCCTAAATGGATGCCAGATGAACTAATGAGACTCGTGGCAGAAAAGAGAAATGCATGGGATGCATATAAAGTATCAGGCAACACAGAAGTCTATGGTAGATATAAGCTAGCTAGTCTGTAATCAAGTCACAAAGGAGGTTAGACAAGCGAAGGTGGATTACGAATCTTTGGCAAAGGATGCTAAGAAAAACAGCAAGGACTTCTTTACTTATAACTATAGAAGGAAGGGTGTGAATCAGGTTGGTACATTTGATATCGATGGTTCGACTGTCGATCCTTTTGAATTCAAAATTAAGAAATTTCAATAGCATTATTGCTTTAAGGTGTATGATGAAAGTTTAGAAGCTGTGGATAACGGTATTTATCTCAAATTAGACATAAAACCAATCCTTAGCGCTTGGGTCTTGGCGTCAATCTTTTTGAGGATGCAAAAAGTTCCCTATGATTCTGTATCTCACGCAGTAATGATCTCCCAAAATTATTGACGTTAGTGTTGAAAATATTTATTGCTAAGAAATAAAACAAACATATAATATCATTGTATTTATTGTTGATGATGATTATACTACCTCGAATAAACAAGGCTTCCCCAGTAGAAAAGACTAATGTTACTTATTCTCGGTGGATACCATCACCCAAACGGCACCGTTTCGAAACTTGTTGGCCAGGGTACTTACCTGCCCACCGATGAGAGGCCAACAAGCTTCGAAACGGTGCCGTATCGAACTTGATAGCGTAAGGTATAACGTAAAACTAGATAGCATAATACGTAGAACTGTATTAGGAATCTGTTAGCTTAGTATAGTATTGGAAATTTATAAATCTTATTAATTAATTTTTATTGCAAGCATTCAAGGCAAGGAAGTAATCTTGGAAGCTCCTAGGCTTTTTGTTCCAACTAAGAAACACTGTTCTAGGTTAAGGCCCAAATGGATGTCAGATGAACTAATGAGTTTCGTGGCAGAGAAGAAAAAGGCATAAGATGCATATAAATTATCAGGTGACACAGAAGCCTATGGTAGATGTAAGCTAGTCTGTAATCAAGTCACAAAGGAAGTTAGGCAAGCGAAGGCAGATTATGAGAAATCTTTCTACAAAGGATGCAAAGAAAAACAGTAAAGATTTCTTTACTTATATAAACTATATAAGGAAGGGGATGAATTGGTCCACTTGATATCAATGGTTTGACTGTAGATGATCATTCTCAGATAGCTGCCAAACAAAATGAGTATTTTGCATCTACATTCACGCATAAGGAGTTATTCAAGGACGGGAATGCCAGAGGTGTATTAAACTCTGGCAGTAAGCTAGATAATCTTGTAATAACTAAGAGTAAAGTAGAGGAGAAATTGTTGAAGATAAACATAAGAAAGGCACCTGGGGTGGATGGAATCTATCCAGTTATATTAAAGCAGGTGGCAAAGGAAGTAAGCAAACCTTTATCCATAATTATGAGAGCATCCTTGGACTCAGGGGAAATCCCCACGGACTGGAGATGTGCAAATGTATTTCAAATTCACAAAGGAGGTTCAAAGGGCGACACGAGTAATTCAAAACCTGTTAGTTTGACTTCTGTTCCAGGGAAAATAATGAAGTCACTAGTTAAAGAAGCATTACAAGATCATCTAGACAATACTGCAGTAATAATTCAGACACAGCATTGGTTCGTTAAGGGGAAGTCTTGTCTGACCAATTTGATTGGATACTATGACGTGGTCACAAAGGAGCTGGATGCAAACAATAATTTTGATTTCAGGAAAGCTTTTGATACTGTTGCACATGGAAGACTACTATGCAAATTGGAGCAGTATGGCATTAAGGGCAAGTTGCTACAATGGATAAACGGATGGTTGAGTGGGATAAGACAGAGAGTCGTAATCAGTGGACACAGCTCTTCGTGGACTAACGTTATTAGTGGTGTTCTCCAGGGTTCAGTGTTGGGCCCATTGTTGCTTTGCGTATTTATCAATGATATTTATGAAAGTATATCAAGCTTAATGTTAAAGTTTGCAGTTGATACAAAGATTGGCAGGGTTGTTAATAACAGTAATGACAGTACGCTGCTGCAACCGGATCTGGAAAAGTTGGGCAGATGGGATGAGAAGTGGCAACTGAACGTTGACAAATGCACAGTACTGCATATGGGTAGAAGTAACCCCAGAATAACATACCAATTTGGTGGTGTTGCACTCAGAATGGTAGAGAATGAAAAGGACCTGGGGGTAACTGTACAGTCAGATATGAAGTTTTCTGAACAGTGCAGACAGGCTGCTATAGTAGGTCATGGGTTTTTTCAATGATATACAGGAATTTTGCTATTAGGGATAAGGAGGCTATTATCCCATTATATAAGGCAATGGACAGTTGCTGGATGTAGTGTTTCTACAAGGAGTACAGAGAAGGGCAACAAGACTGGTGAGGGGAACAAAGGCGGTATTCTTAAGAAGAAAGGCTTAAGTTCTGCAAATTGCAGGGTCTGGAAACTAGGAACTTTCGAGGCGATGTGATAGAGGTGTATAAGGCCTTGAATGGATTTAGCAGGCTCAATGCTGATAGGATCCTTCCTCTTGCTCAGATTACAAAACTGAAGGGAAACAAACTGAATTTGAGGAAAGACATTTGTCGAACAGATGTCCGGAACAGTGGGTGGTTGATAGTAGGAACAAACTTCCATCTGTCGTTTTGGAAGTTGATAGCCTAAGTAAATTCAAGGCAGAACTAGACAAACATTTGGAATGAATGGATGGGGGAAATGGGAAGGTTTTTTTTTTTTTTTTGTTTTTTTGGCTGATGCTGTACAAGCTTGCTTTCTTGCATCGTATGCCTCTAGTAATGCTAATGGTGATGCTTTTCTTCTGTTTCTATAGCCAGCCAGATTTTAACACTATTCAATGCAAAATGGTCATAATGCTCACAGCAGAATAAACTTTGTCATCACAACGAGTTGCCCTGATATTGCAGTACGAGATGCCATGCGTTTCAAAGAAACCACCTGCTATGTGAGAGGAACCACTAAGTGTTGAAGTCAACTGTCACTTTTAAATGAACGATAGAAAAACTAGTTGTCGATGCCATTCCTTCGAAAGTAGTGCGATTTCTAGGGTAATGCGTTACAAAGGCTGGGCAGGGCTGTTACAAATAGTTGTCAGCACTATTGCAATTAATGAAAAATATTATTACATTTTTTCTATTCTATCTCTTGAATTTTGTCTAATTATTGTCGCTGAAGACCACCTGCTGATCGAAAGACCAGCAAATCCTGAACCAGAATGTTATATAAACATTCTGTCTTATTATATTCAACTAATTTTCGGATTAATCTTATGACGATCCAATTTGCTTGAAAGTAGCGCACTATCAGGGCAACTCGTTGCGAAGGCAAATTTTGTTCCATAAGAACTTTTAAGCAGTTTAAATCCTGCTGGTTGCAAAAACACATGAAAGGACAACATTATGTAGTTTCAATAAAATCAAATAGCGTTAGTTAATTTATAATTTTGAATTTTATTTAAATTTTAAACAAACTTATATGTATAACTTCAATGACCTTAAATGAAAAACATAATCTTGCTTTCAGAGTATTTAGCCTACTAAATACTCCTTTCAGAGTATTTAGTAGGGAGAATTAATGTGGCCCCTATATCGTTCAGGCTTTATTTCTAGATAGGATGATTCCAAAAAGCTGTCGAACTTTCTAGGAATCAAGGTCTTTTTCGTATTTAATTCTTCTACATTCCAGCATCCAGTATTACCAACATTCAAAGGATCAATTTGAGTACACAAAAACAAAATAAATTCAAAGTTGTCAAAGGGCTGAAAAACTACCAAACAACAACAAAACTATAATTTTTATCTTCAAAAAGTGACTGTCCAATTCCAACTTGACTTTTACCAAATTTTTTACCTTGGTCAACTTTGTAGGCATCTCAATCCGGTGTTCCACAACATGCTGCCCAAAAGTTCATCGGTGATTATTTTTTCCAACCTGCATGGAAGATAATTATAACTAATCTTTATTAATTAGATTTTTAAGAAGTAACTGAATGTACTTTTTTAATTTATATAATATTTATATAATTATAATAATATAAAGTTTATAATTTATAATTGTAATTTCTTTAGTTTATTTTAATTAATATTATAATGTTTTTGATATAAAATTATAATATTACCCTGCAATAGATGTTTTCATAAAGATCATAGGAATTGTATTCAAATTTCAAATCCTACATGTTTCAAAGGATGCCAAAGAATTTGCAGTGATAGGGGAAAAATAGTTGAAAGGTGGATGGTGTACTGAAAAACTTTTCCAGTTGCACTGAAAAAGGTGGCAGATGATTACATCCAAGAATTAGTAATGTTACTGAGATCATCTTTGGATTCACGGATTATTCCCTTGGACTGGAGAAGTGTCAACGTTTCCCTAATCCACAAAGGAGGGGGCTAAAAAAATAATGTAATTATAGACCAGTGAGTTTGACTTTTGTGATTGGTAAGGTCATGGAGTATAATTGCGTTAGATGGTGGAATACAGGGGAAGCTGTAATTGTCTGCTGATGGCTTAAAAGATTGAGGGTAGATAACGATCCGAACCAAGCTGTACTACTTCAAAAGAATTTTGATCGACCGCAATGGTTAAAGACGCATTGCAGAACCATTTGGAAAATAACGGCGTCTTAAATGTGGCCCAATGTGGTTTCGCGAAAGGGCCATCTGGCCAGATGAATATGATAAACTACTATGAAGAGGTAATAAAGCAGTTGAATGCAAGAAACAACTGTGAAATTATTGTAGGAAGCGTTATACGTGCCAAAATTGGCTTGGTTGCAGCGCAGAACGGACCGAAGTGCACTAGAACACGGTTTTAGTTCGCTAGTTCCAGCAGTAATGCCACGTACATACTTTATTGTTAAAAAATAAGATAGTATATTAACGAGTTTCGTTTTGTAAATTCCAGTTCGAGTCTTGAAAACAAGTTAAAAGCTTATGAACTGGAGTTGGTAAGTAAGTGGGAGTTCCCTAGTGATCGGTGCTCGGATCGCTCTTCTTTCTTTGCTTCCTACATGATATTGATGGTGGAATACAAAGAAAGCTGTAATTGTCTGCTGATGGTTTAAAAGATTGGGAGGGATTCTAGTTCAAAAGAATTTTGATCCACCGCAAGTATGGTCTTGAACACTTTGCAAATGTAATCCTCCTGGCCATATCAAGAAGGAAGGCCGCTATTGTTAATAATAAGAGATCTTCAAACATTCGGTCATGATGTTGTTTGTAAAAACCTTGGTCACAGTTACCAAAGAATCATCCAAGAAGTTTAGGAACATGCGGATCAGTTGTCAAAGAGGTTCAACATGTGCAAAGAGTGCCACTGCTTATTCGTATGGCTTAGTTGCTTCTTGCTAAGCCATAAACAACTCATTCTAATCGCTATGGAGAGTTTGCATCAAATGGATTCCAACAATAAAACAACAAGTTTTATCGTTGTTAAAACTTGTAAAACAGCACAAGTTAGGATGGAAGCAAGTTTTAAAGAAGTCGCAATTGGGGAAGCAGAAAAGTATTCAGTGAAGTGATGAACCTTGGTATACGCTGTTTTAATCAGATGGAATGACTTGAATATGGTGCTAATCAGGAAGACATTTTGAAAAGGACTACATTATCCCTAATATGCAGCATTGTGAGAGATATATGATGCTTCGAGCATACTTTTATGTAGTGTGGTGTTGTATTCATGATTTTTGTGGATGACACTTTGCTGATGGAGTGATATTGTGACATTCTCACCAATCTGTTTCTTCTATCATTGTTGCAATTTTATGGCCAGATGCAAACTGAGGAACTTGAAAGTGGCCACAGGTGTCAATTCTCATAAAAACGAATACAGACATTTTTATGTTTAGGGAATGTGTTTAGGAGATTTGGACACAAACAAGAATCAGCCTCTCCTTAAACGGGAGATACTAATTCTTGTTTGTATCTAGTTGTTTAAACGTCTTGGCATGGTCTTTGGTGCAGAACTGACCTAATGTGATCTCAGTAGAAATCACTGTGGGAAAAATTGAAAAATATGAGGACTCTCATCAGAGGCTATCAGCACTAGGTATTTTTCCTCCCTTTTAAAGACCCTATTTAAATTGACCCTATTTATTAAAATGCACTGTTTGCTTGATGTTTGCGGAGCAGTCGGGTACGGGACATGATACTGCCAAGGGGGATGTCTTTGTGTGTGCACGATGTAAGGAGTGCAAGGAAATCAGGCGACAACTCAGCGTTGTTATGGGCCTTTATGAGACCTTGAAGGACAGGGTGGATGCCCTCGAAGGAAATAAATTGAGGGGCCCATCAAGCTCTCAGCTGCCCACATCAACGCCAGAGCTTGCACTTGGTCATCAGGCAACACAGGGGCAGCCCCCTAGGCAGAATGCGCTGGTCCCACAGGAACTAGTAGTTATTGGTGACTCTATTGTCAGGGAAACGGGGAACATACTTTGTAAAAAGGATAGGTGGAATAGGACCAGGGTATGTCTGCCAGGGCCAAAGGTTGATGACGTTGTAGAGCGGATATCATCTTTTAAGGGCACAAAGGGTGATATAGTTGTACACGTTGGCACTAATGATATTAAGAGTAGGAGACCGGCGGAATTACTTAGCAAGTACAGGTCACTGTTGAAAAAAAGCCGTGAATTAGGGTTGAACTTGAAAGTGTCTGCAATTCTGCCCAGACACGATAGGAGGGAGTATATGATGAGAGCCTTGTCGATCAATTCGGCCCTGGAGGGATTGTGCAAGGCTCAAGGGGTAGAATTTTTTTCAGCCTGGACTGTACTTGTTAACAGGAGAGATTGCTTCTAAAGGGATGGGATACACTTAAATAGAAAGGGTGCAAGAATTTTTGCTGATGCTGTCGAGGCAGTGTTAGGTGGGTCGGAAAACTGCTAGTTGGGGGGGATACAAGGACTAATAGATTAACAGTAGCCACTGGCAGAGGTGGAAGTGATTCTTGCACTGCTTCTATTCAAATGAGCAGAAGTCTGAAAAACAAGATGCAGGATATTTCAGAGACTGCTGGTAGTCATTTGCGTTACAAGTAAACACATGGGTTGTGTTAGGGTAGCTAAGAATAGAAACAGGTGCATGTATACCTGCGTGTACACCAATGCTAGGAGTTTGGTAAATAAATTTGATGAATTTGAGGTATTGCTCAAAACATCAAAGGCAGATATTGTTGGGATATCAGAGACGTGGTGTCACACAGATATAAGTAATGCGGAACTGGAATTTGGGGAATACAATGTATATAGAAAGGATAGACAGGACAGGAGGGGAGGAGGGGTTATGATATTAATTAAGAAACACATAAAGTCAAAGGAAGTGAAGTCAGTTGACATCGATGGACAGGGCAGTGTCGAGTCAGTTTGGTGTGACATAAGCATAGGGAAATCAAAATTGAGAGTAGGAGTGTGCTATAGGCCTAATGACTCTGATGAGTATATTGTACAGGGAAATAGAGTGGGCCAGTAAATCAGAGAGTCTTATAATGGGGGATTTTAATTTCCCAGATATTGACTGGAATTTGTGGGTTGGTCACTCGCACACTAGCAAGGCTTTTGTGGATTTATTGGATGATTGTTTTCTACATCAGCATGTTCGTGAGGCAACAAGAGGGAGCAATACTCTTGATCTGATTATCAGTAGTGATTCTTCATGCATTAAGAACCTGCAGATAAATGAACCACTAGGTGGCAGTGATCACAGTGTGTTGAAGTGGGATTTACTCAAGGAGGTAACTACCATCAGAGGTAAAGGGAAGGGCTTTTGTTTTCGTAAAGGCGACTATGATGGTCTGAGACAGTATTTAAATTCTATACAGTGGGACCAACTGATGATGTTACCAACAGCAAACTCAAAATGGGAAGCATTCAAGGAACTAATCTTGGTGGCTACCAGGCTTTACATACCAACTAAGAAATATTGTTCAAGGTTTAGGCCTAAATGGTTGTCAGATGGACTAATGAGACATGTGGCAGAGAAGAAAAATGCATGGGATACATACAAATTAATGGGTGACATGGAAGCCTATGATAGATATAAGTTGGTCTGTAACCAAGTCACAAAGGAGATTAGGCAGGCAAAGGCAGACTACGAAAAATCCTTGGCAAAGGATGCAAAGAAAAACAGAAAGGAGTTCTTTACATACTTGAACTCGAGAAGGAAAGGGATGAATCAGATTGGTCCACTGGATATTGATGGTTCAACAGTTGAGGATCCTGCTCAGGTGGCTAACAATCTAAACGAGTATTTTGCATCTACATTCACGCATGAGGAGTTATTCAGGAAGGAGAATGATGTAGGTAAAGTAAACATTGGCAGTGAGCTGGATGATTTTGTAATAACCGAGAGGAAAGTGGAGGAGAGATTGTTGAGGATAAACATAAAAAAGGCACCTGGGGTGGATGGGATCTATCCAGTTATATTAAAGGAGGCAGCAAAGGAAGTATGCAAACCCCTAGCCATAATTATGAGAACTTCTTTGGACTCAGGGGAGGTACCCATAGACTGGAGATGTGCAAATGTAACCCCAATTCACAAAGGAGGATTAAAGGCTGACACAAGTAATTATAGACCTGTTAGTTTAACTTCTGTTCCAGGTAAATTAATGGAGGCACTGGTTAAAGAAGCACTGCAGGATCATCTAGACAAGAATTCAGTTATAGCTCAGACGCAGCATGGTTTTGTTAAGGGCAGGTCTTGCTTGACCAATTTGATTGGATACTATGATGTAGTCACAAAAGAACTGGATGCAGGGAATAACTTTGATATTATATATTTGGATCTTAGAAAGGCTTTTGATACTGTTGCACATGGAAGACTGCTGCACAAATTGGAGCAGTGTGGCATTGGAGGCAAATTGCTGCTATGGATAAGGGGATGGTTGAGTGGCAGAAGACAGAGAGTGGTAATCAATGGACACTGCTCAACGTGGACTAATGTTATTAGTGGAGTTCCTCAAGGTTCAGTGTTGGGTCCATTGTTGTTTTCGGTGTTTATGAATGATATTGATGATGGGATATCAAGTTTAATGTCTAAGTTTGCAGATGATACAAAGGTTGGCAGGGTTGTTAAGGACACTACTGACGCTATGCTGCTGCAACAGGATCTGGAAAGGTTGAACAGATGGGCTGAGAGGTGGCAAATGAAGTTTAACATTGACAAATGTAAAATACTACATATGGGTAACAGTAACCCCAGAGCAATGTATCAACTCTGCGGTACTACACTGACAGTGGTGGAGAATGAAAAGGACCTGGGGGTAATTGTGCAGGCAGATATGAAGTTCTCTGAGCAGTGCAGACGAGCTGCAAGAGTAGCTCATGGTGTCTTGTCAATGATATACAGGAATTTTTCTAGCAGGGATAAGGAGGTGATTATTCCCTTGTATAAGGCAATGGTTAGGCCACATCTTGAGTACTGTATACAGGTCTGGAGGCCTCATTTCAAGAAGGATGTAGAGCTGCTGGAACGGGTACAGAGAAGGGCAACAAGATTAGTAAATGGAACAAAGGGTTGCTCTTACGAAGAAAGGCTTAAGTTTTGCAAATTACAGAGTCTGGAGACTAGGCACCGGCGAGGTGATCTGATAGAGGTGTATAAGGCTTTGAATGGTTTGAGCATGCTCAATGCCAATGGGATTCTTCATCTTTCTCAGAATAATCACCTCAGAGGGCATAAATTCAAATTGAGGAAGGACGGATGTCGGATAGATGTGCGGAAATTTGCCTTTGGCCAGCGGGCGGTTGGTTGGTGGAACCGACTTCCATCACTTGTTGTTGAAGTTGATAGCCTAAACAAATTTAAAGCTCAACTGGACAGGTATTTCGAACGAACGGAGGGGTGAAATGGGAGAGGGTTTTTTTTTTTTTTTTTTTTTTTGGCTGATGCTGAATAAGCTTGCTTTCTTGCATCATATGCCTCTACTAGTGCTAATGCTAATGCTAATTTCGTAATATTCCTCCCCACAGTTTTTCTCCATTGTTTCTGGTCTTCTGGGTATTGATGCAGTCTATTATTATTATTAGTATTGCTCTTATATCATTTCTCCCTGATTGGGGGTTCCACCACGTGACGGATATTGCTACAAAGTACACAGGATGGTTATTGTTATGTCTGGTGTTACTGTTTGTCGAGGAATTCTCTGACTATCCTACAGGTGTTCAGGATTGTGACTTTCTGTAGTTCCTTGTAGGTGTTCGCTGGGAGACCTATTGCTGCTAGGCTGTTATATAAGGTCTTTGGCACCATACCTGTGGTTAACACGATGATCGGGATGGTCATTACTTGTTGCATATGCCATCTCTTTGATCTCCTGTCTTAGGTTCGTGTACTTCCTGATCCCCCCCATTGGTTTTCTGCAGGTTGCCAGTGTCAGGTACCGCTATGTCAGTTAGATAGGTAGCCTTTTCCTTCTTGTCCACAAGGGTTATGTCCGGTCTATTGTGCGAGATTGTCCTATCCGTTATTATGGCGCTGTCCCAGTACAGCTTGTGGGTTGGGGTCTCTAGTACTGACTGGGGTTCGTACTTGTAGTATGGTACACTTTCTTTGATCAACTGGTATTTCCTTGCTAGCTTCTGATGTATTATCCTGGCTACCTTGTCGTGTCGATGCGTGTACGCAGTCTGGGTGATCACCTTGCACCCTGCGGTGATGTGTTGGATTGTTTCTGAGGCCAGGTGGCATCGTCGATATGTGTCATCGGACACTCCGGGCTCCTTGGCGATGTATTTTCTATAGTTTCTGGTGTTGATTACCTGGTCTTGGATGGCCAGCATGAATCCTTCAGTTTCGGGGAAGAGCGTCCCGCTCATGAGCCATGCATTTGAAGCAATTTTATGTATGTGATCTTGATGGAGATCATTGTAGTGTCTGCCATGGAGTGTCTTCTCTGCCCATTTTTCTTGCTTCGTTTGTGCCTCCTGGTTGGGGGGGGGGAAAACTCCTCGCTTAGGTTGAATCGGGTATACTGCTTGTCTGTCTTCCTTATGGCCTGCTGGAGTGCTGTTGTGTGTTTCCGAAATAATCCTCCAGGTTAACTATCGCTGTCTTCTGTTGCTCAATGAGGTCTATCAGGCCCCTTTCTCCTTCTTTTCGGGAAATTGTCAGTCTCTCTACAACAGATTTCGGGTAGTGTTGGCGGCTCTTGGTCGTAATTGTCCTTGTCTTTCTCATGGTATCCACCAGCTCGGTGTTAGTTCAGTCTTTTTATGGCTTTAACTGTGTTCCCTCTGTTTAGCTTTGCTTTCTCTGATGGTATTTTTCGGTCAGGCAGGCCTTAATTTCCTTGTGCTGTAACTGCTGAGTCTGCATCATCCCCAAGTATTTGTAGGCCTCTCTCTCTCTGCCATGGCTTCGATCTCTTTCCCAGTCTGCAGCTGGTTTCGGTTGACTAATTTTCCCTGGTGCAATCCGTGCGTCTTGCATTTGTCTAGACCAAATTCCATCCTAATATTATTGCTGAATTCTTCGGTGATTTGAAGTAGTTGCTGGCGGTGCTTCTCGGTGCCTGCATAGAGCTTGATGTCATTCATGTACATCAGGTGGGTGAGGGTGTACAGGTTCTTCCTTCCTTCTTTGAGGTTATATCCGTACTTGCTACTATTGAGCATGGTGGATAGCGGGTTAAGTGCTAGACAGAACTTATTATTATTATTAGCCATATGATGGCTTATGCTGCACCAGCCAAAAAAAATTCCCAAGTTACCTGAGAGAGATAGAAGTAGAAAGGAATCACCAAGAAAGAGAAGAATAATAATATCCAGCTTAATACCCTTGGTGTGCCAAGCCCATACTCACCAGATGTGAGTCCCTGGGGTGATATACACTGAGTGATCACTGAATTATGACCACCTACCTAATACTTCGTAGGTCCTCCTTTTGCTCTCAGTACAGCCGCTATCCTACGTGGCATTGATTCAACAAGATGTTGAAAGCGTTCGGGAGGTATGGCAAACCAAGCTGTGTGTAATGCGGTCAGCAATGCAGGTGATTAGTGTATCCAGACGTCTGATATACCTATCCATAGTGTCCCACAAGTGCTCTATGGGATTGATATTGGTGGAGTTCGGAGGCCAATTGATATACTGGAACTCAGAACTGTGTTCCTCAAACCATTCCTGCACAACAAGTGCCCGATGGCTCGAAACATTATCATCTTGGAAGACACCATCGCCATTCATGAAAAAGTGTAGCATAGTGGTGTGTACACAGTCAGCAAGCAGTTGACGATAGCGGAGACCAGTGATACGTTGTTCCACATGCACCAGGGGTCCAAGTTCCTGCGAGTGAAACACGCCCCACACTATACAACAGCCTCCACCTGCCTGCACTTTTGATACCATGCATGATGGATCAAGAGCCTCATGTTGTTGAAGCCAAATCCGTACCCGACGATCCACCGTGTGGAGTAAATAACGTAACTCATCCGACCAGCACACCTTCTTCCAGTATTCTAATGTCCAACTTGCATGCTCTTTGCACCAGGCGAGTCTTTTACGCCGATGGTTAGGAGACTCCTACAGCATTCTCTCCTAACCTTGGTTAGGAGAGGATGCCGTAGGGGTCGTCTGCTGGTATAGCCCATACGTAGAGCGTGCGACGCATGGTCATGCCAGATATTGTTCCGGGTTGGCCCATGTTGTATTGGGTAGTCAACCCTTCACCAGTGCTGCGCCTCTTCGCCTGTACGAGTCGTCCGACCCTGCGCTCGCCTCTAACATCAACCTTTCGCTGACCTTTGCAGTACTGCGGTCGGGTCATTGTTTGACTATTTTGAGACCAGTCTTGGTACACTTTAACTACGGCGGCTCTCGAATACCCCACCAGTTCAGCCGTTTGGGAAATCGAGGCACCAGCTGCTCAAGCACCCACAATCTGTCCTTTATCAAAGTCCGATAAATCCTTCCTTTTAACCATTACGCTCGGAATTCTAATAACTACTGACACCTTATCTATGCTACGTAGGTCGACTAACTCTGCACTCTCGTACCTCACGTGGTCAACGGGTCGCATTCAGTTTTAATAGAAGTGGTTATAATTCAGTGAGCATTCAGTATATATAGAAAGGCAGCAATTTCAGAGGGGTCATCCTCGGAAAATGTATTTGAAATTAATGTAAAATATATTTCGATTTTTCATTTAATAGAGGTTAAAAATGTTTTTTTTTGTTTAGTAAAGTTTATTTCATAACAATGAATATTTCTATTTATAATTAATAATTCTAATAAAAAATAAATTATTATAAAATATTCATCTATGTTTTACTCTGAAATGTGTATGTCCTTTGGACATTTCAGGTACGTAAGAAATCGTTGTTTCTCAGCATTTCAAGAATTCTGATCTTTAAAGTGAAGCATTATAGGAATATGAGATCTGCCAAAATTGTTATCCAAACTAAATGAGTTATTTCTTTGAGAGAGAGAGAGAGGCCACCCTTATTTATTTTACCATCCGGGTTGTTGTGGGTGTAGTTTGTTTTAAATTTTTTTTTCTGTTCATACTACGGCACGAGCACATAATAAAAGAGGAATTCAGATAGAGAGAATACAATTATATTATGCCATATTTAATGCCCTCGTAGGTAGTATAGTTGGTAGAATCGCATTCCTCCTCACAACGGGTTGAAAAGAATTCGAATCCCATCAATGACGTGAAAATTTTTACAGTTCTTTCTCAAGACGTGGCTCAGGTAGTCGGTCTCAGAGGAGGGTAGCATGTTTTTTTGTTCCGGAAACTTGGGTTTTCGTGCAGCAAACAGATAATCAAACACTAGCAATTTACAGACACATTAACACGGTGCAGTATGGCTAAAATTGCTGATGGACCTAAAACCCTGTAACAACCACCCAACATCGAACCAGTTAATGCATAGCATCATGTTAATTCGTAATAAATCACCGAAGTAGGTGAAATGGCATCGTTTTTGTTACATCTCCTATTGTGAATGCCTTCACAACGAGTTGCCCTGCTATTGTACTACTTTGAATAAACAATACTTCGCCGGGGAGGAAGACTAATGTTACTTATTATCGGCGGATACCACCATCCAGATAGCACCTTTTCAAGGCTTTTTTGAAAATGTGCTTAATAATAATGAAAGGGGCAGTAACTCCTCAAACTCACACTCCCTCAACTCATAAATGCCTCTAATAGGCAACACTTCTTCAGTAGAGAAGACTGTTGTTACCTATTCTTGGCAACATCAAGCTCTTTGAGACAGCACCGTTTCAAGGCTCATTGGCCACTCTTCGGTGGGTGGTTACCCTGGTGTTACAATGAGTGACACCCCAGTTATGAAGTATAACTCCCGAATATGAGAGATGCCAGATAGTGCGCAACAGTATAGACTGAAAAGGTTTTAGGGCCAAAAGCCTCAGGTCCAGACAACAGAATTTTCTGTTTTTCAGACGACAGAAAATTCACTAATCGAACAAGTTAATGCATAACATCGTGTTAGTTCGTGATAAATCAACAAAGTGGGTGAAATGGCATCGTTTTTATTGTCTCATATTGGGAATACCTTCACAACGAGTTGCCCCACTGGTCTTCTTCTAATATGATGCTATTTACAAACTTGTTCGATTAGTCAATTTTCCGTAGTCTGAGGCTTTTAGCCCTAAAACCTTTTCAACCAACGACCAAATCTAGTAATCACAAGAGCTTTGCCTATGGTAGCACAGTGGCATCATCATGGTCCTTCCCACAACGGGTGAAAAGGGCTTTTATCACTCCTTGGCTGAGTTAGTTATGTAGTCTCAGATAGATAGCAAGGTTCTCCTCCTGACTTCCGGGAACTCCGGTTTATCGTCCAGCAAAAATAGGCAAATCGACCAGATAACACTTGGAATTCAATTCACGAACATAATCCATTGGGTAGTTGAATTAACCTTCCGGGTGGCCCTAGTGTGACATTCTTAGGGTCACTCAAAGTGCGTGCAATTTTGTACTCTTGTGTTGACCACTCAGCTACGGAGGCTATTCTTTTTTAATTATTTTTTTTTGTTGTGCTCGTAGCTGTTTTAACTTTTTTTTTTTTTTAGGTTCTGAATTTACAGAAATTTATTTTAAAAGTTAGTTAGTTGCCGTTGTTTGAAGTGCATATTGAAGTGAAGTTTGAAGTGAAGAGAAACGTGTGGTCGAACTTTCCGGTGTGAAGTGGTTTCTCCATTAAGGCAATGCCGGGCCCCATAAGGCTAATATTGAGCAGGCAGTGATCACTGCCATAGGTGCCGAAGTTCTTTCATATTCCCCTTATTCACCGGACTTACTAAAAGCTCTTCGCGTCCGACACGAAGATGCTCGCAGAGCCACAACGGAAGCCCTTCGCAGACTTTCGAAAAATGGCCTGCAAGAAGCATTTATTGCGTGGGTACGACGGTGGCAAAAGTGTGTGAAGTTCAAGGTAAAGTATTTCGAGAAGAAGAAATCCACAGAAGATTCAGATGATGACAATTAAGATAAGATCTTGCACTAGTCCGCGAATTAAATGATCACCCCTCGTATATTGCAGTTTGGTGTAGTTATGGAAATTATTGCTCTTTCTGGGTACGGTAAATTGGACAAGGTTGTCTATCTTTTCCAAAGCCCTACTTCCTCCTAACTATCCATCCGTTATTCAGCTTAAAATCATAAATTTATAAAATTTTTTAACTTCTTAATTATTGAATATGTTGTTATTATTTGCTTTTTTTTAGAAACGACAAAGAGCCCTCTACAGGTAAAACCGGAGTAGTGGACTGGTGTTTTGAGCGAACTGTCATGACGTCACTGTTTACTACAGCCATTTTCGAAGCCACGGTAGATTGATTTGTGAGAGGAGAGCTTTAATTGCTAGTCGATATCATTTCCATCCTTGTCTGAAATTAAGCAATATTGCTACTTTGCTATTTACTGAGATTAATCTGATGGCTGATGCAGATAAATTGAATATAGACAGCATAATAGCTCGTCTTCTTGAAGGTAAATTTTACCTCATATCTCTTCTAATGTCACTTCTTTTACATTGGTTTGAATTGATTTTCATCATTTTTATTATTTCATAAACTACAGTATGATAACATTTATTTTATCTGCTTTACTTGAATAGCAAGTTTGAAATGTTATCCAAACTAAGTGAGCTTTCTTTGAGAAGTGAAGCGGCCTTATTTATTTTGCCAATTGGATTGTTGTGGGCGTAGTTTGTTTGTAGTTGTTATAAATACATGAATAGCACAGATATATATACTGATGCATTTTGAATTTCGTTGAAGGAAATTAAGGTTTTAATTAGCTGTTGACAATGTTAATTGCTGAAGCACAACATGGCTTCTTAACATTATCTGTATACATTTTGACTAGATGAAAACATCTGTTTGTAGAATCTTTATACGAATCAGCTGTTGGTAGATCATTAAATGCCCCTTTTGTGTATTGTTACATCTATATTTTCAGTTGTTACTAATTTACCCCAATGACATTAACTTGCAATTCTGGCATGGCCCATTTCCCCCCTCCGTATAATCTAATATTAATAATTATCTGTTAACTGTAATGATGTGCCTTTTCGCCACCTAAATACGCATACAATTCGTTCATTTAATTTTTCATACTGCTGTGCTAAATATACTATACAGTATGTTTTAAAGTACAACTTTATTGTGTTAAAAGGCCATAATGTTTTTTAAAAATACTGTATTATTTGTGGTATGTATATAGAAGTTATACTAACCATATACAGTAGATATGCGGTATTATGATTTCCTTTTCTGGTAGTTCTTGAAGTGCAGGAAGTGCTTATTCAAGACGGCTCCAAAATGCCATGTATAATTCTTTGCTGAGATACTCTAATTTTTAATTGTATGTACATTTTATTTATTGTATTATTATTTATTTTGATTCCACTTTATTATTATTACTTAATATTTACACTATTAATAATGATTCCAAGTTGTGCATGTAAACAAAATCTTAACTTACTTATATTAAAGTGTTTTTTTTTTTAAAGTAAAAATATAAAGTAATGGTACAGTAGTAAGTAGTTCATTCATAATTTGAAACTTGTTTTATTTCTCCACTGTGGTGGTTTCCCAGGCTTTATTATCCTTAGTTTATTTTTTAAATCTATCTCAATCCTCCTTTACCCTTGTTTTGAAATATGAGCATAGTTGCAATTCACTTCTATGTGACAAGGTACTTAAAATTGTACACACAAAATTCTTTTTAAATTCTTCTTAAAATGTGTGGGGGGGGGGGGAATCCAAGCTTCCAAATGATCACTTCACCAGAAAAGGACTTTTGATGTAACTACTGGTCCAAGCTTCTAAATCCAAGCTTCTAAATGATCACTTCACCAGAAAAGGACTTTTGATGTAACTACTGGTCATGCTTAATTTGAAACTTTTGTTTCTTCATGTTGGTTTCTCACATTTTACTGGTGTTTTAAGAGCAGACTTAGACAACAAGTCTGTATCCTAAGATTGAGAAAAATTAAATATTTATTTACGTGTAGAGCATTGGTGGGTTAATTTTGTTTGTTTTTATGAGTACCATTTATATTTTAATTTAACTGTTGGAAACCATGAAGTTAGAGAAAACAGTAATAATTCACAATTTATCATTGGGCAAATATAATGTATTGAGTAATAATGCCTGCAGCTGTTATTTTGTGTGGTTACAATGAACTACAAGGGGTATTCAATAAAGAATGATCATAATTTAATAATTTTTTTTTACAATATACCTTTATTAATCATCCATATTGATGGTCCTTTTCAAAGTAGCCCCCCCCATTTGATGAAATCTACTTACTCCACTGTTTCTGCCATTCTTCAGAAATATGGTGGAAGCCATTTTTTGCCATGCATTTGAGAATTGCCTCCAATGTCTTTACTTCTTTTGATGACATAATGTTGTCCTCCCAGCTCCTTTAATTTTGGAAATAAAAAAAAAAAAGAAATGCAGTGTGCAAGATCAGGGCTGTAGGGTGGATGAGAAACACATTTGACATTCATCATCATCAGCCATTTTCAATCCACTGCAGGATGAAGGCCTCTCCAGCAACTTTCCAGTTCCTTCTGTTTTGTGCAATGGCCATCCATTTACTCATGAATTTCATCTGTCCATCTCCGTTATCTTTAAGGTTTTCTTCTAGCTCCTCTTGGGTACCATTCTGTTATTCTCTTAGTCCATCTGTCATCATGTCTTCGAGCTATGTGTCCTGCTCAAGACCATTTTAGTTCTTTAGTTTTGATAAGAATGTCCTTTACTTGAGTTTGCTGCCTAATCCATGTGTTTCTATTCTTATCTAACAGTCTGATTCCCAATATAATTCGTTCCATTCTTTGCTGTGTAGTTCTCAGTTTCTCTTCCATTCTTTTGGTGAGTGCCCAAGTTTCACTTCCATAAGTCACCATGACTTATGGAAGTTTCACTTCCATAAGTCATGGTGGGGTAGTATACATTGGTTCATTGTTTTACGTTTCAGATAAATTGGGATATTGCTCCTCAGTATGTGACCATATTTCCTGAATGCTATTCATCCAAAATTTATTCTTCTCTTGACTTCCACCCATTTATCATTATTACAGCTAATGACTTGTCCCAGATAAGTGTGTGACTCCACCTCTTCAACTACTGCTCCTTCAATCATTATATCCCTTTCTATGGCATACTTGTTCATCATTACTTTTGTTTTAGCTATATTCATCTTTATTCCGAAATCCTTACCAACTCTGCATAACTGATTAAGATTTTCCTCTAATTCTTTGTGATCGTGGCTTATGACCACAATTATCTGCAAATGGTTTAAGTACTGTACTCTCCATTCACATTGACTCCTTTCTGCGATCAGTCTAATCTTCTGAAAGCTTCCTCAAGGGCAGCAGTAAACAGCTTCGAAGATATTGTGTCTCCTTGTCGAACTCCTTTCTCAATTTTAAATTTGCTACTGTTTTTGTCTAGTCTAATAAAGGAGGTAACGTTTTCATATGTTTTCTTCAAAATCATAATATATGGAGTATGTATGCCTTATCTTTCCAGTGCCTGAAACATTGCCTTATGCTGTATGGAGTCAAATGCCTTTTCATAATCCAAAAATGCCAGGCATAATGGCGTTTTATATTCATTTGCTTTCTCCATTAGCTGTGATACTATGAGAAGGTGATCCATAGTTGAGAATCTCGTCCTAAAGCCAGCTTGCTCTTTCGCTTGATTCTCATCAAGTATTCTTTCTAATCTGTTAGTAATGACCCTTGTGAACAACTTGTAGATGTGTGATAATAAGCTAATTGGTCTATAATTTCCAATTTCTGATTTATCTCCTTTCTTATGCAGCAAAACTATGATTGCATTATTCCACTCATTAGGCATCACACCTTTTCTAATGCATTTTGTGAAGAGTCTTGCCAGTGTTTGTGTTATGTCTCTTCCTCCCAATTTTAACAACTCTACAGTAACTTCATCTTCCCCTGGGGCTTTCTGATTCTTCATTTTCTTCAACGTATGTTGAAGAAAATGAAGGATATCGGGTATGTCATCAGGAAGGATATCGGGTATGTCGTATGTGTTACTAATTTGTGATCCATCTTCCCCACTGCTGGCATCATTCCCTCGCTCTTTGTATAATTCTCTGTAGTAGTCTTCTGCTATTTGAATTATGCCTTCTCTGCTGTTTATAAGTACACCATCGCTATTCTTAAGTTTCATTTGTCTTTCTTTATTACTGCTCATGTCTGCTGATTTAAATCCTTTGTTTTCCCTTAATGCTTGTTCTACTTTTCTTGTGTTAAATCTTCTTATGTCCTCTCTGAGTCTCTTTCTAATGGCTTTGCATAACTCAGTATACTCAGTTTTCTCCCTGTCAGTGTTTTTCTTGCTTTTCATTTGTCGTCTTCGGTTCATCATGACAAGTGTTTCTTGACTAATTTTTTCTTCTTTGGATTTCTTTTTCCCTATAGGTTTCTTGGGCTTTATCACTTTCAAAAAGTTGTAATATTCCTCGTCGATACCTTGGTCCTCAGCAGTCTGCAGAAGCTCAAACTTGTTCTTAAGTTCCAGTACATACTGCTTTTTCTCCTCTTCTGTTATCTCAAAGACCTTTGTATTATTTACTCGATTAATTTTTTTCCTTTCCTTTCCTACATCTATATCAAGTGTACATCTTACCATTCTGTGATCACTTCCAACATTTACCTTATTCAGGACGGTAACATCATTCACAATATATCTTCTGTTAGTGAGGATGAAGTCTATTTCATTAGTTGTTAATCCATTTGGGCTCTTCCATGTCCACTTTCTGTTCACCCTTTTCTTGAAAAAAGTGTTCATTACTGACAATCCTCAAGATTCTGCAAATTCTACAAGTGTCATTTCTTTTACCAATTCCAAAATTTCCTATAGTTCCACTTTCTGCACTGTTTTGTTTCTTTCCAACCTTAGCATTGAAGTCCCCCATAATGATAGTGTAATGGGTTTTCTGCTCATCTAGAAGACTCAATTTCGGTGTACATTTCTTCAACCTCTTCATCGTCGTGGCTCGATGTTGGTGCATAAATCATTATAACCTTTAGCTTGTACCGCTTAGAAATCCTGAGTAGTAGTCTTGACACCCTTGATGATGTACTTTTGAAATCCAAAACGTTTTTTATATCTTTATGGACCAGAAAGCCAACTCCACCTTCACTCCTTTCACTGTTTCCATTGGTGTGCAGCAGATTTTCACTTGATAAACTTATAAGTGATTCATTTCTTCTTCTTGTTTCAGCGAAACCGATGATATTTCAATTGACATTTTCTAATTCCTTTTCCAGCTCTAATATCCTGTCTTCACCGATGAGCGATCTTATGTTGTAACAGGCTAAGTTCAGTTTCCGTGCATGGCAGCCTGGTCGCACCCAGAGATTCTTAGCACCCTCTGCTTCCACTCTGATCCTCTCTCTGCCGTAAGAGGGGGAGTAAAAGCCGCTGGAGACTGAGGGCCATTTGTTTCGTTGTGCTGTCATGTGCTGGAGGGTTTGGGCTTTTCCTCTTCACGCTGACCAGGTGTCTTGAAGAGAACCACTAGACACGTTTGTTGCCACCTAAGTGACGTAACAGGGCTGACCATTGAGAAGGTGTGCATGAGTGGATTTTAAGGAGGCAGGCCAACCGGACTTCTTCTAAATCTTCTGAGATAGAAAGATATTGGATCCATCAGTGTTTTAGACAGTGTCTGATAGCACACAGAATGCCTGTTCCCCTCTAAGCCCATTGACATTAATGCTGGCTAAGTACTCAGAGTATGAGTAGTCTGAGGTCTCACATCGTGTGATGCATCATCCACCCACCTGCGTGTACTTGTGTTCCTTTGCAACAAATATGATCCTGCAAAGTGTGCAGTACGGTTTTATACTAAGGTCCCGTAACAGTTGTATGACATGGCACAACTAGGGCTTACAATATTGGGATACTGGTAATTTTTTTCCGGTATTCAAATAACGGTTTTTCGGTACTAGTTTAAAAAAAAAATAGTTTATAATCTAATCACATAAAGGTTATAAAATCACCTTTATGTGATTATGACGTCGTTATCTCTACTAGCAAATGCTCGATAAATCATCGATAGGACACCATGCAACATTGCAACCTGTCCACAATTCTCGGACAACTTCATGTCTGACTGTATCATAACTCCCAAGTCCCGTTCCTCCACTACTGACTTTAGTTCAACTGCACCAAGTGTATAAGTTGTTTTGGGGTTGCTGTTCCCAAGGTGTAAGACCTTGCATTCTGCCGAATTAAATCATATAGCTTTAATTCAGCAGAATATATCCCTTCATAGATGTCATTTAAGATAATCAAAAACAACAGTGGTCCCAATACTGATCCTTGGGGAATCCCGCTTCTTACATTAACCCAATCTGAGAAATAATCAGTTATCACAACCCCCCTGCCTGGTGCCATCGTGCTATCCATCTAAGGATTTTCCCTATGATTCCAGCCTGCTCAAACTTATAAAGTAACCGCTCATGCAAGACTGAGTCAAATGCTTTGCTGATACCTAGCTAAACAATGTCGAAATTATTCTCTAAATCGAGCTCATGAGTGACCTGTCAAAATGGCTAACCAGATTTGTTAAACATTAATTTCCCTCTACAAAACCATGCTGTATCCTATAGAATTCCATTTCCTTCTAAATGATCCCGAATTCCACCCTTGATCATTGCCTCTTGATTTTCTCTACTACTGAAGTTAGACTGGCCAGTCGGTAATTTCCCGTTACACTCCTAGAACCACCTTTATTTTCCAATTTATACCAATCCAATGGAATCTCTCCTGTCCAGTGATGCTCTCATAACTAGCCTTAATGGTTCAATGCACTCACTTGCCGCCGCCTTTAAGATTATAGGGTATATGCCATCAACCAGGAGCCTTACTCGCCTGTGGGCGTGAAAGTTTTCTCATTAAATCAACATGTGAAATTTCAGCATCATTAATTACATTTTTTTCAACTTCACTTTCTTCTGTAAATATCGATGCAAAGTAACTGTCGAGTTCATCTGCAACATCAGTTGAGGTATCTAATACTATCCTACGCAATTACATATGCATCGGATCTGATTTGTCCTTTTCTTCTTTGCATTTATAATGTGAAGAATTCTTTAACTGCACTCTTTGCTGCTCTCTTTGACTGGTATTGTGAGCCCTAGACACAATCTGCTAGTAAACCATTGAATTTCAAAATACAAAAAAAAAAAAAAAAAAAGGGATGACCATAACCTTTCCTGCAGAAGCTACGACATTTACTTTTTTCAGTATTGGCAATGACTTAGACCTTCAAATAGTGTTGTTGCTTACTCTCTGGGTTAAAATAACAAAGCCATGTCTCATCTGCTATTAACACCTTTTGCAGAACCTCACCATCAAGTAATTGTCTATTGCAGCTTCTGACAAACCTCCACTTGAACTTGCTTGGGTTTGAGTAGCCTTGGAACCCAGCGTGCACAAACATGTCATATGCAAATGGTCATGGAGAATACCTTGCATTCTTCCTACTGATATTCTCAACATTTCTGCTAGTTGCCTTACTGTTATGATGATCCCTCACAACTACAGAGCAGTGTTTCTGTGGTGACAGCAGGTGTTGGAGCTGCAGGACTGCCAATTTTTGTGATTGAATCACATCCATCTTTAAACATTTTAAACCACATGCAAGCTGTGCTATATGGAAGTGAAAGTTCACCATAAGTCTTGTTTAAAATTTCACATGCTTCAGCTATTGTTTTCCTTAGTGGAAACAAAATTTGAGAGCAGCATACTGTTCATTGCATGTCATGTCCATTGTTACTTAAGCAAACTGAACAGATATAAATTTGATTGACTGCTGAGGTCATATTATGTGCACAAGTCAACTGTGAAGCTGCTACATAATGCAGCTTGGTCTGGTCTTAAATTATGCAGCTCAGCTAGAAATAGCAAGAAGTATAGTTGTTCATGTAAAATTATGATCACTCTTTATTGAACAGCCTTAGTAACATAAAATTCTGCATTACTTAACAGTGTGACAGTTGTATTTGTTGCTTATTTTGGGAGGTTTGGATTTGAATCGTTAGACACTGGAAGAATTCTTAAAGGCATTATCATTCAGGGACATAGACCACCTTTGGTTCAGGTGGAATCCCTTCCCCTTTTCGCAAGGGTTCTGGTATTTCCATCTGCATAACATGCAAATTAGCCCAAAAACAGTAAAAACATAATAAACTGTTGCATGTGGCACTGTTGACAAACAAACAAATAACAGCCCCTGATTGTTGAAGCATTTTTCCTTCTATTGAAGTGTTCAATAGAAGGTGTTATTTCTTGGCAGCAAGTAAGAAACTGATTGGCTGGTCCCAAACGTTCTCATATTAAAAAGTTCAAGGAGCAGCAGTTCATCATAATATAAATTTATATTTCTTTAATTTGAATGGTGAACTTGTGGCATGCATAGGAAAATAAACTGACACATTGCCACCTATAACTAATTTGTACTAAAAAAAAAATAAATTTTTATTTTAAGACTTTGTTTTTGGTTTGATCATTTAGAAGTACAAAAAAAGGAAACACATCAAAATTATGTAGCAACAAAGTTCTTATTAGAAACTTCAAAGGACTTCACTAATTTTAGTCAGTGTTTATTATTGTTTTTTTTTCTTTAGCATGCAAAAGTTATATTTTTGTGTAGGCTTATTTTTGGGCAGAATAGGTTCATCATCGCTGTTTTAACCCAACTAACATGTTACATTACTTAATTATAATGAGAAGGTTAATTGCTTCACACAGATCGGTAAAATTTTTTTGAATGGCAACAGTGGGTGCTTGAAGAAGCAGATACTAAATCTTTACAAAATTTAGCAAATTATTCACTGATAATTAATAACTGAATTCATTAACCTATACTTTTGATCATTTAATTGAACTGACATGTAAGATTATGCCACTTCATTATAACAATTCTCTCCTCTTGATTCACCCTCTCTGATCAGAGGGCTAATGGCCTGGATACAAAATTCCGACTGATCAGGGGATTATACAGGCTTGGTGTAGCAATTTCTCGTTGCCTTCCCAATTATTAAATGCTTAAATCTTTAAGCATTCAATGGTTTGGTTAAGTTACTTAAAATTAGGAAACCCTACATAATAGATAGATACTCTGTCGAAGCTTAGTTGAGTTAACTCAGCCCTGATTGACGGGGCCTTAAGAAAATCCTCCCATCTGTTGGGAGGATTTTCTTAAGGCCCCAATTGAATGGATTTGAATACTTAGATTTGGCCAAACTTCTTTCCATTCCTAATCATTGAAATAACTTCTATCATTTAGTGATACTCATTAATAAATTAAGACACTTCACTGTGTTAAATATGGATTTATTTCCAGACATTTTTATCCTGCCCTAGGGACCCTTAGCATTGAGCATCTGTATAATAATTTGCTTTATTTCATTCTGCATTCTCTGTCTGGAATGCTTTTTGAACTTGATTAACTCACTAAAAGCTTTTGGCACATGTTATCATTTGTTCTTCAAATCTATATATAATAATTTGCTTATTAACTTTTTTTTTATTATTGACAGAGCAAATAAGCAAATTTGCTTATTTGCTCTGTCTGGAATGCTGTTTGAACTTGAATAACTTGAAGACTAAACAAGTTTCTTTTGACTTGATTCTTTTTGCAATATATTTTATTTAGCAGTAAAATTGAGGGGGGAAAAAAAAATCCAAAAAAATTTTCCAGCTGATTTGCAAATCCTGAGAATTGATTTAGCTCCCAGCAAAACTAACTTGCCATTTACTATGAAGAGAAGACAATTAACTTTTTTTTCATCACAATCAACAAATCTCTGGGTCTGACTTTCAACAAAGTAAGAATCTTACCAGATATTAAATAGCAGTTATTATTCACACCTGGAAATAAACAAATATTGTAAGAATAAAAAATTGCAACATCACTTCAAGAAATGGCAATTTATTTGTGATCTGTACTTCAGAAATTTTTAAAATGGGAGTATTTCAGGGAGTCAGGAATGCAAAGCATCCCACGTTTTTCCTAGGAATCTGGAATGGAAATTCCTAGTTTCTACCCACTAGTCACAATGGCATTATCCCATTGTGAATTTGTCTGGCCAATAATTTGCTGCTGCTGCATAATTTGCTGCGTACTTTGTTTTATGTATTTAGTATTAATGTAAATTAAATTACTAATTATTTACATATGCATACTGTTGAGAGAGGGGAAAAAAAAAAAATTCCTGGCAATAGTTTGCTTTACTTGTTCAGTTAACCACGAAAAAAAAATATATATTGTGCAGAATTTTCATTTCCAATGCAACATGTATAATACTGTCCAGGAATGATATATACTCCCATTTAGAAAGCAATAAAAATTCATAAAAGAATTAATTTATTAAAAACTAACAACATTAAAGATTTATTTTTAAAAAATAAAATAAAATATACAGGATGGCAACTCCCAACTTGCATTGCTTTTCAATAAATTAGTAAAAGCTACTTTAACTTCTCAGTCAAAATTTTAAAAGACCAGTGAGAGACAGGTACAGAGACAATACATCATGAATGACAAAACAGGTTTATGGATGGTGAACTGAGCAGTAGTACACCTTTACATTGTTCATGGCAGACTTTATCATGGATGTTTTTATATGTGATAAATTCTGCCATGAATGTTGTTGATGTGATCTAATGAATTGTTACAATATCAAATATTTAATACACTCATAGTGGAAGCTGTATGACTTTATGAATAAATTTGGTGAATTGTGGAATTAGTTTGGCAGCCAAACTAATTTCACGATTTACTTTTTAGTGTTTTTCCTTCAGTCGAAAGTCTGGCTCCAAAGAGAATTCACAGATAGTAATAGAAAACAGTAGAAGTGAGCAAGTTTATACAGCATCAGCTAAAGAAAACTGCCAACATAATCTGTCTGTCCTTCCCCTCAAATAATTTATCTAATCCTTAAATTTATTAAAAGTACTGTACTCAATTCCACAACACTGGATGAAGTTTGTTCCAATAATCATTTACTTCCTGGCTGAAAGCAAATATTCACACATCATTGTGCAGCCATCCCTTTTCAATTTAAATTTGTCCCCATATGTGTATCATCTGAATTGTTTAAAGCCTTAAACAATTCAGATAGGTCTAATTACAGGTGCCTAGTTTCTTCCAGAAGCTGCAGTTTGCAGAACCAAAGTTTCTTGGGAAGAGTACCCTTTTGTCCTAATCTTATTGCTCTCCTCTGCATCTGTTGCAACAGATTTATATCCTTCCTGAAATGAGGCTTCCAACTTGTATGCAGTACTTAAGATGTGACTAAATTGTTGTCATATGGCAGCATAATCATCTGCTTATTTCTGCTGACAAAATTCCTGTATTGCTCATAGAACTTCATGCTGGATTGTACAGTTACTCCTAGGTCTTTTCTGTTCTCCACCAACTTGAGTGTGGTACCATCCAGTTGGTATGCTGTTCTGGGATTACTGCTATCTATATGCAGTACCTTGCATTTATCAATGTTAAACTCATTGTCAACTTCTCAGCACATGATCTGATTTCTCTAGGTCTTATTACAATAGCATACCATGCTTTCTATCATTAATCGCCCTGCCAACCTTTGTTATCATCAGCATACTTAGATATTAAACTTGATATGCCTTCATTATCATTAATATGATAGCTTCCTTGGACTCATGGGAGGTACCCATGGACTGGAAATGTGCAAATGTGACCCCAATCCACAAAGGAGGATCAAAGGGAGACACAGGTAATTACAGACCTGTTCGTTTAACTTCTGTTCCAGGGAAATTAATGGAGGCACTGGTTAAAGAAGCATTGCAGGATTATATACACAAGACTTCAGCTTAGACACAGCATGGGTTTGTTAAGGGGAAGTCTTATCTGACCAGTTTGATTGGATACTATGATGTAGTCACAAAGGAACTGGACGCAAAGAATAATTTTGATATCATATATTTGGATCTTGAAAGGCTTTTGATACTGTTGCACATGGAAGACTGCTGCACAAATTGGAGCAATGTGGCATTGGAGGTAAATTGCTGCTGTGGATAAAGGGATTGTTGAGTGGGAGAAGGCTTCTCTTTCTTGCTGATTCCCTTCTACTTTTGACTCTCTCTCTCTGGTAACTCGGGAATTTTTTTTTTTTCCTGTGGAAGCATAAGCCTCAGGCTTCCTTACACCATATGGCTATTAATAATAATAATAAGACAGAGTGGTAATCAATGGACACTGCTCTTCATAGACTAATGTTATTAGTGGAGGCCCCCAGGGTTCAGTGTTGGGTCCATTGTCGTTTTCTGTATTCATTAATGATATTGATGATGGTATATCAGGCTTAATGTCCAAGTTTGCAGACAGATATGAAGGTTGGCAGGGTTGTTAATGACACTAATGACAGTACACTGCTGCAACAGGACCTAGAAAAGTTGAGTAGATGGGCTGAGAGGTGGCAACTGAAGTTTAACATTAACAAATGTAAAGTACTGCATATGGGAAGCAGTAACTCCAGAGTAACGTATCAGCTGTGTGGCACTACACTGACAGAGATAGAGTGAAAAGGACCTGGTGGTAATTGTGCAGGCAGATATGAAGTTTTTTGAGCAGTGCAGATGATCTGTAAGAGTAGTTCATGGTGTCTTGTCAATGATATTCAGGAATTTTTCTAGGGGATAAGGAGCTGATGGCGCCTCTGTAGCCAGGTGGAAAGGAGCAGCAGTGCGTAGCACATGCTTCTTGATTAGACCGGGGTTCGAGCCCATCACCACCAAATACGGAGGATGCAGAAAGGTCAAGGAATGTCCACCGCATATTTCTGGAGCAATATGGCTTTAGTTGCTAATGCTCCTAAAAACCAAATAACAACAACAACATAAGAAGGTTATTATTCCCTTGTATAAGGCAATGGTCAGGCCACACCTTGAGTACCGTATACAGGTCTGGAGGCCTCATTTTAAGGAGGATGTAGAGCTGTTGGAATGAGTACAGAGAAGAGCAACAAGATTAGTGAATGGAAGAAAGGCTTAAGTTTTGTATATTACAGTGTCTGGAGACTAGGCACCTGCGAGGTGATTTGATTGAGGTGTATAAAGCCTTGAATGGTTTGAGCATGCTCAATGCTGATGGGATTCTTCCTCTTGCTCAGAATAATTGTCTGAGAGGTCATAAATTCAAATTGAGGAACGACAGTTGTAGGGTAGATGTGCGGAAGTTTGTCATTAACCAGCTTGTGGTTGATTGCTGGAACAAACTTCCATCTGTCGTAGAAGTTGATAGCTTAAACAGATTCAAGGCAGAACTAGACAAACATTTGGAGCAGGTGGATGGGGTGAAATGAGAAGGGTGTGTGTGTATGTTTTTTTTTTTGGCTGATGCTATATAAGCTTGCTTTCTTGCATCATGTGCCCTTGCTAATGCTAATAAATATTGAAAACAATAAGGGACCTAGCACTGAACCTGACGGACCCACTAATTAGTCCAAGAAAAGCAGTGCCCATCCCTTTATCCATAGCAGTAATGTACTCCAATTTGTATAGCAGTGTTTCATGTAGAACAGTATCAGAAGTGTTATTGAAATCTAAGTACATATGTGATATTAGAATTATTTTTTTTTCATCCAGTTTTTTTTTTTTTTTTACTGTGTCATAGTAACTAATCAGATTAGTTAGACAAAATCTCACGTTAACATATCCATGCTGTGACTGCTGTATAACTGCATTCCTGTCTAGATGGTCCTGCATTACTTGTTTATCCAGTGACTCCATATTTTTCAAGCTTACGGGTCTGTAATTCCTCACCTTATCCTTCAATACCCCCCCCCCCCTGGTGGATAGGAGGGATATTCGCACATCTCCAATCTGTAGCAACTGCCCTGCATTCAAGGATGTTCTTATAATTATGGCAAAGAAGTTTGATATTATGAAAGTTTTGATATAATTATGTAGGTTCCATCAACTCCATTTGCTTTATGTATTTTTAGCTTTAGCAATTTCTCTTCTACTTTCCTTTAAGATATAACAAAATCATTTAGCTCCCAGTTATAATTTGATATGCTTCTGATATTGCCATTCCTAAAATTTTCTTCAGTGTGAATATAGTTGCAAAATATAGTTTGTTCAGTTTTATAGCAATCTTAACAGGATCATCGGTATTTACACCATTCATATTTTAGTGGGCCAGTGTTGTTCATCCTTTCTTCTAGTGTTAACATCAGCAAAGAATTCTTTGCTACCGTTATCTGTGTTCTTAGCCAAAGACTTCTCATAATCTGCCTTAGCTTGTTTAACCCCCTCAGTGACTTGGTTTCAGACTTATTTGTACTTTAGGTTTGTGTGTCCACTGATAACTTATAATCATCCCATGCATTTTACTTCTCTGCCACTAGTCTTATCAGTTCATCTGACACCCATTTAAGTCTGAACCTTGAATAATATCTCATAGTTTGTATAAGAAGCTTAGTTGCTTCTTAGATTATTTTCCTGAATGCTTTCCATTTAGAAGTTGTAGTTGGTAACATTATTAGTTGATCCCACTGAAAAGAATTTAAAACTGTCTAAAACCATTATAGTTTGCTTTTTGAAAGCAAAATCCCTTACCCTTGAGTCATATTTTTAAGTATATCCCAGATCAGTATATTATGATCACTGCCACCTGGTGTGGTTCCTTACTATGATTATTCTTAATGCATGATGAGTCACTGCTCATAATCAGATTAAGTGTATTGCTTTCTCTTGTTGCCTCTCTAACATGTCTACTATAGAAGACAGTCATCCAGTAAATCAAAGTTTTTGCTGCTGTGGAAGTGACCAACTCGCAAGTTCCAGTCAATATTTGGAAAGTTAAAAATTCCCTTCTAGAAATCTTTCTGATTTGCTGGAACACTATTTGTCTGTATAGCTGTTTGTTATACAGAGTTCATTTGTTCTATAACATAACTCTTACTCTCATTTTGGTTTTCCAGTGCTTATGTCACATGTTTAATCATCATTACACTGGCCATTCACATCAACTGAGTGCAACACTGCCTTAGATACCTAGAAAATGCACCTGTACACATTGTAGTCATTATATTCAAATTTTGCATCTCATATGTCTGAGTGGCACTATTTCAATTTTTTAGTATCTCAGTAATGTCTACATTTGATGATGTAACCAGTACTTCAAATTCATCAAATTTATTTACTGTACTGTTAATGTTATTTATTATAACATTATAGTACAGTAAATAAATTTACTGTACTATAATGTTAGTGTATATGCAAGTATATATGTGGCCATTTTTGTTCTTAGTAACCCTAACACAGCCCATATACAGTAATCCCTCATCAACTTCGAGAGTTAGAATCCTGAAAAGTACAGCAGTTGGCAAAACCATGGTTGGAAAGGCCACAGTTCCATATGAAATAAGGGGTTAGGATAATAAAAACTGCAATAAATGTGTATTAAAAAAAAATGTAACTTTATTTTTTGTTTATACTGTGAAAAAAGGATTAAAAACATTTATAGGATTTACAGTGATATCATCTTGGTTAGCTTAAGCATCAGTGATAATTTTTTTTCTTAAAAACTTAGAATAGATGATTCATTTTACTTTCAAACCCCTTTGCACCTAAATAGGGCCTTGGTAATTCTTACAGCCTTCATTTAAAGTTTAAGCTGCACTCATTAACTGGATCAATTTCCATAAAATGATCAGCAAGGTTAAATGCCATCTGCATTCCCTTTGTGTGATTATTCACAGTAAGAATCCATTTTTCTATGAATTAATTTATTTGGGGTTCTGTTTTGTTTACTCCTTGGCCTGGGACTGAAGTAGCTCCTCAGCATCATTAGGCTGCATGTCAGTGAGCCCTTTGCCTTCCAAACATCTTGCTATTCGTACAATGCACTGCACTTCAACAGCACCCAGAGGAATGTCCTCTGGCTGCTGTTGAAGTGCGGCAATCAGAGGAGTTGCCACACTTCAACAGAACATTTCCTGTAAGTCCTTCCTAGCCTTCTTCCAAATTTTTCTCCCACACTTATTCAGCATAGATGGCTTCATCTCTTCAATCAAATCTTTTATAATGTTTATACAATCCTCTGTTGAATTTTTTCCAACACTGTGCCACTTAGTGTCGGGTCCCTGTCCCAAGGCATCCATGTGTGTAAAAGCACAGTGAATATAATTACTCTTCATTTTAGCAATGACCCCTTGGTTCATTGGTTGAATAAGTAGTGTTGTGTTTAGAGGAAGAAACTTAACTTCAATGTTTGGATGAGCAAACTGGATTGTCTCTGGATGAGTAGTTCCTTAAATTGCATGTTTTTTCTGATAAAATATCGCTTAACCTCTCGGACAAAGCAGTTGTTGAACCAGTATGTGAATAAAACCACAGTAATACATGCCTTGCTGTTAGAAAAAAACTGGAGAGATGATCCTTATTTTTGCCCTTTAGTGCATGAGAGTTAAGTGCTCTTTACACAAGCATTGGCTTGATGAAGCAATCTCCACAAGCATTGCAGCAAAAGAAGAGTCAAACTGTCCTTGGCTGCTTTAAACCCTGGTGCAGTTTTCTCATCCTTTGATATAAATGTAGAGACATCCACTTCCAAAACAAACCAGTTTTGCCAGCATTGAAGACCTGCTCCAGTAGATAATCCATTCCCTGGATCACATTCTTCAGTTGTTCAGTAAACATTGCTGCAGCATTGTGATCTGTTGAAGCCAATTCCCTGCAAAGTTTTATGTTATGCAAATTATCTCTTTTTAAAGTTTTGAAACCCACCATTACTGGCTTTGAATTCAAATTCTTTTACATGTGTTAGAAACAAACCTTTATTTTTTTCAAATCTCTGTAAAATGTTTATGTAAACGTCTGGCCATTTCACAAATCACTGTGGTGCTTAAGAGCATATTTTTCTTGGCCTGGTTAAGGGCTTTCTCCATTTTCTCTAAATTATGATCACAGGGCATGCAAGACACTGTAAAACTTTTTGATGTCCCACATGCAACACTTGCCTGTATGATAGCATCGATCTTCTTGATTTTACTAATGGTTGTTTCATTGACCCCTAAACCGTGGTCTACTGATTGCTGGTCTCTCTCTCTCTACATGTGTCTGTCAAACACTTTTTTCCTCCAATGCCATAACTTTCCTTGCTCTTTTTACACATTCACTTCTAACACTTTTTGAATGTTTAGAGGCCATATTAAAGGGTTAAGTAACATACTTTTAGGATCAAGTAGTAATGCAGACTGCACTCTGTGGAAAATCTTTCACATAATAAAGACTATATGCACCACTAAAAAAGGTATTAACAGATATCAAATTCACTGTTAATAATCACTTTACAGTAAAACAGATCTGGTTAAGTAGTATGTCATTTTAAAGGATGAAATGTACACTTTTAGAATATTTCAATCATTTTAGGTTCGAATAATAATAACCAGCTGCTACATTGTAGTATATAATTAACTGTCCCATTACTTGTATACCGAAGCAGGAAATTTCGTAATTGTGTTATATCTACATTGTACGTAATAATAAAATGTCAAGGTTACTGAGATGTCAGAATTTTTTCTTTTTCTCCTTTCTATACTCAGACTTCAGAAAAGATAAAAAATATGCATCTCAATCTGCATATACTCAAAAATTGCATTGAAAAAAACTGTTGGTGAGGGATTACAGTATTTGCTTGTCCTGTGAGGACCCCCCCCCCCAGGCCTTGCAGTCTCCAACACCATGATTTTCAGGCTGCTGCTTGTCCTATCCTGTATCAATTTCACCTCTGCTTGCAGCAGCTACCATTAAACTATTACTTTGTGTATCTTTACCCCCCAAATCTAGCAATTTTCTGACCCACCTAATACTTCCTTGATAGCATTACCAAATAGCTTGTTTCTCCTTCTGTTTAAGTGTATTCATCCATGTAAAACAAGTTCTGTCAACAGGCAAAAGAATATGTGGAGAAAAATTCTACTCAAAGTGCAGAATTTGAGCCTTGCACAATCTCTTCAGGCCCAAATTGATTGACAGGGCTCTCATCATGTACTCCCCTCCTATCATGTCTGAGAAAAATTATATACACTTTCAAAGTTATTCCAAACTTGCAGCTTTTTCTCAGTATTCTATACCTGTTAAGTAAATCCTCCGATGCTTATTCTTAATATCATTAATGTCAACATGTGCAGCAATACCATCTTTTGCACACATTTTTCTCTTTTTTTGTTCCCTTAAAAGATAACTGTTCTAAGCAAGAAGCCAGTTTGAGTTTTTAAAAGCATTAAGTTAATATCATTTAACGTTAACTTAAGTATAGTCATGTTTGGAGAATCAGTATTAGTAATGGCCATATGGTGAAAGGAAGTCTAAGGCTTATGCTAAAAATTGATCATACGGCAGCACTATATTGAGAACAATTTATTGAACCAAATTGAAATTAATCAATTTTGGGGAACAAAAATTGCTTATTTTGTAGTACTTCTCAGTATCATTGTAGACAAATAAATTGATATTTTATAGTATCAGTTCTTATAATGAAAGAAGAAAAAATCTATGTAGTGGTTCTTGGTTGGGCAACTGACAAGTGCATAAGGATGCATGAAATATAACAAGTTATCCCGAGTCATGCTTGGCATTTTAATTCTTCCTAATATCAGTGCTGAATGTGAGAGAATGTAAACTAGATTTGGAAAAAAACTCCAGTTCTGATCTTTTTCTGGTGAAGCTTTGCAAATGCTTTTGACAGCCAATTCTAAACATCAGTGCCATTGTTATAAACAAAATTTGGAACATTTCTGAAGAGGGAAAAGTCTGCAATGGTATCTCTCTTGAAACAGTCAAAAACATTAAATAATATTTAACTGAATGCTCCAAAAATTCTTTGGCTTCCTCTTAGAGCAGTTATCTTTTAAGGGCACAAAAGGTGAAATTGTACATGTTGGTATTAATGATATTGAGAATAAGCAATATGGAATTTAATCAACAGGTATAGAGCACTACTGAGAAAAGCCACAAGTTTGGAACAGCTTTAAAAGAACAACTTTGTATAGAATTTTTCTCAAACATGGTAGGAGGGAGATGGTGAGATCCTGTCAATCGATTTGGCCCTGAAGGGATTGTGCAAGGCTCAAATTCTTTGTTGGGGATTTCAAGGCTTGCTGGGAGTTTTGTGGGGCAAGCAATTATATGGGCTGTGTTAGCCTTACAGACACCTGGAAAAAAATAAAATAAAATATCCAACAGCATGTGACAAGATTCAAGCCATGCATTTAATTTTTTTGATTCTGTTATATGTAAATTTTCTAAGGCATAATAAACACAGTTATGTTTATTTACCTACCCACTTAATTTTGCCAGTGCAGCAAAAGCCACAGGTTTTTGCTACACTGGCAAAAAAAAACCCACAAGTAGATAAGAAAATGCAAATTATATGCTTTCCTCCCTCACACAAGTAACTATCCAGTTGACCTTTGAATCTATTCACTGTCAGGCTCATCTACCTGCAAAGGCAATTATTTCCAGCAATCAACGACTCACTGGCTAAAAGAAAACTTTCTACAATCTGATCTAAATCTGAAGCTCTGTAATTTGAATTTATGACCCCTAGTTCTGGAATTCTTTATAACAGTGAAAATTCCACCTTCATTCATTTTACTAATCCCTCTCAGATCATTGTTAAACCTCAATCAGGTCACCTCTAAGGTGCCTGGTTGCCAAGCTCTTTAGTCTGCACAATCGGAGTCTTTCCTCATATGGTTGTCATTCTGCTGATCTCACCATTCGAGTTTCCAGTCTTTGGGCTCTTTTGAGAAGTTCACTGTTTTTTTTTTTTTTTTTTTTTTCAGATGAGGTTTTCATGCTTGAATGCAGTATTTGAAATTGTAGTCTTACAATTGCCTCATACAGGGGGATTATGACTTCTGTATCTGTAGAGGATGATGTTTGATAAATCATTGATAGGACACCATGGGCTTTCCTGACTGCTTGTTTGCACTGTTCAGAAAACTTCATATCTACCTGTATTGTAACTCCTAGATTCCTCTTCTCCTCCACTGTTTTTAATTCACTCCCACCAAGTGTATAATTTATTTGTGGGTTGCCATTCCTCAAGTGTAAGACTTTGTATTTAGCAGCATTAAAACAAGGCTGCCACTTCTCTGACCATCTTTAAAGTCTGTTCAAGTTATCCTGAAAGAACCCTGCTTGGCACTGATCATTAACAACTCCGCCAATATTTGTCATCTGCAAATTTTGACCTCATGCCTTCTATCCCTTCGTTGATGTCATTTATGAAAATGAGAAACATCAGTGGTCCAAGAACCGATATACTTGAGGGATCCCACTCCTGACATTAAGCCAATCTGAAGAATATCCATTACTCACACCCTTCTGCCCTGCAGCCACCCAGTAGTCAATCTTACAATCTTGTGAGTAATCCCAACCTGTTCAAGCTTGTGCAATAATTTATCCCAAGGGGGCAAATCAAGCTTTGCTAAAATCCAAATAAACTATTGAAACTGTTCCCTAAATCCAGCTCATAAGTAATTGTGTCAAAATAGCCTACTAAGTTAGGTAAACATGATTTTCCCTTAACAAAGCTATGTTATGTGTCCTTCAGAATGAATGGCGCCTCCGTAGCCAGGTGGGAAGGAGCAGCAGTGCGTAGCACACGCTTCTTGATTAGACCGGGGTTCGAGCCCGTCACCACCAAATACGGGGATGCGGAAAGGTCAAGGAATGACCACCGCATTTCCCGGAGCAATATGGCCTTAGTTGCTAATGCTCCTAAAAACCAAATAACAAACCTTCAGAATGCCATAGCTATCTAAATGCCCTGGATTGCACTCTTAATCATTGCCTCTAAGATTTTTCCAACCACTGAAGTCAGACTAACTTGTCTGTAGTTACCAACTTCACTCTTAGAACCACGTATGTTTTGGCAATACACTGGCACTTCTCTAATCTAAAGGAATCTCTCCTGAGTCCAAAGATGCTCTCATAATTAATCTCAGTGGTTCAGTACACTCCCTCGTTCTCTCCCTCAAACTACAGGGTATATGCCGTCAATTTTGGGAGCCTTACTTGCCTTTATGCCTTATTTCTCTTAAACATAAGAAAAGCACCTGGGGTGGATGGGATCTATCCAGTTATATTAAAGGAGGCGGCAAAGCAACTAAGCAAACCCTTAGCCATAATTATGAGAGCATCCTTGGACTCAGGGGAGGTTCCCACGGACTGGAGATGTGCAAATGTATCCCCAATTCACAAAGGGGGATCGAAGGGTGACAAGTAATTACAGACCAGTTTAACTTCTGTTCTGGGTAAAATAATGGAGTCACTGGTTAAAGATACATTGCAGGATCATCTAGACAAGACTGCAGCAATAATTCAGACACAGCGTGAGTTTGTTAAGGGAAAGTCTTGTCTGACAAATTTGATAGGATATTATGATGTGGTTACAAAGGAACTGGATGCAAAAAATAATTTTGATATCATATATTTGGATTTCAGGAAAGCTTTTGACACTGTTGCACATGGAAGACTATTGTACAAATTGGAGCAGAATGGTATTAAGGTTAAGTTGCTACAATGGATAAAAGGATGGTTAAGTAGGAGAAGACAGAGGGTGGTAATCAATGGGTGCTGCTTTTCGTGGACTAGTGTTTTTAGTGGAGTCCCACAAGGTTTGGTATTGGGTCTGCTGTTGTTTTGTATATTTATCAATGATATTGATGAAAGTATATCAGGCTTAATGTCGAAGTTTGCAGATGATACAAAGGTTGGCAGGGTTGTTAATGACAGTAATGGCAGTGTGCTACTGCAACAGGATCTAGATAATTTGGGCAGATGGGCTAAGAAGTGGTAACTGAAGTTTAACCTTGACGAATGCAAAGTACTGCATATGGGTAGAAGTAACCCCACAGAAACGTGCCAACTGTGTGGTACTACACTTAAGGTGGTAAAAAATGAAAAAGACCTGGGAGTAATTGTGCAGTCAGATATGAAGTTTTTTGAGCAATGCAGACAGGCTGCCAGGGCAGGTCATGGGGTTTTGTCAATGATATATAGGAATTTTGCTAGCAGGGAGAAGGAGGTGATTGTCCCTCTATATAAGGCAATGGTCAGGCCATGCCTTGAGTACTGCGTACAGGTCTGGAGGCCTCATTTTAGGAAGGATGTAGATTTACTTGAGCGTGTACAGAGAAGGGCAACAAGATTGGTGAGGGAAATGAAGGGATCCTCTTACCAAGAGAGGCTTAAGTTCTGCAAATTGCAGTGGCTGGAGACTAGGCACCTGCGCGGTGAGCTGATTGAGGTGAGTAAGGCCTTGAATGGGTTGAGCACGCTGAATTCTGATGGGATCCTTCCACTTGTTCAGATTACGAACCTAAGGAGCCATAAATTCAAATTAAGAAAAGACAGATGTAGAATAGATGTACGGAAATTTGCCTTTAGCCAGCGGGTGGTTAATTGCTGGAACAAAATTCCATCTGTCGTTGTGGAAGTTGACAGGTTAAATAAATTTAAGGAGGAACTGGACAGGCATTTGGAGGGAATGGTGTGTTTTTTTTTGGCTGATGCTTCATAAGCTTATACACTTGCTTTCTTGTATCACATGCCACTACTACTATGCTCAAAAGATTTTTGGCACTTTTCTCGAAGCTTTGCACATTACATGAAGAAATTATTAAATTATGTTTGCCTGATTTTAAACTTCACATTGCTTCAAACTTATGCACAATTGTGAAGCTGGCTCAGTTTTTTTTTTTTAATCTGTGTAGTGTTTTAAGTTTTGAATATCACTTGATTATTTGAATTTTTTTCCCCTTCACTGTTTACGTAATGTGGATCTCATTGTTTTAATTATTTCCATATTTAATCCTAAAACATTTCTTGATGCTTGGGCTGCCATGTATGTTGGAGTAGTGAATAATAGATACTTAAAAAAGAAACAGTTTAGGCTTTGAGAAGTTACATAAACGGGACATATCACATTACATGTATTGATCTGTCAGTTGTAATTCAGACTTGGATACTTGAAAAATTGAGAATTTGTATATAAATTCTTATTTTGGGGGCTCTCAGGACAAATTTATGTTTACGATAATGTTTTAAATAAATTTGTACACTGGGAGGTCTTCATGTTTTGTAAGGAGTGTGTGATAACATCATGTGTTAAGAAATTGACTGGCATCGCTAGTATGTGGTAGTTGTCACTGTCTGTTAGTCCCATCATAATCTAAGGAACATATTTAATGTTTTTTTTTTTCTGAGTATTATGTACTTACATTGTAAAAAGGTGTGTATATTTAGCAGGTTATCATTGATAACTGAATTTAAGTTTTCCTAACCTTCCTTTAGTTAAGAGTATATTACTATTAGAAAAGATGATATAAAATCTGTGTGAATAATTGCATGAGATAACTACTGCACAAAGAACAACATGCAGCATCAGTCATTTTCTTGAAGTATGATGTCATAAAGATTTGTCATGCAGTGTGCAAAAACTTATGAATAGTCTGTGTTACTCCAAGTTTGTATATGTTCTTAGAAAGTTTGTTGAAGAAAATTGGAAATTATGAATTGCCACATTAAAAAAAAAAAAAAAAAAAAAAGTGGTGGGAAGGAACTCAGTTGAAATGTTTATGGTTATATATGTGATAATACTGTATTGCACATGGTTTTTGCTGTGTTACACACATATAATGTATATATATTTATGCATGCATGATCGAAGCTCTTTACAGCAGCCCTCTTTTTAATGAATGAACAAGTTAGTAGTGGAAAAATAATGCAAAAAAGCAAGCTTATACAGCATCAGCCAAAAAAAAAAAAAAAAATCTCATTTCAGCTATCCATCTCTTCCAATAGTTTGTCTGATCTTTCCTTAAATTTATTCAAACTATCCACTTCTACAACAGTGGATGGAAACTTGTTCCAGCAATCAACCACTGGCTAAAGGAAAATTTCCACATATCTATTCTGCAATCATCTTTCCTCAATTTGAATTTCTTTCCTCGTGCATAATCTGAGTAAGAAAAGAATCCCATTAGTGTTGAGTTTGCTAAAACCATTCAAAGCATTAAACACCTCAGTCTGAATCTCGGTTGCAATTTGCAGAACTGAAGCCATTCTTGGTAAGATCACCCCTTTGTTCCCCTCACCAGAATTGTTGTCCTTCTCTGTACTTGTTCTGGCGGCTCTTATGTCCTTCCTAAAGTGAGGCTTCCAGTCCTGTGTGCAGTACTGAAGACGTGGCCTGACCATTTCCTTGTACAGCATGATAAACACTTCCTTATCCATGCTAGCAAAATTCCTGTATATCAGAGACAAAACACCATGAGCTGTTTTGGCAACCTGTCAGCATTGCCCAGAGAACTTCATATCTGACTGCACAATTACCCCCAGGTCCTTTTCATTTTCTACTGTGCTGAGTGTAGTAGCATTAACACATGATGCAAGAAAACAAGCTTATATAGCATCAACCAAAAAAAAAAAAAAAACACACACACACACCCACTCGCCCCCTTCTCATTTCACCCATCCACTTGCTCCAAATGTTTGTCTAGTTCTACCTTGAATCTGTTTAAGCTGTCAACTTCTACAACAGATGGAAGTTTTTTCCAGCAATCAACCACCTTCTGGCTAAAGGCAAACTTTTGCACGTCTATCCTACAACTATCTTTCCTCAATTTGAATTTATGCCCTCACAGGTGATTATTCTGAGCAAGAGGAAGAATTCATCAGCATTGAGCATGCTCAAACCATTCAAGGCTTTATACATCTTGCAGGTGCCTAGTTTCCAAACACTGAAATTTGCAAAACTTGTCTTTCTTCGTAAGAGCAACTCTTTGTTCCATTCACTAATCTTGTTGCCCTTCGCTGTACTTGTTCCAACAGCCCCACATCCTTCTTAAAATGAGGCCTCCAGACCTGTATACAGTACTCAAGGTGTGGCCTGACCATTGCCTTATGCAAAGGGATAATCACCTCCTTATCCCTGCTGGAAAAATTCCTGTATATCATTGACAGGACACCATGAGCTACTCTTGCAGACTCTCTGCACTGCTCAGAAAACTTCATATCTGCCTGCACAATTACCCCCAGGTCCTTTTCACTCTCTACCACTCTCAGTGTAGTACCACACAGTTGATACATTACTCTGGGGTTACTGCTTTCCATATGCAGTACTTTACATTTGTCAATGTTAAACTTCAGTTGCCACCTCTCAGCCCATCTGCTCAACTTTTCTAGATCCTGTTGCAGCAGCGTACTGTCATTAGTGTCATTAACAACCCTGCCGACCTTCGTATCATCTGCAAACTTGGACATTAAGCCTGATATACCATCATCAATATAATTAATGAATACAGAAAACAACAATGGACCCAACACTGAACCCTGGAGGACTCCACTAATAACATTATCCCATGAAGAGCAGTATCCATTGATTACCCCTCTGTCTTCTCCCAATCAACCATCCCTTTATCCATAGCAGCAATTTGCCTCCAGTGCCACACTGCTCCAATTTGTGCAGCAGTCTTCCATGTGCAACAGTATCAAAAGCCTTTCTAAGATCCAAATATATGATATCAAAATTATTCTTTGCATCCAGTTCCTTTGTGACTACATCATAGCATCCAATCAAATTGGTCAGACAAGATTTCCCCTTAACAAACCCATGCTGTGTCCGAGCTATAACTGAAGTCTTATCTAGATGATCCTGCAATACTTCTTTAACCAGTACCTCCATTAATTTCCCTGGAACAGAAGCTGAACTAACAGGTCTGTAATTACGGGTCTCCCTTTGATCCTCCTTTGTGTATTGGAGTCGCATTTGCACATCCCAATCCATGGGTACCTCCCCTGAGTCCAAGGAAGCTGTCACAAATATGGCTAAGGGTTTGCTTACTTTCTTTGCTGCCTCCTTTAATATAACTGGATAGATTCCATCCACCCCAGGTGCCTTTCTTATGTGTATCTTCAACAATTTCTCCTCCACTTTACTCTCAGTTATTACAAGATTATCTAGCTTACTGCCAGAGTTTAATACACCTCTGGTATTCCTCTCCCTGAATAACTCTTCATGTGTGAATGTCGATGCAAAATATTCATTTTAGCTACCTGAGCAGAATCAACAGTTGAACCATCGATATCAAGTGAACCAATCTGATTCATCCCCTTCCTTCTAGAGTTTAGATAAGTAAAGAACTCTTTGCATCCTTTGCCAAAGGTTTCTTGTAATCTGCCTTTGCCTGCCTAACCTCCTTTGTGACTTGGTTACATACCAGTTTATATATGTCATTGGCTTCTGTGTCTCCTGTTAATGTATCCATGCATTTTTCTTCTCTGCCACATGTCTAATTAGTTCATCTGACATCCATTTAGGCCTAAACCTTGAACAATATTTCTTAGTTGGTATGAAAAGCCTAGTAGCTTCCAAGATTAATTCTTTGAATGCTTCCCATTTTGAATTTGCTGTTAGTAACATCATAAGTTGGTTGTTGTTGTTTGTTGTTGTTTGGTTTTTAGGAGCATTAGCAACTAAGGCCATATTGCTCGGGGATATGCGGTGGTCATTTCCTGACCTTTCCGCATCCTCCGTATTTGGTGGTGACGGGCTCGAACCCCGGTCTAATCAAGAAACATGTGCTACGCACTGCTGCTCCTTCCCACCTGGCTACGGAGGCGCCAATCATAAGTTGGTCCCACCATATAGAATTTAAATACCGTCTCAGACCACCATAGTCACCTTTACAAAAACCCTTCCCTTTACCCCTGATGGTAGTTACCTCTTTGAGTAAATCTCACTTCAGCACACTGTGATCACTGCCACCTAGTGGTTCCTTTATCTGCAGATTCTTAATGCATGAAGAATCACTGCTAATAATCAGATCAAGAGTATTCCTCCCTTAACACCATGAGCTGTTCTGGCAGCCTGTCTGTATTGCCCAGAAAACTTCATATCTGACTGCACAATTATCCCCCAGGTCCTTTTCATTTTCCACTACCCTAAGTGTAGTATTACACAGTTGGCATGTTACTCTGCAATTACTGCTACTCATATGCAGTACCCTGCATTTGCCAATGTTAAACTTCAGTTGTCATTGCTCAGCCCATCTGCTTACTTTTTATAGATCTTGTTGCAGCAGCATACCTTCATTACTGTTATTAACCACCCTGACAACCTACATCCTTCTTAAAATGATGTAGGTTGGTTAACATCAGCAAACTTAGACATTAAGCCTGATCTGCTTTCATCAATATATACAGAAAACAACAATGGGTCCAACACAAACCCTGTGAAACCCCCACTAATAACATTAGTCCACAAATAGCTGTATCCATTGATAAGCACTCTGTCTTCTCCCACTCAATCATATATCCATAGCAGTACTTTATGCCACACTACTCCAATTTGTACAGCAGTCTTATGTGCAACAGAATTTGGCAGGTCTGGCTAATTTCCCATAAACCAAATGCTATTTTATATTATAATGACCCTGAAAAATGAACAAATTTCTCTACAAAGACTACAAAAATTTCTGCCACTGTCTTGTTTTTTACTTTTTTTATTACCATATTCACATTTCAAAATTCAAGAACACTAATTTATTGAAGCTAAAAGGTATTCTTTGAATGGCTAATGGATGCATGTTCCCATAGATCAATGTTTCTCAACCTTTTTTAATTATTGCCCCCTAAAGGCTTTTTTAGACAATTTTTTTCCTAATCAGCCCCTATGAAATTTTTTTTTTATTAATTATTATTATTAATATTAGCCATATGGTACAAGGAAGCCTGAGGCTTATGCTGCACCAGCCAAAAAAAAAATAATAAAATTCCCGAGTTACCCCCTGTGTGTGTGTGTGTGAGAGAGAGAGAGAGAGAGAGAGAGAAGTAGAAGGCATCACCAAGAAAGAGAAGAATGATGATATCCAGCTCAGGACCCTGGGTTTGCCAAGCCCATACTCACCAGATGTGAGCCCCCGGGGTTTTTGAACAATAAAATACTTCATACTTACTCATTTTATTCAAGGGGATCCCTGAGTCTGATGCTTCTTAGCTAAAAGTTCAATGTTCTGTATGATGCTAGTAAGTTTAATTCTGTCTCCCCTTGAACATATATCAGTTGTTTTTTTCCCTTTGTTAATATTTTATTTACTGAACTAAAACCACTTTCAACCATATAAGATGGAAAACAAAGCAGTACTTTGGCAATTTCAGACCATATTGTTGGATAAAGAAGTTTAGTTGTTTTTGATCCCACAACTCAGCCATTCCACCTTTTTCAAATTTATATTTGCATTCTTCGTTACATTTTAATTCAATGAGGTCTTGAATTTGTTCACTAGCAGACCCGGCATCACATCCAGTTGGATCTAACATCCATGGCTTCACTTCAAAAGAAAATAAATCTGAAAATCTATTTTTCATTTCACCTTTTAAAGAACACAAATGATTGGAATAATTCTTAAGATCATTCTCTGTGAGAGATTCATTTATTTCAGCTAACTCTTGCATACCATGAAATTGTTTTCTCATTAAATTGCTTTCAAATATTTCCAGTTTTTCAGTGAAGGCTTTTAATACCCGTTTGCAGTCTATCACCGTAATTAATTCCCCTTGAACTTGAAATGATACTTCATTAAGTTTTCAAAAAATCCAAGTCATATAGTACTGTATATGTTGTTTTTGTGTTTGCTGATCTCCTTTGCTAAATCTGTCTCTCCTTCACTTTCTAAAAAAATAACTATTATATTAAAAAGGTTTATAAATCTTGTTAGACAGTTTCCATTAGAAAGCCATCTGACTTCTGTTTGTAAAAGGTAAGGTTGTTGGGTAGGATTGAACTTTGGAGGGCCAAAAAACAATTTTAATACCCATGATTTTTTTGCCCCTCAAAAAACAATTTTTGCCTCCTTGGAAGTTATATCGCCCCTGTTGAGAATCCCTGCCATAGATGAAAATATTTTAAAAGTTAAAGCCAAATTGTTTGTTTCAAGTCTTCTGATAGATGGTTTCAGAAATTGACTCCTCCTGAACTGTCTTGCAAAAAAAAATGTGCAGCAAAAGTTCTGCTTTTATACTGAAGCTGCAAAGGGGAACTGTTTTAAAAATGTTTTGTTGATATCAACCAGAACAACATCCTCAATACTGATTAAACTGGAATATTTTTTTAAGTTGCTACTGGATAAAACACATTTAAAGGTGAGAAATGTAGTGGCAGAAAAAAAAGCAAAATAACTAATTACCATTCTCGTATTCTCTGAGTGGCAAACATGCTTGTCACGTAGAAGATTATTCTAAATCATTGGGAAAGCTTAGAAGTTCAGATGCTTCAAAGGTTCGAGACATTGTTGACTATATATCTAACAAACCAAATGGCTTGGATGTCATCAAAAATCTACAAAGAATGGATCAGAGACTCAAATTGTAAGATGAGCAGAGAGAATAGAAAAATTTTACTCTTTGTGGACTGAACCCCTCATTGTCAAGTGAATGGCCTATGTACAATCACTGTTGAGTACCTGCCACCTAATGCAATCAGTTCTTCACCGACTTATCAAGAGGTAGGCCACTGTTTTAAGAAAAATTATCAGAGAATGCTAAAACTTTTGCTGTGTCTTGGAAGTAAAACACAATGAGAAATTGATGTGCTTAGGCAATGTATTTGTGTTTCAGTGTGGGATGCATTTGATGAAAAATGATCTCCAACTGCTTTCAACACGATAGATTTGTTGTCTTGAATGATGCAATGAATGAAGCTTTGCATGCTTCTCTCTCTATTAATCACAAAGCACAATCTGATAAAAATATATTTTTGCAGAAATGTCATTGCATAAACTTTTTGAAGACTACACCAGAGTAGATGTGCACAATGCACATTTCAGGATATGCAAGAATGAAGAGTAACTCATTGATGTAATGGAACCTGAAATTTGTAGTGATGAAGAGGGACTACTGCGGTTGAGCAAGAAATTCCATCGAAGGACGTTCATCAAGGATTGAAATTTTTTTATAACTATCGGAAATTTAATTTTTATTAAAAATAGTAATAACTGAACAAACATCTTACAAACTGTGATACATGTATGTCAAATAATATATGTTCATTTAATTTTCTTCCTCTTCATCGCTGCTAAGCGCAATCAAACTAAAACGTTTTCTCTGTTGCGGAATATCTTCACCTTCTGAACTTCCTTCTGCAGCATCTGGATTTCATGTATCTTCTGCTCTCTTTAAAAAAAATCAGTAATCTGGGTTTGTTTGCTTTTGCTTGATAGATCTTTGTAAATTTTTAAGTTTAAGCTTTTTATTTGCTTTCCAATATACCGCTAACTTATTTTTATTTACACCTTTCATTGCACAATGATTAGAGGATCTATAAACTAGCATAGTTTTTATTATGTAATCTCCTAATGCATTACTGCACATAAAATGCATCAAAAGATCGTTACATGATATTTTGATGCCTTAAAACCTGGTTCAGTTATCTCTTTTTTTGAAATAAACATTCTGTTAGGCATTTTTGTCCATCAAAGACCTGTCTCATCAGCATTGAAAACTTGATGTGGTGTGTATCCGTGCTAATCAATAATTTTTTGAAATTTCTCTGCACATTTCTTGCCATCTTCATTATCAGCTAATGCACTTTCCCCTTGAATTCTTATGTTATGTAATGAGAAGCAATTTTTAAATAGCTCAAACCAATCTCTACTGGCAACAAACTCCAGGTTAACAGATTCTCCTTTTTCTTTTAAAGGGTTATAAATTTTTAGTGCCTTTTGTTTAATTACATTGCCATCTAATGGGATCCATTTTTTACTGCTATTGTCAATCCAAATACTTGAGTGATTGTTCCATTTTTTGAATTAATTGCGCTTGGGGATGAGCTGTCATATTTGCAGAAATGAAAGATCCTGCTGCAACAGCAGTTCTAATTTTCTGTTCATTTTTCTTTATGGTTCGGATTGTTGCTTCATTTAAATTTAAACTTTTACAATGTATGATACCTTCCCCCTTTTTAAGATGATCCAAAATTTGTATCTTTGTGGTTCTAGAAAAATAGTTTCTTTTGAGCAGTGCTTTTTTTTTTACTTTCCTTAGGCATAATTTAGGGCTGAAATTTAATTCACAACAAAGAAATTATTCGATTATGGTTCTTAAGGACAAAGTTTAATAATACATACCAGGAAAATTTTATAAATGATCAAATAAAAGCCAAAATAACCTTATAAAACCTTAAAAGTAACGAACTGCATGCTTTGAAGTCACAATTTTTATAGCCTCAAACAAACACAGTTCAATAGCACAGAACCTAACCAGGGATTTCCCAACAAAATAAAATACAAGGATTCCCAATTTTTTTTTTGCATAATGACTAGCAAGTCAACAGTGTGGTGATTCACAAAAAAAAATGAGGAAATGTTGAAAAATTACATCCAACATAACAGCAGGGCAGGGTTTCTTTCACAAAAGCTCAAAAATATGATGTTATGCAAGGTTTGCCGCAATTTCTAACCGTGTTATATAAGTACCGTGTTGTGTGAGGATTTCCACAATTTTTCAGTCTTGTTTTATTGTGAAACCGTGTTATACAGGGATTGCCTGTATTATATACAAGTCTGGAGGTCTCATTTTAGGAAGGAGGTGGATCTTTTGAATGGGTGCAGAGGAGAGCGACAAGATTAGTGAGAGGAACAAAGGGTATTCTTACCAGGAAGGGCTTCAGTTCTGCAAACTGTAGTGCCTAGAGACTGAACACCTCTGTGGAGATTGATTGAGGAAACTCAATGCTATTGGAATCCTCCTTGCTCATACTACATACATGAGAGGGCATAAATTCAGAGGAAGATTAAAATTAAAAAAATAATTTGAATTGGCCTTTGAATTTGAATTGTCCGTAATTTGAGATTCAAATTCTGAGGTAGGATGGTTAACTGCTAGATTTGTGAAAATTTGTCTTCAGCCAGTGTGTGGTTGATTGTTGAAACAAATCCCCATCTGGTTTTTTAAAGGTAAGTAGTTTTAAATAAATTCAGGGAAGAACTAGACAAACTGTAAGAAGAGATGGACAGGTGATATGTGAAGTATTGTGGTCCCCCTCCCCCATTGGCTGATGCTGTATAAGCTTGCTTTCTTGCATCATTTGCCACTATTAATCTATACTGTCCATATATTCTATTGTATATAGCAATTACTACATAAGTAATTTACAAATTAAACTACACCATCAATGCAAAGTGTACAATTTTCTTTTTTTTTTGTTTAATACTGTTAGTGCATATTCTGAATTAGATTTTACTGTATTGTATTAGTAGAATTAGATTAAATGTTCAAACTTTTCTTTGTACCTTTGCTGATTTTTTTTGAACTATTGATATAATCACCATTTTTCTCATTTCCTTCAGGTGAGTTTCTATAGAGCTTTGACTTCATATAAAATAAAACATACTGTGAACATTAAATAAACAATATATATGACACTTTAAAAAACAAAAGATGCAGAGAAAACTGTTTTTTCGCGGTCAGCTTCCTATTATATTGTTATATATACTTAATTTTTCCCTGTTTATTAACTTTTAGTTTTTGAACTACTTCTAAGAAACATTTCATATGAGGCTTGTTGTAAATCAGGAGATTATTGTATTTAAAAAAAAAAAAAAAAAAAAATCAGTCTGCAAATTCTGTAAAAACATTAAGCCAAACCATCAAGTTTAAGCTTTTTTTAATTAAATTTTGCTGAGAAAAAATTGTGGGACAAAATTTTAAGTAACCCGTGTAATTTATCTAGTGTTATTAAAATTAACATCATAGCCAAGCTATTCTCAAATGAGTTGAACAACTGCCCTTAAATTTGTTTTCCTTGTAACTGAATATCATTAACACATGTAGATGGTTTCCTTGTTATAACTGATTATTTATAGTGGAACTGAACATACAGAGTACCAATAGAGCTGACTGCTTTGACCTTTATTTGTTTTGAGTGTCAGAGGCAAATGACTTTTCATTTGAATTATTACTGGGGTTTGAATGAAATGTTAACACGAAATGCTGTGTACATTTCATTTTAACATTAAGGAAAAGTTTTTAAAACTTAATGATCAAATAAATGTAGCCCAGTATTAATAATAATAATAATTTCTTGGGTACATCGGGTATCAGCAAATACAAGGGTTAATCAAAAGTAAGGTGTTTCTAGATTGCACAATTTTTCATAAACATTTTGGTACCATACAGTGTACTGTACATTTTGAGTACTATTTCTCTACGTAAGAATCATAATCTCTTAAAACACTAATCTAATGTGATATGAGTTTATATATTCCTTATCTGGTTCTCAGTGACAGCATAATGGTTTTGCTACTTGTCACTCATCTTGAAAGGTTTGAACCGAAATCTCTTCAATAAGTGACAGAAATCCTGTTGTGAAGACTTCAGGAATTTTTGAAGACATTTTTGATCAGGACATAACAGATTGGAGCAGTATGGCCTAAGATAATGATGCTCTCTAAAAAATTGGTGACTTGTTGACTGAACCTTAACAAACTGCATTTTCCACTCAGCACTTGATTAAAATCTCAGGAGATTACTTATGTATCTTTTATTATTATTATTTTTTTTATGAAATCTTAATGTAGTACTCAAGATGGGGCCTCACCATTGTTTTGTACAATAGGATAAACACCTCCTTTTTCCTGTTAACAGAGTTTCTGTATATTATTGACAAAACCCCAAGAGATATCCTGGCAGCCTGTCTTCACTGCTCAGAGAACTTCATATCTGACTAAACACAATCACCCCCAGGTCTTTTCATTTTCCACTACTCTGAATGTAGTACCATACAGTTGGTATTTTAATCTGGGATTACTGCTACCTGTATGCAGCACCTTGCATTTGTCAAAGTTCAACTTCAACTGCCATTTCTCAGCCCATCTGCTTAATTTTTCTAGATCTCTTTGCAGTAGATTACTGTCATTAATCACCCTGCCAACCTTTGTATCATCTGCAAAATCAGCTGTTAAGTCTGATGTACCTTTGTCAATATCATTAATAAATAGAGAAAACAGTGGGCCTAGCACTGAATCCTGGGGACTCCAATAATAACATTAGTCCATGAAGAGCAGTGTTCATTGATAACTGTCTTTTGCCACTCAGCTGTCCCTTTATCCATAGCAGTTTATCCATAGCAGTATCAAAAGCTTTCCTGAAATCAAAGTATGTAATATGAAATTTTTTTTTTTTTTTTTTTTGTATCCAGTTCCTTTGTTACTGCATCATAGTGCCCATTCAGATTGGTCAGACAAGATCACCGCTTAACAAATCCATGCTATTAGCATTAGCATTAGCATTAGTAGAGGCATATGATGCAAGAAAGCAAGCTTATTCAGCATCAGCCAAAAAAAAAGAAAAAAAAAAACAACCACTACTCCCATTTCACCCCTCAATTCGTTCGAAATACCTGTCCAGCTGAGCCTTAAATTTGTTTAGGCTATCAACTTCAACAACAAGCGATGGAAGTCTATTCCACAAACCAACTACCCGCTGGCTAAAGGCGAATTTCCGCACATCTATCCGACATCCGTCCTTCCTCAATTTGAATTTATGCCCTCTCAGGTGATTATTCTGAGCAAGAGGAAGAATTCCATCGGCATTGAGCATGCTCAAGCCATTCAAAGCCTTGTACACCTCTATCAGATCACCTCGGCGATGCCTAGTCTCCAGGCTCTGTAATTTGCAAAACTTAAGCCTTTCTTCGTAAGAGCAACCCTTTGTTCCATTCACTAATCTTGTTGCCCTTCTCTGTACTCGTTCCAGCAGCTCTACATCCTTCTTGAAATGAGGCCTCCAGACCTGTATACAGTACTCAAGGTGTGGCCTGACCAATGCCTTATACAAGGGAATAATCACATCCCTGTCCCTGCTAGAAAAATTCCTGTATATCATTGACAAGACACCATGAGCTACTCTTGCAGCTCGTCTGCACTGCTCAGAGAACTTCATATCTGCCTGCACAATTACCCCCAGGTCCTTTTCATTCTCTACCACTGTCAGCGTAGTACCACAGAGTTGATACGTTGATCTGGGGTTACTGTTTCCCATATGTAGTACTTTACATTTGTCAATGTTAAACTTCATTTGCCACCTCTCAGCCCATCTGCTCAACCTTTCCAGATCCTGTTGCAGCAGCATAGTATCAGTAGTGTCCTTAACAACCCTGCCAACCTTTGTATCGTCTGCAAACTTGGACATTAAGCCTGATACACCATCATCAATATCATTTATAAATACAGAAAACAACAATGGACCCAACACTGAACCCTGAGGAACTCCACTAATAACATTAGTCCACGTTGAGCAGTGTCCATTGATTACCACTCTCTGTCTTCTGCCACTCAACCATCCCTTTATCCATAGCAGCAATTTGCCTCGAATGCCACACTTCTCCAATTTGTGCAGCAGTCTTCCATGCGCAACAGTATCAAAAGCCTTTCTAAGATCCAAATATATAATATCAAAGTTATTCCCTGCATCCAGTTCTTTTGTGACTACATCATAGTATCCAATCAAATTGGTCAGACAAGACCTGCCCTTAACAAACCCATGCTGTGTCTGAGCTATAACTGAATTCTTGTCCAGATGATCCTGCAGTGCTTCTTTAACCAGTGCCTCCATTAATTTTCCTGGAACCGAAGTTAAACTAACAGGTCTATAATTACTTGTGTCAGCCTTTGATCCTCCTTTGTGAATTGGGGTCACATTTGCACATCTCCAGTCCATGGGTACCTCCCCTGAGTCCAAAGAAGCTCTCATAATTATGGCTAGGGGTTTGCTTACTTCCTTTGCTGCCTCCTTTAATATAACTGGATAGATCCCATCCACCCCGGGTGCCTTTTTTATGTTTATCCTCAACAATTTCTCCTCCACTTTCCTCTCAGTTATTAGAAAATCATCTAGCTCACTGCCAATGTTTACTTCACCTACGACATTCCCCTTCCTGAATAACTCCTCATGTGTGAATGTAGATGCAAAATACTCGTTTAGATTGTTAGCCACCTGAGCTGGATCCTCAACTGTTGAACCATCAACATCCAGTGGACCAATCTGATTCATCCCTTTCCTTCTTGAGTTTAAATAGGTAAAGAACTCTTTTCTGTTTTTCTTTGCATCCTTTGCCAAGGATTTCTCATAATCTGCCTTTGCCTGCCTAATCTCCTTTGTGACTTGGTTACAGACCAACTTATATCTATCATAGGCTTCCACGTCACCCATTAATTTGTATGTATCCCATGCATTTTTCTTCCCTGCCATATGTCTCATTAGTTCATCTGACAACCATTTAGGCCTGAACCTTGAACAATATTTCTTGGTTGGTATGTAAAGCCTGGTAGCTTCCAAGATTAGTTCCTTGAATGCTTCCCATTTTGAATTTGCTGTTGGTAACATCATCAGTTGGTCCCACTGTATAGAATTTAAATACTGTCTCAGACCAGCATAGTCTCCTTTACGAAAGCAAAAACCCTTCCCTTTACCTCTGATGGTAGTTACCTCCTTGAGTAAATCCCACTTCAGCACACTGTGATCACTGCCACCCAGTGGTTCATTTATCTGCAGATTCCTAATGCATGAAGAATCACTACTGATAATCAGATCAAGAGTATTACTCCCTCTAGTTGCCTCCCGAACATGCTGGTGTAGAAAACAATCATCCAATAAATCCACAAAAGCCTTGCTAGTGTGTGAGTTACCAACCCACAAATTCCAGTCAATATCTGGGAAATTAAAATCCCCCATTATAAGACTCTCTGATTTACTGGCCCACTCTATTTCCCTGTACAGTTCCTTATTATATGTACTCATCAGAGTCATTAGGCCTATAGCACACTCCTACTCTCAATTTTGATTTACCTATGCTTATGTCACACCAAACTGACTCAACACTGCACTGTCCAGCAATGTCAACTGGCTTCACTTCCTTGGATTTTATGTGTTTTTTAACTAATAGCATAACCCCTCCTCCCTTCCTATCCTGTCTATCCTTCCTGTAGACGTTGTACTCCCCAAATTCCAGTTCTGCATTCCTTATATCTGTGTGACACCACGTCTCTGATATCCCAACAATATCTGCCTTTGATGTTTTGAGTAATACCTCAAATTCATCAAATTTATTTACTAAACTCCTAGCATTAGTGTACACGCAAGTATACATGCACCTGTTTCTATTCTTAGCTACCCTAACACAACCCATGTGTTTACTTGTACCGCAATGACTTCCAGCAGTCTCTGAAATATCCATGACTGCACTATAATTTCATTCCTGTCTAGATGGTTCTGCCTTACTTCTTTAACTAGTGACTCTATTATTTTCTCTGGAACAAGAGGTGCTGAGAGGTTTGTAATTACTCATGTCACTTTTTGATCTCCCTTTGTGAATTTGGGATATATGTACATATCTCCAGTCCATATGGATGAGAGATGTACAATCCCCCCCCCCCCCCCCGCCACGAATCCAAAGATGCTCTCGTAATTATGGCTAAAGGTTTGTTTATCTCCTTTTCTGCCTCCCATAATATAATTGGATAGATCCCATCCATCCCTGGTGCCTTTTTTATGTTAAGCTGCAACACTTTCACTTTCTTCTCAGTTATCAGAAAATCATTTAGCTGCCTGTTACAGTTTGATAAACTTCTGGCATCACATTCCTTAAAGAATTCCTCATCTGTGATTGTAAGTGCAAAATAGTTATCCAGTTTATCAGCAACCTGAACTGGATCATGAACAGTTAACTATTGACGTCAAGTGGACCAACGTGATTCAACCCCTTTCTTTTACTGTTAATATAAGTAAAATAAGTCTTTGTTTTTCTTTGCATTCTTTGCCAGAGAACTCTCATAATTTATCTTAGCTTGCCTAGTCTCATTTGCGACTTTATTACAGACTAGTTTATATCTACTATAGGTTTCTGTATCACCTGATACTTTAATGCACCCCATACATTTTTCTTGTCTGCACAAGTCACATTAGTTCATCTGACATCCACTTAGGTCTAAGCCTTGAACAGTATCCTGAAAGGACAGAATTCATGGGGTTCCTGGGCAACATGACGCTGTCACCCCCTCTTGCTAGTGTACGAACCGACCGCTTGGCAGGTATATAGATACACTGCTTTTATTTAGACAGTAATTCGATGTCAGTATGGATAAACGTCTTGAGTTAACTGACTTTGAAAGAGGAATTATAGTGGGTGCCCGACGCATGGGTTAATCTATAACAGAGGTGGTACAGAAATTGCACTATCCCTTCAACAGTATCAAGGGTGTATTCGAAATATGCCATTTCTGGAATAACATCTCATCTTGGACTGTGCTGTGGGCAGAGAAAGGTGGTGGCCAGCGACATCTGTCTCGCATTGTTTCATCCAACTGAAGAGTGACAGTGGCACAAATCACTACCGACTTCAATGAGGGAGGTGCCAAAAAAGTCTCCACCAAAACCATCACGCGATCATTAGCTGCAATAGGTTATAGGAGCCGTCGACCCATCATAGTCTCATTGCTAACACCATGACACAGGGCACTATGCCTCAACTGGGCAAAAGAACATCAGCACTGGACCTCGGATGATTGGAGACATGTCTCCTGGTCCGATGAGTCATTTCCAGTTATTTCGAGCGGACAGAAGGGCACCTGTCATGTCAAAAAGGAACTGTTCAGGCAAGTGGACAGTCGGTAATGGTCTAGGGTGTGTTCAACTGGCACATGTTGGGTCATCTGGACCTCCAAACAGTCCTCTGGACCTCCAGTTTACGTGTCCATCCTTGCAGACCATCTGCATTGCTTCATGATCATCGTTCATCCAAAGGGTAACAGACTTTTCCAGCAGAACAATGCCCTCTCCACAGAGCCGTGGTGACTAGAACATGGTTCGAAGAGCATTCCGCAGATTTTACTTACCACTGTGGAATGACTTCCCTAACTGGACATGAACCTTGTAGAGCATCTTTGGGATGCTGTGGTAAGGTCCGTTTGAGCTTTGGATCCTCCACCCAGGAATGCAACAGAATTGTGGACAGCGGTGCAGCAAGCATGGATCGAAATACCTGTGGAATGCTTTCGTGAACTAGTGGACCCAATGCCTCGTCATGTGATTGCCCTTATCTGGATGAAAGGTGGGCTAACCTGTTACTAGGTAGATATCCCATGAATTCTGTTCTCTCATTGCATTTCTTTGTTGGTATGAAAAGCTTAGTAGCTTCTACAATTACTTCCCTAAATGCTTCTCATTTAGAATTTGCTGTTGGTAACATCATCAGTTGGTTCCACTGCACTATAGTGGTGTACAAATGATAAGTTCAGATTATTAAAAAAATTGCAGACATGTAATCTTTGGTCTTGATTAATTCCTGGGATGAAAAAATTGGGACAAAATGCACTTTATAAAAGGAAAAAATTAGAATGTTGCTGGGATACAGCTGTAACAGCTGTTATTATGTCATTTTACATTCCTGGCTTTATCTAAGGCACTCTGATATTAGCAACAGTAAAACTATTTCATAAAAATGTACAGAAATAGATCTGTAATTTCCTAAGAAGGCAGAAAAGCTTTAGAGTAATGCTGCAAAAATTACTAGAATCAAATGTGATTATTTTGAGTTATCTGGCACTTGGGATTTGATATACCCTGTAATACAGTACTGTATAATCAGTATCTTTCACTTCATTATATTTTTTAAATTAAATTTTTTTGTAGATAGATTAAGTTCCTATAATTTGTGCAGTCAAGGTTAAAAAAAAAAATACTGCAGTGTTTATCCAGCATTTAATACTTCTAATTGAGAATTATTTATAGTAATTGAAGAAATAAAGCTCATTACTTTGTTGCTATTTTGAATCTTATAAAATAAAGTGCTGCAGTAATTCTTCTAAATAAAATATTAATACAAAAAAGTGAAATTGGTCATTTTTGATATCACTGAACTGGATGTGTTGTTTGGTTATTTCAAAGTTTTAAGAGGTACCATTATGAATGTGCACAAATCTTGTTGAGACTATCTCTGGCAGCAGTGCAAAATTTGTAAAATTAAATCCAGTAGCATAGAATAAAAGATAATCAAAATTATATAAGACAGAACTTACTTTTTGTCTGCTGAGTTCCCATTTTATCAGGAATTACATAACCTTAGTGAACACAGTAGGCCAAGAAAAAGCTTATCTGTTTCAAATTTTAACATAAGCTTTTGCTGTTCTATTTATTTAAATATTTTATCACAAGACTTTGAAGCATTAGATATAAATACAGCAGTTTAGTTCACACGTCAATCATTCAGTTTGATGCATAATGTTATTTGTTATTACAGTGTGGGATATTAGATTTGATTCTGAAGGCCTGGGAGAGTTCTATTAATGAACACCACTGATGGTGAACATGTAAATTATCAAAACAAACTAAATGTTAACTTCTCCCAGTGTTCTGTTTTTGTTGGCATCTAAAATCAAAATCTGGAAATAGCTGAATGACCATTCTCACCAGTAGAAAACATAGGTCCACAGCTGTCAGATGATGATAGTGGTCCATTCCATGTGCATGATGAAAAGGCTGCTAGATTTATTTTTGAATTTAACTTTCATTCAAGGGGTATTTTGGAATGTGGTGTCTGACTTTCATTGCTGATGGACATTTTGGGTGTGTTTAATTTTACTTTATACCACTTCTTAACAGATTTATACTTGGTGTATAAATTATAAAAATATATATTGATGCAGTAGATTTCTACTCTATGTATAAAGTATGTTAATACAGTACTAAAATCTATTTTATAAAAAAAAAAACTTGCTAACCCACCTTTTTCTATAGGCCATTACCTCACCACTTGCAAATTAGCAGTTTGCAGATGTTTTCTGGAATGCAACTCCTGTGAATGGAGAGGTCCTGATTTACTTTGCAGTTGAAATTGTCATAGCATAAAGTCACATCTCCTCAACCAACACCTGCAATATGGTTTGGGAGTTAGTATTAATATTAGTAACATGGTGGGAGAGTGTAACTGGTGCCAGTGACATCTACCCCTCACTTAATTTTCCTGTTTGTTTACAGTTTGATAAACTGCCAACCTCCACAAGGATAGGTAGGAGTTTATTCAAACCATCAATAATTTTTTGACTATAGGAAAATTTTATCCCCTCTTGATTTAAATTTATTTCTCCCTGCATATCACATGATTAAGTGTAAAGATACACTCAGCATTAAGTTTAGTCATTAAGGTCAGTCAGGCACCACCCTGCAAAATGCCTAGTTCCAACATACCAACTTGCAGAACTGCTGTCTCTCTTTTGATATGATACTCCCTTTGTACCCTTAATCAATCTTGTTATTCCTTCCTGCATTCTTTCCAGTTAGTCCACATCTTTCCTAAAATGGGATTTCTAAACATGTAATCCAGCATTCAAGATGTGGCCTAATTATAGCTTTATAAATGGAATAATCACTTTGTCTTTGTGGCACTTCTTCCTGTATATTGCTGACATAAATGCTATGGGCTGCTCTAGCTGCTTGTCTGTGCTGTTCAGAGAACTTCACATCAGACTGTAGTTACTCCCAAGTCTCTTTCATTGACTATCTTTAGTTTAGTGCTACTTAAGTGGCACATCAGGTGGTAGATGACTTTCATCAACCGGTGAAATACCACCACTTTGCTTATTGGAGGCTTGAAGTGGCGAAACCCATGTTTAGTCTCTAGAGCAAAGTTTCTGGCATCCCCCTCTCCCCATACTTCTCCTTCAACCCATGCACGGTACTAAGTGCTATAGGTTTTTGATACCTTTCGTGTTTGGAGTTTTCATAAAAAAAAAAAAAAAAAAAACATAACTCTGAACTAGTATATTCTGATTACTGTCATTAATTACTCTACCCACCATTTTATCATCAGTAGACTTAGACATTAAAATGAAATATCTGTATCAATATCATTAATAGAGTAAGGGACTCAGCAACGAAATGTGTAGGTTATATTTATTATATTAGTATAATTTATACAATAATTGTTCATGTGGAACTGTATCAAAAGCTTTAATGGAAAGCTAAGTAAATGATCCCAGAGTTATTGTTTTACATCCAATTCTTTTTGCTATAGTGTTATAGTAGGTAGTTCATGATCTCTCCTTTTATGTCATGCTGTGATTCCTTTATAATTCCATTCCTGTCTAGGTCAACCTGTATTGCATTCTTAACTGCCTAGGAGGCATGCTTGGTATATTTTATATATTTACTGTTTTTAGTTAAAACATAATATTTAAAACATCTCCAAAGCATCACTTATCCATTACCAGCATGTATGACACCCTGGGCACAGTTATGATGAAATGCCTCACTGTCTGACATTATTAGAGTACTGAGTATAGACAAAATTTGATTCCTCAGACCACAACCCATCTTTTCAGTCATCAGCAGTCTAATTTTTACTTTTTAGTCAATATTAGCCAGGCTTTTTTATATATAACTTAACATTGTTCTTTTTCTGGGGACCCTACTCCAAATTGCATGTTATGCAATTGTCACTATAGTGTATTCAGAAATCAGCTGATGGGGTCCTTGGCAGTTTTCAGCAGTTCTTTACTAAGAACTTTACTTTTATTGTTTGAAATTATTTTTTATTTATTAGATGGAATATTCATTATCAATCACTTAGCACAGGCTTTTGACCACAATTCCACCACTGATTTCTCGATTTCAGCTCTCACCATTTTTAACTCTTATTACTGTTCTTTCTGAAATACCAGCAAATTCAACTACTACTTTAATGGGATGTCATTTAGGCCTGCCAAATGCTATCAGTCCTTTTCACAGCTCACCATGTTTTATTGTGCTCCATCTACCATGGTGGAAACACTTTATTCTTCAGTCACAGCTGGTCACTCAATCTCATAATGTGCCTTAGCATGTAAATGGAGAAAATATGCTCTAATTCAGTAATTTCAGTGCCATAAGCAAACAAGCATAAAAGATGCATGCATTTAATCTGTTATATATCTAAATACCACAAGTTCACTAATTTTTTGTGGTGTCTGTGTTTATTCAGCTTATTAGTATCCAGTTTAGGACCATTGATACAGTTACTGGATATACCATTTAGGCCAGTATATTGGTACCCTTTCTTTTACTGTTGACATAAGGAAAGAATTCCTTACTACAATTCTGTTCACTTCTTAAGGATTTCTCATAACATGCCTTAGCATGGCTAACCCCTCTGTATAACTATTACAGACTAATTTATATTTACTGTAGTAATAATTTATTATCATGCCATGTATCTTTCTTTGCTACTGAGCTCATCAGTTCTTGTGATATTTATTTTGATTGATACCTTTTGGTGTCTACTTTGTTGTATAATTTTTTTGGTGGTATAAAAAGCTCAGTAATTTTCAGACTTTTTTGCATTTCTAAATGGGAAATGTGTTGAGTATGTCATACTTGTACCCATCTGTCCATGCTATGGAACTAGAAATGCTATTTATTGGACCAGCCAACTTATTTTCAGTCATTCACTGTCTAATGGGTTCACTTAAGCATATTTGCTTGTGATAAGCCATCACTGGAGGTACTCTGATGTGATAGCCCAACTATGCCATTGCCAATGTATTGATGATGTTAAAATGGGTTGTGCTACATAAACATACCCAAGTGGTTGATGCAGGAGTGTGGTAGTGTATATGCCTTTGTTGACTGGTCAACACAGGAATGTAGTAGTACATGCACATAAGTTGACTATAGTTCAGTTCCATGTGACCATATAAATAATTAGTTGTAATGCCCTCTGGCCTTTGTGGTCATGTTGGAATATAAGAAACATTCCATGTTTATATAAGAAACTTGTGGTGGGAAAAGCATGGTATGTACTCCTGGAGGCATGGAATTCATAGAAGATGAGCATGGAATAGGATGACATTTCATTTTTTTAAAACAAATTTGCTAAGCACAACTACTTTTATTTGCTAAAAGCATTACATGATTGCTTGTGAACTTGTCAGCACTTTATTAATTTCAGAGCTGAAGTTGCAACTTTGCAAACTGACTTAAAAATTAAGTCTGTGCAAAGTTATTAGATTGCCAGATTAATGCCTGATCAAATGGAGTACCAGCGGATAAATTATGGTTGATGACGTACATTTCACTGTGATCCCCCATCGGTAGAAATTACATTACTTGGCAGGTGGCACCTACCTATAAAAAAATCCCCCAACAACTGGGGGAAAAAAGGAAAGAAAAATGTTACTAGGATATTAAGTGTCTTAATATTGTTAATTAATTACAGTTCATAAATACTGAATACTACCATGATAATATAAAATCAGGTTAGCAAACATAACAGAGTGCAATTGAAACAAAGCAAATGTGCTGAGTGCATTTTTATTATTATTATTTATTTATTTTTTATTTTTTTGATTAATATATAACAGTCTGACACATGTAAAAGCTGAACTTTAAATAAAAAAAAAAAAATAAGTACTCTGTATGGTCATTATAGCTAGAGGAGTTTACAGTTTCATTGTATAACTATTTTATTGCAGTAGATGAGCAAAATCAGTTGACAATGAGCCTTGCACCTTTTGTGTCAGCATATGGGGTTTGATCTCTGACGTTGTGCCAGTGTCTGTTACCCAGGACAGCAGCCAGTCCTAATAATTAAAACTCTGAGCTACATTCAGAATCCAAGCTTGATGATACTGGATGAGTCTTGGGTGCATGCTAACTCAACTTTTGCTGCTCAGCCTCTGTTTCAAAGAATAGATGTCTACTTATTTATTGCCTTCTTTTTATTTGAATATGTACTTTGTGTATTGGAGTAAAACCCAGTTTGTCAAGGCTAGCTTTAATTCTTCATCACATGACATTTTCTAGGTTCCATTGGTGAGTAGGTTACCATTGTAGGCTTTTGAAAATTTGAGAATTGCAAATTTATCAGATTTTCTAGTTTCACAGTAGCATACTGCAAGTTGTATTTTAATTTTAAAGCTCTTGCAATTCAAAATGAGCATTAAAATGATATTCTGATCTAAGTTATTGTGAATAAAATTTGAAAAGTTTCTGGATCCATTTTCAGAACTGTAAGCTTTCTTAAAATTTGTGACAAGTTCTGTTTTTTTTTTTATTTATTTATTTGTGTATCTAATATTTTTTTCTACAATATGAATTTTTCATTTTACTCCAAGAGTAAAATTAGATTAATGCTCCGATTTTGAAATCTTTGCAAGATTTCTACTAATGTTAACATTGTCAAAGTGATATATTTACATAACCCCTTTCAATTCTCCAAGATTCATTTAGTTATGAATTTTTTTTTTAATTACATATATTACCATTTTTCATTTAATTGTATTGATTGTATAGACCTAATTATATAAGAGTGTATAGACCTAATTATATAAAATAAAAAACTGCATAGAATAAAAACCAATTGTCATATTTCAACATTTTGACTAATTATAATTATTAAAATCAGCTTTGATAATACGGATTAACCAGTTTATTTTTAGGAATGTGAATTACTCATTAATTTTTATCAAGAATGTTAATTGATTTTCAAAAGGATAAAAACTATCAAAAATGGATAAGCTTTTTAGCATTGAACAGATGTTTTTAGTATTTTTTTTTTTTTTTTGCTTAGGACTAACTTTTTATTTGAATTGCTTGTCATGTGCACATGTTAAATGCTATTACATAAGTTAAAAGGCTATTTTTGGGAAAATGGTTGGTTAAATTAAGAAGCACCGTTGTGTTTAGGTGCCTAAAATACAGCTACATAAGTGCCATCTTTTGCATCAGCTGGCAGACTTATTCTTCCATAGGAACTGTAAGAAGATCTTGTTGCTAGCATTCAGATACTACTATGTAGCATGTGAAAAAATTTGGATAGATGCCAGCATGATGCATGGCTTTACTATATTGAATCTACCTAAAACAGCATATTTTGTAGATCTCAAATATAACTACTGCTCAAAACTGTCACTTTCAAATATAGAAAGTATTTTTTTTTCTCCTCTTTGTAAGAAAATGAAATTGTGATAATTTTGTACTGCCTTATAAATTAGCAGAGCAATTATTTATTTTTTAATAATATGAAAACTTTTGGAATGTAGAAATTTGTATATTCAGAAATTTATAATAATTGTAAAACTTTAACTTGATAAAGACTTATAAATGATACATAAAATAATGTTATTACACACATTTAGAAATAAATGTACAAAGTACAACCCTGAACTTGACATAATTGTGTGTACATATTTAGTTGCCTAGTGACAACTAAATGTTCTATCATTTATCAAGCCTTTAATATGTTTTATCATTTATCAAGAAATTCTGCTTTACACTTCAGTGTGGTATTCACATTACAATAAGATTAAAAAAAGTAATCACTGTGGAAAATTTATCACATTAAATCATCATGCACTTACATTTCTGATGATGATTTATTAATTGACAGTTAGTGGCCTAGCTTCTTGTTGTAAAGCTTATGACAGTTTATTATATTGCAGTTTACTTAAATTAATTTTATCACCCATATGTGTTATGCCAAAAAAATTAAATTGTAGTTTAATTACATTTATAACTAACTGACTCCTCCTGTAGGAGTGCCTGTTTTTCAGACTTGTTAATTGAAAACAGGTTGTAAAACCAGATTTTGTGTTCATATGTAACTGTATGATAGGAGATCTATTTCCTATTAATATGAAGTTAAATGGAGTTGTTCAATTTTCATTTATTAATGAGTAATTTAAATGTTCTAATATTTAGCTAAATCAGTTATGATTTGTAATTAATCTTTAATAGTTCGAGGATCCCGTCCTGGCAAAAATGTTCAACTCACAGAGGCAGAAATTAGGGGTTTGTGTCTAAAATCACGAGAAATTTTTCTTAGTCAACCAATACTTCTAGAATTGGAAGCGCCGCTTAAAATTTGTGGTAAGCTTTGTTATTTTAAATTTTATATCCAATACTTTTTCTTGGTACAACAATTTGCCACCCGTATTTTAGAATAAAATTATATTTTAATATTATTCTAAAAAATTAAAATGTGAATATTCCATATATTTAGAATTAATAGCATTTTATACGTCTTATGCTGTTATTCTCAATTAGTATTCCATGTCCACTTAACCAATAGAAAGTTTTAGTTTTATTTGTAAGTTATCTTTCATGGTAAAACTAATTTTGTTCATAAATTTGTGTGTAATTGAAAAATTGCAATGAGGTATTAAAAATAGGAGGAGAGATTAACAGGAGAGATTGCTTCTACAGGGATGGGATAGACTTAAATAGAAAGGATGCAAGAATATTTGCTGATGCTATCGAAGCAGTGTTAGTTGGGTCGGAAAACTGCTAGATTGGGGGGGATACATGGACTAATAGATTAACAGTAGCCACTGGCAGAGGTGAAAGTGATTCTTGCACTGCTTCTTTGGAATGAGCAGCAGCCTGGAAAACAAGATGCAGGGTATTTCAGAGACTGCTGGGAGTCATTGCAGTACAAGTAAACACATGGGTTGTGTTAGGGTAGCTAAGAATAGGAACAGGTGCATGTATACTTGCATATACACCAATGCTAGGAGTCTGGTAAATAAATTTGATGAATTTGAAGTGTTGGTCAAAACATCAAAGGCAGATATTGTTGGGATGTCAGAGACGTGGTGTCACACAGATATAAGGAATGTAGAACTGGAATTTGGGGAGTACAATGTGTACAGGAAGGATAGACAGGATAGGAAGGGAGGAGGGGTTATGCTTATTAGTTAAGAAACACAAAATCCAAGGAAGTGCAGCCAGTTGACATCACTGGACAGTGCAGTGTCGAGTCAGTTTGGTGTGACATAAGAACTGGGAGATCAAAATTGAGAGTAGGAGTGTGTTATAGGCCTAATGACTTGGATGAGTATAATAAGAAACTGTACAGGGAAATAGAGTGGGCCAGTAAATCAGAGAGTCTTATAATGGGGAAATTTTAATTTCCCGAATATTGACTGGAATTTGTGGGTTGGTCACTCACACACTAGCAAGGCTTTTTGTGGATTTATTGGATGATTGTTTTCTACATCAGCATGTTTGGGAGGCAGCTAGAGGGAGTAATACTCTTGATCTGATTATCAGTAGTGATTCTTCGTGCATTAAGAATCTGCAGATAAAGGAACTACTAGGTGGCAGTGATCACAGTGTGCTGAAGTGGGATTTACTCAAAGAAGTAACTACCATCAGAGGTAAAGGGAAGGGTTTTTGCTTTCGTAAAGGTGACTACGGTGGTCTGAGACGGTATTTAAATTCTATATGGTGGGACCAACTGATGATGTTACCAACAGCAAATTCAAAATGAGAGGCATTCAAAGAATTAATCTTGGAAGCTACTAGGCTTTACATAACAAATAAGAAATATTGTTCAAAGTTTAGGCCTAAATGGATCTCAGATGAACTAATGAGACATGTGGCAGAGAAGAAAAATGCATGGGATACATATAAATTAATGGGTGACATGGACGCCTATGATAGATATAAGCTAGTCTGTAACCAAGTCACAAAGGAGATTAGGCAGGCAAAGGCAGATTATGAGAAATCTTTGGCAAAGGATCCAAAGAAAAACAGCAAAGAGTTCTTTACCTATGTAAACTGTAGAAGGAAAGGGATGAATCAGATTGGTCCACTGGATATTGATGGTTCAACTGTTGATGATCCTGCTCATGTGGCTTACAAACTAAATGAGTATTTTGCATCTACATTCACACATGAGGAGTTATTCAGGGAGGGAAATGCCAGAGGTGAATTAAACTTTGGCAGTGAGATAGGTGATTTTTTAATAACTGAGAGGAAAGTGGAGAAGAAATTGGTGGAGATAAACATAAAAAAGTCACCCGGGGTTGATGGGATCTATCCAGTTATATTAAAGGAGGCGGCAAAGGAAGTAAGCAAACCCTTAGCCATAATTATGGGAGGTACCCATGGACTGGAGATGTGCAAATGTGACCCCAATTCACAAAGGATGATCAAAGGGCAATACAAGTAATTGTAGACCTGTTAGTTTAACTTCTGTTCCAGGGAAATTAAGGGAGGTACTGGTTAAAGAACTGCAGGATAATCGAGACAAGAGTTCAGTTATAGCTTGGACACAGCATGGTTTTGTTAAGGGGAAGTCTTGTCTGACCAATTTGATTGGATACTATGATGTGACAGAGCAATATGGCCTTAGTGGCTAATGCTCCTAAAAACCAAATAACAGCAACAACTATGATGTGGTCACAAATTAACTGGATGCAGGGAATAACTTTGATATCATATATTTGGATCTTAGAAAGGCTTTTGATACTGTTGCACATGGAAGACTGTTGCACAGTTTGGAGCAGTGTGGCATAGGAGGCAAATTGCTGCTATGGATAAAGGGATGGTTGTGTAGAAGACAGAGGGGTAATCAGTGGACACTGCTCTTCGTGGACTAATGTTATTAGTGGAGTCCCTCAGGGTTCGGTGTTGGGTCCATTGTTGTTTTCTGTATTTATAAATGACATTTATGATGGTATATCAGGCTTAATGTCCAAGTTTGCAGATGATACGAAGGTTGGCAGGGTTGTTAAGGACGCTAAAGACAGTATGCTGCTGCTGCAACAGGATCTAGAAAAGTTGAGCAGATTGGCTGAGAGGTGGCAAATGAAGTTTAACATTGACAAACGTAAAGTACTACATATGGGAAGCAGTAACCCTAGAGTAATGTATCAACTCTATGGTACTACACTGACATTGGTAGAGAGTGAAAAGGACCTGGGGGTAATTGTGCAGGCAGATATGAAGTTTTCTGAGCAATGCAGATCTGCAAGAGCAGCTCATGGTGTTTTGTCAATGATATACAGGAATTTTTCTAGCAGGGATAAGGAGGTGATTATCCCCTTGTATGAGGCAATGGTCAGGCCACACCTTGAGTACTGTATACAGGTCTGGAGGCTTCATTTTAAGAAGGATGTAGAGCTGTTGGAACGAGTACAGAGAAAGGCAACAAGATTAGTGAATGGAATGAAGGATTACTCCTACAAAGAAAGGCTTAAATTTTGCAGATTACAGTGTCTGGAGACTAGGCACCTGCGAGGTGACCTGATTGAGGTGTATAAATCTTCGATTGGTTTGAGCATGCTCAGTGCTGATGGGATTCTTCTTATTGTTCAGAATAATCACCTGAGAGGGCATAAATTCAAATTGAGGAAAGACAGTTGTAGGGTAGATGTGCGGAAGTTTGCCTTTAGCCAGCAGGTAGTTGATAGGTGGAACAGACTTCCATCTTTTGTTGTGGAAGTTGATAGCCTAATTAAATTTAAGGCTGAACTGGACAGGTATTTGGAATGCACGGAGGGGTGAAATGGGAGCCTTATTTTTTTCCTGATGCTGCATAAGCTTGCTTTCTTGCATCATACGCCTCTGCTAATGCTAATAGTAAATAAACAAATAGTATATTAATTTTTTTTACAGGTCTGCGGTTTTGATTCTTTTTACTTAGTTGGTTTGAACCTACAGTTTCATTCTTGCCAACTCTTCTGATATAGTCAAAAGTTTGTTCCCAGTGATCTGGTGTATCTTCCAGCTTTCCAATAAGTTTAGTTTTCTTCTGGTTTTAACCAAGTACGTTATTTTTGCAAGTATACACCTGTATTTTTTCCATTACAGGTGTACTGAATTTAATGATATACACTTAACTAATTAGCTCTGCTCATGTTTATCTGAAGTATAGCAACCACATGCTAGTTGTGTTTATGAACATTAGGCGAAAAAATAGATCTGGACTTCATATATTTTGACAGATATGTTTACATATTTTGATTTTTGTAATAATGATTTAACTTTTAATGTTTTGATCTGAACACTTTTTTTGTTTTATTTCTTTGTAAATAGTATTCTAGGTGATACTGCCAAAAGTCAGTTACTAGTTTTGGGAGGGGCAGCAGAATGCTAAAAATAGATTCTTTTGAAACAGGCATTGCACAATAAATTGAAGTCACAAAGTGAAAATATTGATATTTAACTTTCTCAGTAGTATTTCATTTCATATAATGCCAGCTTCCTAAAGCGCTTTATCAGTTGAACTCTTGTGATAATGAAGGTCTGTTGATAATTAAACTCTGAAAATTAAAATCTTTTAAATTTCTTTATATGATTAACTAAATGATAATTTAACTATTACCAGTGTACTGAAGGTAACACAAATCAAAATGCACAGGTTATGATAAATTATCATCTCTTGTAGACTGGGGCTGTTAAATAACAAATGAGTAATTATGGCCTGTTGCACATTTTCCAGTTCAAAGTACAAAAAATTTTATTAGAATAAGTTAATTTTTGCAAGCTAAATGGTTTTATGAAGACAGTGGAAAATAGAAATGATTTGTTTTTTTATGTTTACAATGTTTTATTTTTATTTTCACAACAATTAATAATGTTGAAAATAAAAATATTTTAAAAAAATGCAATACTTTGCATTTTTCAAATTTTCATTAAAAAATAAAAAAATACATTGAATATGTATTACAATGCAATATTAAAGTCGTGCATTGGTTTGCTGATAAAGCAGTGGTGTTGTCCTACAAGCAGATTTAAAAAAAAAACAAAAAAAACCCTTTACAGAAATAAAAGTGAAAGTTTGGACACTATCAGGTGCTGTGCAACCTTTTTTTTTTTTTTTGTTACCATTGAGGGTGTGATCAGTGGCAAGTTAAGGAAGGAAGAAAAGAATACAAGGGTTGAAGGTGGGAATTTTAGCCTGGATTAATTTGGCAATAAAGTAGATAAAAGCATTGATTTAATCAGCAGCTTAAATACAGGAGGCCCTCGTTATAACACAGTTCGCTCTATGCTGATTCGCTATAATTCTGTTCTTATTTTATAACCCATATCTCACTATAATGCTCTTTTACCAGCGCACAATTGAATTTTTGGCACGTTTAACAAAAATGTTTCATCTGATGTAGTTTCATCTGATTTGATAACTTGAAAATGAATAGCAAAATAGCATTAAAACGTTTCCCAAACCAGCTTGAGAAATTTTCTCCCATGCCAATTTAATTGCAGTACAGTGACTTGTTACGTAGTTCCGAGATCAACATTTTAAAAAATGATCATCAAGTATATTGCTTGTAATATTTGCATTATATGTATTTATCCGAAGTCCTTGTCATCACTCAGTACGGTGTTAGATGTCGTTTGTAACGGACAGTTTACTCGAACATTGTATCATAATTAATTCAATGCAGTTACATTTTCGAAGAGTTAATGGTGGATAAGAATTAAAAAGCAACAACGTCTGGATGTGGTACGAAGACTACAAAGGTAAGAAAAAGACTGAATTTGAAAATTAAATTAGACTTTTTGAAGTGAATTGATTCCGTTCAATGACAAATGGATGTGTACAATAATTTAGGGCTGTCAGGTTTAACTGTAAGAACAATTATAAAAAATAAAGAATTCATTTTAGCAGCAGGGAAAGACAGCTATTCCACTGCAAGCAACTAAATTGGTTAGGGCTAGGCTGACTATTATGATTGAAATGGAGAGACTTCTAAATAATTTTATTGAAGATAATATCCAACATAGAATTTCGTTAAGTTAATTATTATTAAAGAAAAGCAATTAGCCTATATGATGATCTGAAGAAAGCTCACCTAAGAAAAAAGTGGAACCATTTAAAGCTAGTAAGGGTTGGTTGCATAGATTTAAACACCAGGGAGAAGCTGCAAGTGCAGATCAAGGAGCCGAAACTTTCAAACAAAAAGATCTTGTTAAAATTATTGAAGAAGGATGTTATACTTCTCAACAAGTTTTTAACATAGATGAAACAGGAATTTTTTGGAAACGAATGCCTAAAAGAAGTTTCATAATGAAAGAAGAAAAAAACATGCCAGCCTTCAAAGCGGTGAAGGATCGGTTGACTTTATTGTTGGGTGGTAATGCTGAGGGGGATTTTAAAGTAAAGCACCTTTTATTTTACCAGGAAGAGGGCCAAAATACAATCCAAAATCGATCAAAGCTATGAAAACCCGGCAGCCCGTGGCCATCGGATTAATAAATTCATGATTTTAATTGGCATTTTAAGTTTAATTTTGATGTGCAATGTAGTTACTCATTGCAATATTATATATGTATGGAATGGAAAATATTTTATATGTACAAATGTTTTGTATATTAAATATTTTGACCGACATCTTTTCACTACTGTTTATTATTGATTAGGAAATATCCTATGGAATAGACCACAATTCACAAATACATATGTTACATTACGGGAATATGGTGCTTGCTTAGTGCTGATTCACTTAGCGCTCTGTTTTTTCCGGAACGAATTATCAGTGTTAAGCTTGGGTCACCCAAATCTCATGACATTAAGATAATTACCATTCATTATGAGTGTATTTTGTTAATATTTGTTTTGAGTATTTTTACTACAAAGCTACATTAGTTGTCCTCAATGTATAACTAAATAGGCTTAGTATTTAGTATTAGTAGCAGCAGATGATGCAAGAAAGCAGGTATAGTCTGAGCAAGAGAAAGAATCCCATCCATTGAGCTTGCACAATCCATTCAAAGCCTTAAACACCTCAATCAAATCCCCTCACAGGTACTTAGTTTCCAAATACTGCAATTTGCAGAACTGAAGCCTTTCTTGGTAAGAGCACTTCTTTGTTCCCTTCACCAATCTCATTGCCCTTCTCTGTACCCACTCCGGCAGCTCTACATCCTTTCTAAAATGAGGCTTCCAGAACTATATGCAGTACTCATGATGTGGCTTGACCTGACCTCATGCAGTGGAATAATCACAGGTCTCTGACCTGTTTGCACTGATCAGAGACTTCATCTGATTGCACAGTTACCACCAGGTTATTGTTATTTGGTTTTTAGGAGCATTAGCAACTAAGGCCATATTGCTCCGTGGATATGCGGTGGTCATTCCCTGACCTTTCCGCATCCTCCGTATTTGGTGGTCACGGGTTCGAACCCTGGGCTAATCTAGAAGCGTGTGCTACGCACTGCTGCTCCTGCCCACCTGGCTACGGAGGCACCTAGTACCACCAGGTCTTTCATTTTTCACTACCCAGAGCGTAACACACAGTTGGTATTGTTAATCTGCTATTAGCATATTAACAAAGTTCTGTACTTTAACAGTAGTGTTAAAGCACAGTACTTTGTATTTGTCGTTGTTAACCTCATTTGCCATTTCTCAGTCCAACTGCCCAATTTTTCTAGATCTAGTTGCAATAGCATACCATCATTACTATCATTAATCACCCTGCCGACCTCCGTATCATCTGCAAACTTAGACATTAAGCCTGATATATACCTTCATCAATATCATTAATAAATACAGAAAACAACAGTGGGCCCAGCATGAAACATTGGCAAACTCATTGATAACATTAGTCTACGAAGAGCAGTCTCCAAATGATAATGACTTCCTGTCCTCTCCCACTCAACCATCATTTTATCCATAGCAGTAACTTGCCCTTAATGCCACACTGCTCTAATTTGTACAGCAGTCTATTATGCACAACATTATTAAAAGCTTTCCTGAATCATTATGCCATTTTAATGCTAATAATGCATATATATATATATAATTAGTTTAAAGAGAAGGAATATTAGTGTACTCTTATCATTGATTAAGGGATATAATAATTTTGTTTCTGTTTATTCTCTAGGTGATATTCATGGCCAGTACTATGATCTTTTACGATTATTTGAATATGGCGGTTTTCCGCCAGAAAGTAATTACTTATTTTTGGGTGATTATGTGGATCGAGGAAAACAGTCACTTGAAACCATCTGTCTTCTGTTAGCCTACAAGATAAAATATCCTGAAAATTTTTTTCTCCTAAGGGGAAATCACGAATGTGCAAGTATTAACAGGATTTATGGATTTTATGATGAATGTAAGTTGAATAAGTGGCTTAAAAATAGTTCGCACAATAAATTGTATAATGGATAGTTTGTGATAGATGTGTAAAACGTATTTGGATGGTGTGTTGCACAGGTTAACTTTGATTTATTAACTAAATGCACTTCACCAGTGTAAACTTTTTAGAATCTATTTATTGTTAAGAGTCTATAAATCATACATTTTGCAGGTGTTTCCTTTTTCTGTTTCAATCATTCTTATCTTGCTGCTGCTGCTGTTTAACAAAAAAAAAAAAAAAAAAAAAAAGGATCAAACTAACAAATTGGTAGTTTGGTCTTTTGGTGCTTTTCTAAGAACTTTATAAACGTGAAGTTTTTTTTTATATTTTCATTTTTATTTATATTGATGTATAAAATTATAAATGTATATTTCAAAAATCTGAAATTAGTATGTTTGTATGTGAGAAAGTGCTTGTGCAACATTTGTCATACATTCATGAAATATGTACAGTAATCTTAGAAATAAACTTGTTTTAAGCTCAAAATTATTTATGGCGAAGAGTGCTAAGTGAAGCATTTATCAGTTAGGAATGGCAATGAATCATTAATAGAAATTGTCACTTAGGATGTGGCGATATAACTGCCTTAGTCTGATGGTGTTTACCATCAGTTAAAATATCTTTGCAACGAAGTAGAATCCCATGAAACTAGGATTTTTTATTGCTATCACTGTCCATCAGCCTTCTGAATTTATTTGTCAGTCATTTTGAATATCCAGTAACTGTACTCATGAACTCTTTAGACTCAGAATTAGCTTCAGTCAAAGTTTAAATAGCCACTATATAACACAAGAATATCTGACTGTTCTTTTTATTTTGTAGTACAGCACTTTGAATAACATTCTAGAAACATCAGTGACTGTACTATTTCAAGTTTAATGTTCAGTCATATTAACAGAAGGCCTAATCTTCCATATAGTCCATTAAACTGATGAGTTCTCAGTAATCCCAAGAAGATATCATGCCTACTTACGTATGCAGCTTTAGTTAGAGATTACAGCATAGCAAAAACTGTCCTAATATATTTTATCCTAGTCCTTTTTCTTAAAACAAATAGTTGATTCATTAACACCATATTTTTTTGTTGTTAATTATATAATAATCTTTTTTCCTAATGCCATAACTTCATGCTGTTTTTTAGCAGAACAACTTTTCCTAATATTGTTATTCTTTTGACATGACTAGAGATAAAAATAAAAACACTGGTGGTTCACTAATGGTTGAATGTCATTGAACCATGCTTTATATGTCACAGTAGCCAACCAGATTGTCTTTTCAGAAATATTGAATAAAGACAACTGAATCTTATGTGGTAAGGACCACCTTATGACTAGACGATTTGCATTTTGTAGAAAAATTGCACATCTGAAGTAAAAAATAACCATTTACACCAGTTTCTTGATGTAATATCTGCGTTACTTTTTTATTTACCTTTGTGGTAATGTTATTACAGTATCAATTTTTATGCACTCTTTTTATAGTTATTTATTAAAAGTACTTTTTAAGCAACTTGTTCATATGTGTCTATATAATTTTGGTTTTACAAACAAAAGTAATGGTATATTAAAAGTAATTGCAATGATTTATAAAATAACAGATAACAATATTTATTATATATTGTTATCTGATATTTGAAATCGGCTTCAGTTCAGACGTTTGTGTGCTTCATCTCATCAAATGATTTACTAAATATCACCTTGCTGTATTCCTTCCAAATTGTCAAAACCTGGTTTGCCATATAGGGAAAGCTATTATTTAGGAAACAGCAATCAGCAAAACTGGAGAGTAAAAAGGAAACTCCAAATATGCAACAGCCATGATCAAGAAAACTGTGATTGGCGTTGGTGGATATCTGTATAGACATCTCTGAAGTCATGCTATTAATGCATTCCTGGAAATTGTAGCATAAGACAAAAACATATAGCTCAGAAAGCATTTCCCTATGGAAAATAATGTAATAAGGGTAGATTGTGTACTGCAGCTGACTATAGGATTTTTTCTTCATAGATGTCTCATTTAATTTTTTGTAATAATTTAAAATCAGAATTGAATTAGAATGTCATTATATTTAAATTAAATTATATACTTTGTTAATTCAATCAGATTATTCAGAATGTGGCATATTTTAAAGTCGCTACCATTTACTGATTAATGATATAGGGTTTTATGTGTCTTTTAGTATAGATTATTCAAAATATGTCTACAATGAAATTCAAAGTCTGAATTGGGTCACATGACATGAATAACTTGTCTAATTCAAAAAGACTGCTGAAAGCAACTACAGAGGAACATTATTATAATGAAATTGAATGGAGCTGTAATGAAAATTTGCTATTTTTTCATGTAATTTTATAGGTTGGTATGCTTATTCGATCAATGAAGTTTTTTATTTATTTACTGAAGTTACTACATTCAAATAAATATGTAAATTACTGAATGAAATGGAATTTTATCTCTTATCTGAGCTTCTGCTGCATCTGTAACAGCTGTTTTCTTCAGGACCCCGGTGGTGTATTGTCGGGGGGCCCTTGTTGCAAAAATTGACTGTTGGAGCCTGTTATCCTTCCACATGTTATATGACATGTTGCAGTACATATATATATTTTTTTTGCCCCCGCTCACTTTGACAACAGCAAAGTGATATGCCAGATTTTTACCAATGGCATAAGAGGATACTTAGCTTTTGACATTTGTTTCTCTAAGCAAAGCCATTGTTGAAAAATTTACAAGCAGTACATATCTTTTTATTTTTGAACTGTTTTCTTGCAAAATTCAGGTGTGCATCATTCTTGCTGTCAGAGCTGGTTTTCCCTCCACGTGCATTACAGCCATATTTCATAAACAGATTTTTGCAGTCCACTGTGTTTGTTGATATTGGCAAACTGGTTTCAGTTTTTTACCAATGGCATAAGAGGATACCTGGATTTTAGCTTTTGTCCCTCTATTGTATGGTATCCCCCCCCCTTGGACCATTGTTAAAAATTTAAGCAATAAGTGACTTTTTAATTTTGATTGAATCTTTTTTTTTGTGAGAAAGTCAGGTGTGTGCTTCCTACCTCTGCCTGTAGGTTTTGTGACCTTTTACATAAGGGAGTACAGTATAAGCTTACCTCTTTCTTTATAGTGTACGTTCAGATAATAAAATGTAAACATTTTTAGCAAGGAGCGGAAATAATTAAATTGTCATGGAAGAATGCATTTACCATGCATTCTACCAAATGCATGGTAAATGATGGAGATATGCCATCAGCCTATATACATAATCATGTACACTTGACATTGAAAAATAGCAGTACATTTTATTTCCTTGATGGGTTTGCCATTTTAATGAATGATACACTAAATACATATTGTTTATTTTGTGTGTGCATGTGTTTCTACTAAGAATTTTTCTTGGATGTTGTAAAATCTTGGATAAGCACAACTATAAGAATTGCAGCAGTGCTCTAGAAGTAGTTGATTACAGAAAGAGAAATCATAAGCAAAGTGCATAAAAATTTAAGGTGAATGATTTTCTATCAAAACTTGATTTCCAAAACAAGTTCTGATGATAGTTTTTTTCTTACTTGTCTACTCCCATGCAGTTCAGACATAGCTAAAGTGTTTCTCAACATGTGGTTATGCTCTCCCCTCCTATGGATTCAGTATGAATTCAAAAAGTTTCAAAGAAAAAGTATTTATATGCCACATAAAATCTTTACTTCCGCATAGAAATCAGTTAGTTCTGCTTTAACGTGGTACATGTGTTCCTAAAAAATCTGTGTTATGGTATTTTGCACATTAAAAACAACAGGGCTTATGGGAAAAATAGGGATGGAGCAGAGCACTCAAAAAAAAAAAAAGTTCAGTCTGGTAAGCAAAACACTAAAAAAAGATAGAAACCCAATAAAATTGCTAACACAGGTTTAAACATCTTGAATTTCTAATAAATAAGTAAATATTACAGTAAATATAGCACTTTACCTTGACAAAATGTGAAGTTTGCTCGTTTGAAGTGAAGGGTTGTAGCTGGTGAGTTATAGCGAAGAGGTTATCATCCTTAGGATGAATTGTTGTTATACCCGATGTGGAAGGGTGTGATTCACTGTCCTTTTCTTTTTCTTTTGCGCTGGTTTAAAATAGCTATCTAGCTTTTGTTGTGTGCTTTTCCTGCCTCCTTTCATACAGGAGCTGCCTGTATGGTTTCAAATGGGTCTGAATGCCACCAAGCGCTATCTTACTATGTTCAGCATTACAGCCATTATCTTCAGTCCACTGCAGGTGTGTTGGGTGCCTCCATAGCCAGGTGAGCAGGAGCAGCAGTGCATAGCACACACTTCTTGATTAGACAAGGGTTCAAGCCCATGACCACCAAATACGGAGGATGCGGAAAGGTCAGGGAATGACCACCGCATATCCCGGAGCAATATGGCCTTAGTTGCTAATGCTCCTAAAAACCAAATAACAAACACAAAACTGCAGGTGCTTTTCAATTCCACTTAAAGCAACTGATAACTCTGCTGTTTTTAGCTCTTGTGGGGCAGCTTGCTGGACTTCGTCGTCATCCTCATCTTGACCTTCCACTTGACTGGCTGCAACAAGTCGATTTTATCCTCATTGTGAGACTCTAGAAGCTCTTCTATATCTTCATTTTGTACTTCCTCGAAACCAACTTCTTTTGCAAGAGCAACGCAACCTGCTTTGATTTGTTTTAGTTGCTCTGAAGGTTCAAAGCCTTCAAAATCATGAATTAAATGAGGGATAAGTTTCTGCCACACACAATTCAAGAAGTCTTTTGTAACATCATTCCAGTTTTCTGAATCATATCAATGGCAACTTTGATGTTAAATCTCTTCCAAAATTCTGTAACAGTTTGTGCCCTGTCACCTTCAGTAGCAGCAATTAATATCTTGAATGTTTGCCTTAAATAGTAAGCCTTAAATGCTGCTTTCACACCCTGGTCAAGGGGCTGTATTTGAGTGGTTGTGTTCGGATGTAAAAAGATGAATTTGATATTCGGAGAGAGTTCAGAAACTGTCTGAGGATGGCTTTGTGCATTATCCGCTGTGTCCGCTGGTGTTGGCAGCAAACATCACAGTTAAGCGATCTTATCATGTTCTCTGATTTCTCACAATACCTTTTAAAGCTCGCGAATTGGCAGAGTGATAAACCACTACTGATTTTAAATTTGTGTCCGCTGGTGTTGGCGACAAACATCACAGTTAAGCGATCTTATCAAGGATTATTAGAATTTTGAAATCTAAGTTCTCCTTCTTGCAATAATTCTTGAAAGCGTTATGGTAAGCTTCAACTAAAATATCGGTGAATATTTGTCCAGTCATCCAACTTTTCTTGCTAGATCTATAGTGAACACCAAGGCTGGATTTCACAATACCTTTTAAAGCTCCCGGATTGGCAGAGTGATAAATCACTACTGATTTTAACTTTGTGTCTGCTGGTGTTGGCGGCAAACATCACAGTTAAGTGATTTTTTGCAGCCCTAAATCCCGAGGCATGTGTTTCTGCCTTAGAGATGTAGGTCCTTGAAGGCGTACGTTTCCAATAGAGGCCTGTTTCATCTAGGTTGAAAATCTGATCCAACATGTAGCTGCTGCCTTCAATTATTTTCTGTTCCACAGGTGGAAATGCCTTTACGGCTTCCTTATCTGCACTTGCGGCTTCACCAGACAGCGTAACATTGAAAAGAGTAGCGGTGTTTGAAGCCACTAAACCAGCCATTACTATCATTAAAAGGAGCCACTTCTGCAGGATTTGGCAATTTCTTTTTAAGGTCGTTATATATAGTTAGTACTTTCTCTTTCACTGTGAGAAAGCTTGCTCCCGATTTTTTTTTTTTTTTTTTTGGTTTGGTCTTCAATCCATATGCTTAGCAGCCTTTCCGTTTCTTCTATTTCTTTAGGTCTTGTTCCAGTTATACATGTAGCTTTTATTTTCACGACATTGTCTCTGATGATGCGCAATGTGGATTCACTTAAGCCTGTTGCTCTAAAGATACCACATGTTCTCTGATTTCTTTCAAAACGTTTTATTATTTCAAGTTTCTCTTCTATACTTATTGCTTTCCTTTTGCACTCACTGCTTGGCATCTTGGAACCAGGATGCTTACCCATGTCTGGGATGCTGTATGAGTATACTTTTTATAAAGAAAAGTTAACAAATGTGGGAGAACAGTCCAAGACACACTTGGAGGATAGTGCATGCGGATTAACTGAGGTAAGAGATATGAGGTTTGTGTGTGTCTAAGGTGAGAATATGTAGTGTGCTTCTGCCTTTAAGGTGGAAACATACTATTATCACCTCATACATTGAGCTCACATGTAAACATGTAAAACTTCAAATGTGTGAGAGCTGTATTTCCCATTTAGTCGTATTGGTCGGAGACGATGTATGCTTACGTACATAGCTTAATAATTACTGTAATATTTTTTTTTTTTTAAATTTAAAACAGTAAAAAGATAAGCAATCAATAACGACAAACATGCCATACACAAAAGAGAAGATTCTGAAAATTTTTTTTTTTTATATAAGTGAAGAGGAAGGGGATGTTTCATCTCACCATAATGTGAAACCCACAGATTCCAGCTATTGCTATTATTGCAAATGCAGTAAGATCAAGTTTACTACCAGTTTATAATAGATTGCACTAACAGAAAAGCCCAATAAACCGGGAACTGCAAATTGCTTTGTTTTATGATAGTAACCTCCAGAAATGTGCTCCTCTGCTCACACTATCCCGTCTCACGAAATTTCTGTTCGAACAAAAAAAGCTTGTGAATACAGCGAATGACAACAGTGTCTCCGACCAATACAGTTACAGTAAATGGGAAATGTAGCTCTCACACATTTGACATTTTTTAAACTTGTATGTATTGCTGTGCAGGTCACTATGTTCAGCTTGGTTCCAGGTTTTATGTTCACCTGGTGTTACTGGCTGACGAAATTGCGCATGAGCCAATGCGAAAATCGCATTATAGTCGCATTGTTCCCTAATATATCAATCGCGTTGGAGCAAATTCGCATTATAGCAGAACTGACTGTACATGTCTTTGAACAATAAAAATGCTTTTTATGAATTATGTTGTTTCTTCCTTTTTATGTACATGAATTTGTTTATTGTATTGTTTAAATTTGTGATTGTTTTACATTAAAAAAAAATTATGAATTGATTCTGCTTGTTTGTTTTGTTGTTAAATAGAAGAAACTCCCGTGCATATGTAACTTGCCTACATTTCGAGTAAAACTGTGTGGAATCTGAAAATATTAATTTTCCATGATATTTGTGTGGTTGAAATGTAATATTCATTTATTAAGAGTAATTGGCTGCTAATGTTCATAAATTATTTATTCTAAGTGGTTTAAGAGAATGTAATATTTTTATGAGTGGGCTGGATACCAACCTATTTTACAATCAAAGTTATGGTGAATTTTTTGGTGAGGCATATATCATTAAAGGCTTCATCATTATTAAAAACTATTGGAACTCTTAACTCTAAGCAGTCTAGATGTGTGTTTTCAGTAGTTGAATCACTGTTGATATGCCAAACATTATGAAAGATTTATAGAATTTTTTTTTTGTTGTTGTTGTGATGTGGATTTGTTTAAGATAAAATATTCATCATCATTCTGCTATTCCACAGGTCGACATATGAAGCCTCGCCACCATGCCCTGTCCGTTTAATTTTTTCCGCCATTGATTTCACTCCAATTTCCTCCTCTCATAATGACATTGGTCTTTATCATGTCTTGCCATCTCATTCTTAGTCTTCCCCTTGGTCTTTTGTCCCTTAATTGTAAATCAAACATTCTTCTTGGCAAATGCCTCTCATTCATCCTCTTGACATGTCCAAACCATTTCAAATGGGACCTTTCAATCCTATTCTGGAGTTTTTCAACCTGAATTCTCTCCCTAATCACATTACTCCTGATTTTTTTTCATCTTGTCTTTCCGGCTATGCTCCTCGCAAATCTCATTTCTGCCCTCTGAATTCTGCTTTCATCCTTTTTCCTCATAGTCCAAGTTTCAGATGCATATGTCAGAATTGGTACGTAATAGGCCTGATACATAGCCTTCTTACACTTCAGTGGTATGTTCCTGTTCCAAATCAGATCTCTTGTCTGCCTATAGAAATTCCCACCCACTTCTATCCTTCTACTTATTTCTTTGTCTATCACTCCAGTCTTTGCAATAGTGCTGCCTAGATACTTGAAGTTGTTAACCATTTTTAGCTCTTTCTCTTCCATTGTAATGTATCCGTCAAGCTCACCACTCCTCTTTAGAACCATTACTCCACTCTTCTCCCGACTGAAAACCAGTCCAAATTCATTGGCCGTACTAGCCCATATATCAGCTTGCCGTTGCACTTGTTCCCTGCTCTCTCCCCATATGCAGAGGTCATTTGCAAATAGCATGACTTTCATCTGGTCCTGTCCAAGTTGTTCCACCACTCTACATTGCACATCATTCATGATAGCTATGAATGACTGGACACCTCCTTGCCTCAAACCTGATGTTATTTCGAAGCTCTTTGTCAACCCCATCAGTTTTTTTTAATATTTAAAATGTATGTGTGTGTGTGTGTGTGTGTGTGTGTGTGTGTATATATATATATATATATATATATATATATTTAAAATTCACAATTAAGATGTATATCTAATTACTTTTTAGGTAAGCGTAGGTATAACATCAAATTGTGGAAAACTTTCACAGACTGCTTTAATTGTCTTCCAGTAGCTGCAATTGTTGATGAAAAAATTTTCTGTTGTCATGGAGGTAAGAATATTTTTCATTAATATTGACAACTTTTTCTCTAAATTTTATGTTATTAGCCATGTAACAGCATGGCATTTTTGCATCAGTTGTGACAAATTTTCCTGGATGAAAATTTTTTTTCTATTGAATCTGAAAATGCTTCAGATTTGGAAAGAATGTTTTACTTGGATATTCAGGAGTGTGCGTGTGTTTGCTAATACATGCAGGCACATACGTGTGTGTGTGTGTGTGTGTTCAAAGTTTTTGAAAAAATAAACTTATGTTAAAATCCCATTACAGTGAACTCATTTTGTAGTACTTAAATTTTGTTAAATGAATATTGCCAAAAATTATTACAAGAGAATCATTTGTTTCAATAAATTTTGTTTCTCTTTACTGATACATAGAAATAGTAATTTATGCTCAAATTTAAATATTGACTTTAACATCAAAAATAAATAAATGATGAAATATGCATGCTACTAAAGTAAGAGTTTTGTGTGGAGAATATTGTAACAAGAGCTTTTTGTTTGTTTTTTTATAAGACATACAACACAGTAGTTACAACTTATTGTTAATTTTTGCATATTAATGTTTAACTTTTTTTCCTCACATTAGTATGAAAGTTTAACTGTAGTTGAAATTTCAAATTCCAACACTTTATTTATTTACTAAATATGGGAACATTTCTAAAACAAAAGACTTAATTATGAGAACATGTTTTTTATTTGCTTTCATATATATCCTCTATTTGAGCATTTTTTTTTTAAATTTTATCTACCAAAAAAAAAAAAAAAAAAAAAATGTAGAAAACATTCTGGAAGGTGTGCTACTACTGAATTCATTTTTGTTCTTCAAGCAAATGGTCCCATAGCTCCATTTATAATATAGTCCTATACTGTCTTATAATGGGGGATTTTAATTTCCCAGAGATTGACCTGAATTTGTGGGTTGGTCACTCACACACTAGCATGGCTTTTGTGGATTTATTGAACATTTATTGTTTTCTACAGCAGCATGTTTGGGAGGCAACTAGAGTGAGTAATACTCTTGATCTGATTATCAGCTAGTGATTCTTCATGCATTAAGAATCTGCAGATAAAGGAACCACTAGGTGACAGTGATCAGTGTGCTGAAGTGGGATTTATTCAAAGAGGTAACTACCATCAGGGGTAAAGGGAAGGGTTTTTGCTTTCGTAAAGGTGACTACGGTGGTCTAAGACAGTATTTAAATTCTATACGGCGGGACCAACTGATGATGTTACCAACAGAAAATTCAAAATGGGAAGCATTCAAAGAATTAATCTTGGAAGCTACTATGCTTTTCATACCAAATAAGAAATATTGTTCAAGATTTAGGCCTAAATGGATGTCAGATGAACTAATTAGACATGTTTCAGAGAAAAAAACTGCATGGGAATACATATAAATTAACAGGTGACACAGAAGCCTATGATAGATATAAACTTGTCTGTAACCAAGTCACAAAGGAGGTTAGGTAGACAAAAAGCAGATTACGAGAAATCTTTGGCAAAGGATGCAAAGAAAAACAGCAAAGAGTTCTTTACCTATGTAAACTCTAGAAGGAAAGGGATGAATCAAATTGTTCCACTTGATATCAACGGTTCAACTGTTGATGATCCTGCTCAGGTAGCTAACGAACTAATTGAATATTTTGCATCTACATTCACACATGAGGAGTTATTCAGTTTTATTATATCAGTGAATTATTATTCACTTTGAAAATAATTCATTGTAGTGAATTTTTTGTCAGTACTTTAATTCGAACAAGGCTTGTAAAGCACTGAAAATAAGGTTGACTAGGACCTACACATTTTCATTACAATAAAAAAATTTTTAAAACTATTTGTTGTAAATGAAATTTTACTTTTTTAGATTTCCAAATATAAGAGCAATGAAGCTCAATCCTTTCTACTTAAGTACTATTTGTAAATTATAAAGATTTACTCACCTTTTTGATAGGAAAATTCTTCAGCCCGACGCTCACATCAAATTGGTCCAATTAATACATTATGCGAAAGGACTAAAGTTATAACAAAATATTATGCTTTAAAAACATTGTTAATATATACAGGTTTCTTAAAAACTAATCTTGTATTCAATTTCCATTATGCACTCACTGCCAAAAGGAAGAGTAAAGTGTAGCTGATGTACATCAACCCACCCAAAACTAAACCAACTAGCAATATTAGACTGGTAACTGAAGACAGTTTTCAAAATTACTTAAAATATTTTTGACTAAACTTCTTCATAAGGGACTAGGTTATTTTGGTTTGATCCATGCTCACAAGAAGTAAAGTGACACACTTAACAATATCCACACTCTTATATAATAAGATTCAATTAAAATTAGTGCTCCACGATGAGATTATTTTTGTTAACCAATGCAAATACAGTCAGTCTTGTATAACACGATAGTTGTGTTCCTAGAAACCCTTGTGCAATGCAAAATCATGCAATATAAATAACAGGCCCTATGGGAAAAATAGGGTTAGGTGCCGACCACCCAAGATTGAACACACATTTATAACCAAAACATTACCAAACACAATAAATAATCGTAATAAAATACTTACGTATTTTATTACTACTATTACGTAATAAAATATTGCTAATGCTTTTGCTTCTATCGTAAGCAAACTTGTTCTTTGTTTAATCTTCTATCCAAAAACAGATGTTCCATGTCTTCCAATTCTTTGTGTCTTGATCTAATGGATTTTGTTACACTTTGAGTTCTTGCTATGAAAGTTGTTTTTATTTTCTCTGCATTCTTTCTAATTCTTGACGTTGCTTCATTTAGGCCTGTAGCACGTGCAATATCACATGGTCTTCATTTCGCTCAAAGTGTTTCACAATTTCATATTTTTTCTCTATTGACAGAGGCGGACTGGCCATAAGCCTTACTGGGAAAACCCTGGTGGGCTGGAGACCAGAAGAGAATGGAGGCCGGTGTGATTTTGGCCATAAATGCTAGTATGAGGCCACTACAAATTTTCCTGGATAAGAATTTTTGACCCAGTCCACCTCTGTCTATCCATATTGCTTTTCTTTTTCCTCTCTGAATCTGTAGTGTCTTCACCAGGATGCTTCCTTTTCATACCTTTTTAAATATTTTACTCATTTTTAGGGAATAAAGCACAATTGCAAAATGAGGAGGCACACTTGATACACATAAACAAAGCTGCGTGCATGAAGCAACTGAATAAACACTGTAAAGGCAGAGACACACCGTTAACACCTCACTAGCTCACATTTTACTAAAGCACATTTATGGGGGTTACTACCATAAAACAAAAAACAATTTCCAGTTGCATTTCTGCTAGTGGAATCTGTTATAAACTGGTAGTAAACTCGATCTAATTGCATTTGTGATAATACAATAGCTAGAATTGTGTGGGGTTTTACGTTATTATGGCAAAATGTGTTTCCACTTCACCGATACAAAAAACATAAATACTTTTTCAGAATCTTCTCTTCATTCCTATCATGTTACATTCAGTTGGGGTGATTCCGCATTCAGCTGCCATTTCTTGTAAACACAAAGGCGAATTGTGCAGAAGCGAATTCGGTCGTGTTATATTCAATGTTATTCCCCTATTTATAAATCGTGTATGATCGAATTTGTGTAATGTAAACACTTGTTATACGAGGACTGACTGTAGTGCTATTTACATGTGCGTGTAAAGGTCCACGAGTCCGAAATAGTGTATGGTCTAGGTACATTTACAGAGGGTTTTACTTCATTTCGCGTGTTTCGGCTGTTAAGAGCTTTGTATATTCGTGTTGTGTATTAATTACTCTTGCCTCATCAAAAAGAAAAACATGGTTGTCATGGATGGCACGAAAGGAAAGTTCAGATGCTCCTGTCGTTTTTGCCCTCACAGATGCCTCGTGTTGTTGACTATGTTGTTCAATAATGTGTGGAGTTTACTTATGAGCTGTGCAACAATTTTGAATTCAGTGTTTTTAAAAATGTTAATAAATCGTTTATACCACTGTTGTACATAAGGAACTTTAATAAAGTATTTTTGTGTAATATTTGTTTGTTATTTGGTTTTTAGGAGCATTATCAACTAAGGCCATATTGCTCCGGAGATATGCGGTGCTCATTCCCTGACCTTTCCGCATCCTCCGTATTTGATGGTTTTTTGTGTAACGTTCTCACTAAGTGTTACTGATTCTGATTTTTGTTTCACCTATCGTTGAATACCCTCAAATCTTATAGTTCTACACAGGAATCTCATTAAGAGATTCCTGTGAAGAACTATATCTGTATGCATTATAAAATTGGTTGAAAATGATAATTCTTTTATAAGTAAAAGGATTGAAGTATTGAAGATGAGGAAAGCAACTACAATTGTTAGTATGGAACAAACCAACATAGTCTATAACATTGCATGTGGGGAATGTAACTCTTTTTACATTGGTTCTACCAAAAATTATCTTTTGATGCATGTTCAACAACACCAGGCATCTGTGAGGGCAAAAAGGACAGGAGCATCTGAACTTTCCTTTCATGCCATTCATGAGAGAGAATCATGTTTTTCTTTTCAATGAGGCAAGAGTAATTAATACACAACATGAATATACAAAGCTTTTATACGAATATACACTCAAAATGAAGTAAAACCCTCTGTAAATGTACCTAGACCATACACTATTTCAGACCCTCATGGACCTTTACGCGCACATGCAAATAGTACTATATACCTTGGTTAACAAAAATAATCTCATTGCGGAGCACTAATTTTAATTGAATCTTATTATATAAGAGTGTGGATATTGTTAAGTGTGTCACTTTACTTCTTGTGAGCACGGATCAAACCGAAATAACCTAGTCCCTTATAAAGAAGTTTTGTCAAAAATATTTTAAGTAATTTTGACAATTGTCTTCGGTTACCAGTCTAATATTGCTAGTTGGTTTAGTTTTTGGTGAGCTGATGTATATCAGCTACACTTTGCGCTTCCTTTTGGTAGTGAGTTGATAATGGAAATTGAATACAAGATTAGTTTTTAAGAAACCTATATATTTAAAACAATGTTTTTAAAGCATAATATTATGTTATAAATTTAGTCCTTTCACATAATTTGATGTGAGTGTCGGGCTGAAGAATTTTCCTATCAAAAGGTATGAGGAAATCTTTATAATTTACAAAAAAAATGAAATTTTACTGTACATTAAAGCTTTTGAATATTAATTTGTTCTTATTTGACTTTATTCAAACATAAGTGAGGCTTATTGCAAATTTATGTGGAAATATGTATTTTTAATCATTTAGAATTAATTAATTATGGTGAGCCACAGCACTTATCTTGACCACAAATAGATTTTTTTTTTTTATCCTTGTGAAATGCAAATGGAAAACAAAAACTTTATTTTGTGAGATAAATAACAGCCTACAAGAAAGCTGTTCTCAGCAGCCTTTACAATTTAATTCATTACTAAACCTGGTAATCATGGGGTCAGTGCTTGTTAGAGACTAAACATAGGAATTTTCTTATCATTGTTTAAATTATGGCACAAAGGGATTTAAGAAAAATTATTTGGTGAAAACTTTGTACTTACTCTGCTAAAGCCTTTTACAAGCATCTTTGAACACATGACTATCTTATGTCTGTTAAGGTGCCATAAAAATGTTACTTGGACTTATCATTCCATGCTGCTTGCACTGTCACTATAAGTAAATACAAAATTTGATCGAATATGTTGGTGAATGGGCAAAAAAAAATTAATTTTATTTAATGATAAATGTTTTCATAATTAATATTCTTCAATATAATCTCCTGCAACCACACACTTGTTCCTTTGTGTCTGCAACTGATCAGAACATTTTTGGAGGTTCTCTCTCTCTCTCTTTTTTTTTTTTTTTTTTTTTTTTTATGCTTTTAGGTGGTCCATTGTTTGATTGGATTCCTTGACTTGACTCAAATAGTTTCACCTTTATGGCCTGTTTTAATTGCTTTGCGCCTACCTTATTTGCCAAAACAGGCGAATAAACGACACCTTTCAGAATGAATTCCGATAACACTATTCCTCCATTGTCGTAAAATGCAATCAGTATGATCTTTACCTGTGATTTTCACTACTGTGTCTTTTTTCGTTTGGTGACCTTTGATCATTAAAGTGCTGTTGTTTTGCACTGGAAGTTTTGGATTTAGGTCTCTGGGTTATATACAATACTTGAGACTCATCAACAGTTAATTTTTGTTAAAAATGCAGGATCTGACGTAGCTTGCTTGAACAACTCAGATGAAACAGGCTCTGTGCTGCCTTTGATCTTAAGCAAGGATTTGTGGAACAAACTTGGTGCTCACTTGCTTTATGTCTAAATCCTCAGTCAAAATGACCTCAACTGAACCAAACGAAAGCAACGTCTCCTTAGGAGTTTCTAGAATGGACACTTGTTGATCCAGTTGAATGATGGTACAGACGTTTTTGATGTTTTGATTGTTTAGGGATGTTGATGGGCAACCACTTTCTTTTTCATCTTCAAGTGAAAAGTTCTTCCCATAAAACCTTTTTAAAACCACCTTACTTTTTTTTTTTTTTTTTTTGTCATGGCATCATCTCTAAACCATAATGAGCATTTTATGGGTTTCTGTGGCTGACTTTCCAATTTATAGCAAAATTTAATGTTCACGCATTGTTCAGATTTCATTGTTTTCAGTATACACAATAAATATGGAAAACACGTTTACTCAAAGCAGTTTTCTGCCTGACTGGCTTGCAAGAACAAGTTAAAATGTGGTGTATGTATGTTTAAAAGACATGAGCCCCACTGAATCTTTTAGCTACTCCATGCATTCAAAAATTAAGATTATTTTAGTAGATTTTTTCTAGATCAATAATAGATTTTTTCACGCAGCTCATCTTTTGTAGTTTATAGATTGCGTTAATGAATTGCTTAAAGGACATGCTTTCTTTGTATGCATGCACATGTGCTTATATTAAAATTTCTTGGGTTTTTTTTTTTTTTTTTTTTTTTTTTTAGGCATATTTTATATCTAGATGCTTTGGTTTTCTTGCAGGTCTTAGTCCAGATTTACAGTCCATGGAACAAATCCGAAGAATTATGAGACCAACTGATGTCCCTGATCAAGGCCTTCTTTGTGATCTTTTATGGTCAGATCCAGACAAAGATGTTATGGGCTGGGGTGAAAATGATCGTGGAGTTTCTTATACATTTGGAGCTGATGTGGTTGCAAAGTTCCTACATAAACATGATCTTGATCTTATATGCAGAGCACATCAGGCAAGTAAAAATTAAAGTGAAAATATTTTAAGTTAAAAATGGTAAACATTTTAATGTTAGCCATGCAATCCATTTCATATGGATTCATAGAATCCAAAAGAAATTACATAAAACATGAAAAAATCTGTTGCATTGAATACATTCTAAGAATTTAATTCAACAATTTATAAATATTATTGTCACATTATTGAATTAAATGAAATTCATGAAAACAGCTTTCATTTGTAACATATTTTTAATCACTTAATTTGCAATTTTCTATTTTTTGTGTTATTATTAAGGTATTGAGATTTTTTATTTATTTATTTTTTAATAATTGATCATTACAGTGCTGCAGAAGGATCATTAGGATCTGTTGAAAAATATGAATAGGGAGCAGAATGATATTACAGTTGCAGAAAGCTGCAATTTGGCTTGCCATGCCAGAGAAACCATTTCTGATCTGCAAGAGCATAACCACTCTGGATTCCTCACCTTGCTGTTGCATGCTTTTGAAGTTCTGCTCTCTTATTCATGTGACACACATTTGAACCTTGCTGGTATGTGTTCATTGATATACATTATTCTCTAAGGGACATTTTCTGGTTCATTTTTTGAAAAAAATGGCAAACTCATCTGAGAAGAAAACATTTTATTGTCTTAGATGAATGAGGAAATATAATGGCTACTTTTTGGCAGATGCATACTAATAGCTCCTTACAGGCAAATGCACTTAAACTTTGGGCCTTAGCCTTTTTTTTTTTTTTTTGCCTGTGACCCATGTTGTAATTGTAAGTTTTGCTTTCTTCCTGAACAAAAGTAATAGTTATGAACAAGCTTGCTTTTCTCTGAAAATATTTCCACTTGTAAGTACAAGAACAGTGAGCTTAAAATATGCTAATAGTTCCACATAACAAAATATACACTTTTTTTAAAAATATGAATACATATAACATGAAACAGTGTTGTTTTCATAGTTTAACTAAATATTATAGTGTTTTTGCAAGGAAATTTATAAATAATTATTTTGATAGGTTGTGGAAGATGGGTACGAGTTCTTTGCCAAACGTCAGTTAGTTACCTTGTTTTCTGCTCCTAATTACTGCGGTGAATTTGATAATGCTGGAGCTATGATGAGTGTTGATGAGACTCTCATGTGTTCTTTTCAAGTGAGTATGAAATCTGTTTATTGATTGAGATTGAGTCTGTAATTCACTTTTAAATTGAAATTCATAATCATTACAAATGTGTATTAGTTTCACTTACATGCCAGTACTGCTTAGTACATTTCAAAATGCTTGGGTGAATCTATAAGATATATAAGCATAATCTCTGGAGACTATACCTGAGCTGTAGGTACTTTTCAGAACTTTTTTGTCATATGTTACATATGACTCAGCATGAATTGTTGAGGAGGCTTCCATCCTGCAGTGGGTTGATAATGGCTGCACTTTACCTTTTTTTTTTTTTTACATATGACAAAAAAAGTAAACTATTGTACATCATCATGAAACACAAAATTAATGAGGGATGCAATATGCTGACCAAAAAAAAAAATAAAAAAATAGGATATTTGTTTGATCATTGTGTGAGGATTGTTGAATAAGTAATATGACTGTGAACAGTGTAAAGGAGAGAAATTGTGGCATAGTGAAACATGTATTGGCAGTATTGAGTTATCTCATGTTAGTCTCATCTGTCACTGGTATCATCAGTTGTAAGTAGATATCAGTGAAGTGAAAATGTATCGAGTTGTGCTTACACGAATATAAATGGAATTGATTGCAGAATGATACTGTGTGATCAGGTTTTGTGTTTGCTTGAGAAAAGCTGCTGCCAAAATGTTACATGTGATGCTTGTGTTTTCCATTGGCATAAACATTTTCTGAAGGCTAAGAATCTGTAGTAGTGGATAAACATCCAACAGGATAACCTTTGGCCTCCTGAAACATAGGTTTGTTGAATACAGTTGCTATTATTGTTCAGAAAGCATCACAGAGTTGTTTGAACTGCCTGTATGTTTACTACTATTGAACTTGTCAGTTTACTACTATTGAACTTGTCAGAACTTGTCAGCACATGTGATTATTAAATTCCAAACTCAAGTGAAATATTAAACCACTGCATCAAGAACATAAAGGCAGTTTTGAATAATTGTAATGCATTGTTTTACAACTTACACACGCGCACACACACACCCACCCACCCAACACCCCAATGAGCCAAATCATTATGACCAGCAAGTCGTTATGCAAATTGAAGCAACTGCAGGTGAACTACAGCGCGTGGGTGGGTTGGGACACTGTATAAAAAAAACACCTGATACTGAGCTCCGTTAATCGGTGTTACTCTTGTTCTTCAGATGGGAAAGGCAGTGGACTTAAACCAGTTTGGCAAAGGCTAAGTTGTAATGGCCAAACGACTGGGTCAGAACATATCCAAAACGGCATGGCTGGTGGGATGCTCACAGTCAGCTGTGGTTAGGACCTACCGAAAGTGGTCCGAGGAAGTGAAACCTACAAATCGTCAACGAGGCGCTGGATGACCACGGCTCATCAATGCTCGAGGTGAGCGAAGGCTCTCCCAGATGGTACGTGGCAACAGAAGGGTGACTGTGGTTAAACTCACAGGTAATTGGAATGCTGGTGATGGGAGTAATGTGTCACAACACACAGTACATCGAACCCTGCTAAAAATGGGGCTGCGTAGCCGCAGGCCCCTCTGAGTGCCCATGCTAACCATGGTTTACTGCCGACAGCACATACAGTGGTCACGCAAGCATCGAAACTGGACCTTGAGTGATTGGAAGAAGGTGTTTGGTGTGATGAATCACGTTTCCTGTTGCACCATGTGGATGGCTATGTACGTGTGCATCGTTTACCTGGGGGAAGTGATGGTACCTGATGCACCATGGGACGAAAACAAGCTGGTGGCAGTGGTGTTATGCTTTGGGCAATGTTCTGCTTGGGTATCCTGGGTCCAGTCATCCATGTGCCGGACACTCTGAGGTCTGCCACCTACCTAAACATCATGAAAACATCAAAAAAATTGTGTTTGGGTCAAGACGTGTGAAAAGTTTGCTCTGCTGAAAAGTTTTTACATTTCAGGAAATATTGGGATTTAATGCAGAAGAAAGATGTTAGATGAAAATCTGGACAATCAGATGAAATTTTAGGACTCTAGAGTCATTAATTTTAGAATTTTGAGTGATTTTGTAAATCACCATGTAAACCTATGCGATTCTTATATACAGTGCTATTGTAACGGTATGCTTGCGTATACTTCAACATGAATATTATTGATGGGTTTAGTTTTGCTGAAAGTGAACCTCTAGTATGTTAAAATAGCTTATTTATTGGCTTAATATAACTTCTAACCATTGTATACCTAAAACTGTTCTAATACCTCAAATATACTACAAAATGTATTTTTACGCATTCCCGATCCGACGCTTGAGGTAACAATAGTGATACCATATTGGCTGCCATCTTGGATCAGAAACGAGTAAAGGACAAAATCTAATGCAGATAAAATTAATTCTGATATTGATACATGCTCCAAGTAACAACTGTTAACCCCTACAATATATATATTTATCATTATTTATTTTTTTATAAAATTTTTAACCTTCTTAGTTTGATTTTGGCAATGAAATATATTTATACTCCCAGTACATGTGGTCATAACCATCGCCATGAGGCCATCGTAAATTTAAGGCAGGAAAATTAACCAAAAATTGGCAAATTTTTTAGGAGGTTAGATGAATCGAATAGTGGGCCCCCTGATACCTCATTTTAAAGTAAAAGGATTCCTCTATTAAAGGAAACCTTTCCTAAAAGGCTATTTTCAATATAAGAGAAAATATTAATATAAAAACATGGCCCTAGTTCAATCACATGAAATGGCATATAATACAAAAATGTTATGTTCCAAATGCAGTAGGAATTATAGAATACTTGCAATACTCATGTGTTAATATACACAAATAGTGCATTACTCTTCTAGATAAATTTTTAATTATGACTCCCGCTATATATGATTTTATCGTAGCCTTTAGAATTGTGGCTTGTTATAGTATGGCAGCTTAAACTGCCCAGTGGTTTGCAGTTCTAGGGGGTGGGGGGAACTGAGATTGGATACTTCCATGTCTCACAAAAAAAAAAAAAAAAAAAACCCTGATGGCTTCCACTTTTGGGTGGTTGCGGGATTCTTCCCCCCTTCTAGCGCTGCGGACTGCCTCCTCTTTTGAACTTCAATTATTGAACTAAATTGTACTGTAGTTTAGCATTATAGCATCATTATAAACATAACTGATCTTGAACCTCATGACACACACACAGTGAGCAGAAAGGTGAGTGTTAAACTTAACTAGAAACTGTGACAATACAAAACCAAACAACTGACACGAGACTTATTGACTATACAACTAAACAACTCACCAGTAATATGATGCAACATACGCCTCGGAAGAAGAGGACAACCAGCACAGCAGAAACCCCCTGCAAGGCAGCAAATGGAAACAACAAGGAACAATAATAGAAGCAATTGTGACCAGGGACCAGAAGTGGTCTACACCCCAGACATGAATCTGGCAAAAGTCCTTGAGGTCTACACAACCCAAGAGGCTATACAGGGAGCACTGGCGGAAATACAAGATTCCTCTGCGAAACTTACAGACCTCATGTCAGAACAGGTACTCCATGAGCAGAACTCTGAAGAAGATCCCAACAAACAAGAGACAATCTGACCCAAGAAGATGACCAAACAGAACTAGATTCATCGATTATAGACACTATACAATCTTTGAGAGTCACTTGGCTGGAAAGCCTCAATGGGCACACTTATCACTGAGAAAACATTCAACGAAGCACAAAGGACGTGGGCTCAGTTGGAGAAACTGATATATGAAGCGACTCTGGACAGAGAAAAAATCAAAAAAAGCCTAGTTGAAAAGAAAAACATAAGGAAACTGTAAAGAGCCATAAAAAGAAAGGGAGAAAACAAACTCACTCCACACCATCCACCCTATAACACCTAACTGGAACAGGGGCCCATTCTGATTTGGATGCAACATGCGCAGAAACACAATCCCAACGGAAGGAAAAAGATGCATTTATCTCACAACCTGACCCAGAGTGGAAAAGGGATGATATTGAAACAAGAACCAACAGATGGACAGAAAAAAATCCCAAGAATATTACTAAGTAGATGTGATGACCCAACAACTGAACCTGAAGAGGAAAATTCCAGAACCAAAAAAAGACCTGCAAACAAGAGAAACTGGGCAGGAAACTACAGACACACAAGATGCCATACTCCTAGATACTGTCAACATAAATGAAGCTGCAGACTGAAACAAAATTCACAATGCAACCAAAAACATAAAAATAGCACTGTGTAAATGTCTCACAACAAATGAACATATCCCAAATGGTACTGCAAGCTGTGTTCTCTCACTATGGGCTGAGCAGGAGACCCTCAACACAGCTCTTCTGCTGGACAGTGAGAGATGGAAAGCACGGGCCACTGAACTGCAAGCAAGAACAGATATCATGACACAGCTTCTAAACAAGCTGCCCAACACACTGGAAGCCAAGGAAAAAGAGAACCCCCCCCCCCGGAGTTTCCACAGGGGATGGAAGCACACCACTGGCTGAAGTTAAACCAAAAAGATGGAAACAGCCGAACTCAGACATCTTATGCCCAAATAACTGATGTATACAAGTCCAAAAGAAACACAATGCTGCAAAGACTTAACATTAACCCGCCAAGACAAAGCAAACAGCATGTCATCATCATCAAAGCCATGGAAGGAAGAAATGCAACAAGTGAGGAGATAAAAGAAGTTAAGACTAAATTAGCCTCAGTACTAAGCGATGTGAAAATCACACCCATCAGAAAAATAAGAGCGAATGGGGTGATCATAGAGATGCCTACCAAGGAAGAGTTAGACAAGATCAAAGGATGTCTGGGGCTGCACCAGGCAGGGCTACAAGCAGAGGTCCCTAAAAAACTTGGCCCCACAGTGGCCATCTATGACATTCATAAAGATATAAAATATGAGCAAAAATATGAGCAAATAATAAGTGATCTGTACTATAAAAGCCTAAAGGATCATGGATACACAGAGGAGGAAGTCAGGCTGCAAATTAAACCTTGCTTTTCTACTAGGCCCAAGGAAAATCAAACAAATGTAAACTGGAAGTAACAGGGGAAATAAGAAGAAAGCTACTCACAAACGCCAAGAGGTTGGCTGGACAGCCCATGCGGTTAAAGACTACACTGTGGTCCCATGTTGCTTTAACTGCCTGGGATATGGTCATCAGGTAGCACAGTGTACTCAAGAATCCACACATGTGGCCACTGCGTGCAGGAGGGACATGGCACCCAGGATTGTCTCAATAAAGATAAATCACCAAACTGTTCCAGCTGCACTAAAAGGAAAGGAAATAATAACCATCACTTTAAAGATCCCAAATGCCCAGAATATACCAAAGCAGTTGAATTCATCAGATCAAAAACAGATTATGAATAACACACCAATTAATAAAAATAACACGAGAAGAGGAAACTAAAGCAATCTCAAAAACCTAAAAATTCTTCAACTAAACTGCCAGTGGTCAATAGCTGTCATCAATGATCTAACAAAAACCATCATAGAGCAAACCATAAACATTGCAGCAATTCAAGAGCCATACTCACACAAGAGCCTGGTCAAGGGGATACCCCTGTCATATCATCTAATCCATTCAAACCTAATAACAGTGGGACATGGCGGCAATGCCAGAAGATGGACCTGGGCTGCCATTGTCATAGCAGATCCCACCATCACAGTAACCAAGGTCACCTCACTGTGCACGACACATGCTGCTTGTGCCTGCCTGGAGGGCAGTTTTGGCCAGCTCTTTGTCATATCCCTCTACTGCCAGTGCTCACAATCAGCTGATCCAATACAGCCATATGCTGACTACTTGGAAGTAGCACTCAACAAGCTCAGAAACAAAAGCGTGCTTATCCTGGCTGATGTCAATGCTAACTCGACCCTTTGGAACAGTCTGCAAACAGATGAAAAAGGACAGATCATAGAAGAAATCATTCTCGCGTACAGACTGCAGGTACTCAATATGCAAGGACATCCCCCAACCTGTCACACCGCTTGGTACCTCATACAATGCTCCAAAACCATCAATGTGATCCTGGACACGATCACCTATCAAGACCTGGAACATGAAGAGACATCATACCAAAAAGAAATGAGATGACAAAACAGAGCATATCAAGGACCCCCCAGAGGAACTGCCATTCATCTTGGAGGAGATAGGCCAAGCCATAGCCACTATGAGGAATGGGAAATGCCCGGGGCATGATGCCTTGGAGAAGGAGGTCCTGAAGAGGTCATGGAAAGTGGCACCCTATGCCATACAAAGTGCCCTCAACTCCTGTCTCCTTTCTGGCACCTTTGCCAGGACCTGGAAGCTGGCAAACCTCAAAATCATCCTGAAAAGTCCCGAAAAACCTCAGCAGGATCCTACTTCATACTGTCCGACTGCTCTCCTCCCAGTCATGGGAAGAGTTCTGGAAAAGTCATTGCAGCCAGACTGATTCACACCTACAAAACAAAAGGCCTATACTCATTAAAGCAGTATGGATTCACCCTCGGGCGCAGCATAGAAGACGTAATCTCAGAATTGATTGCCACAAGAGATAACTCTAACAGCAAGTACCTCCTAGCCATCTTCGTGGACTTTGCGGGGGCCTTTGACACACTCTGGTGGCAGAGCACCCTTGCAAGGTTCAGGGAAGACCTTTCTGATGTCCCTCAAGCAAATAACCAGAAGAGAATGGGTCCTAAAAGCCCACACGCTAAGATTATATTATAACTGTTTTCCTTTCTATTCTTACTTACGGAGCTGGTGCGTGGAGATATAGAGCAAACAAGATGATAATAACCAAACATCTGGAACAAGCACAAAGATTGGCGCTCTTAACCATGTCAACAATGGCGAACAACTTCAGCAATGGCATTCTTCTTCTTCTTCTTTGGTCCTTAGCTGGCAGCTGGGGGAGGCGGTTGGCCACGCAACCAGTATGCTGCTGTAGGTGCCGCAGGGTTTCGGACTTGCTCTGTGATGTTCTTCCATACCTTACGATCCACGGCTTCAGTCCTGGCCTGGTTAAGGTCGAGACGTCGGCTCTTCAAGTCATCTTCCACTTGCTTGGCCCACGTTTTCCTAGGCGCGGTCCGTTGGATGCTCCATTGGGTGGGTCGTTGTCTCCAAAGGAGTGTGGATGGTATTCTGTTCGTGCCCATTCTACATACGTGGCCAAACCATCTGAGCCTTCGCTTCTGGATTTGGTCGGCAATGGTTGGTTGCTGTTGGCATCTGGCGCGGATGGTATCATTAGCGATGCGGTCGCGAAGAGAGATGCCCAAGATCTGCCGCAGGCATCGCATTTGGAATACCTCAAGTTTGTTCAAATCTAACTTGAGACAAATCCATGTTTCCGATCCGTAAAGAAGAATGGGCAGGATCAAAGTCCGGAAGAGTCGGATTTTAGTCTTTGTGGAAATGTTGGTCCTCTTCCACAGACACCATTTGAGCGAGGCGAACGCAGTGGCCGCCTGTCCAATTCTGCTGTGGATTTCCATGGTGGATGCAACTTTCTTCTCCTGGACCAGCGACCCAAGGTATTTAAAGTCCTGCACTTGCTCGATCTGGACGCCTTCGAGATAGATGGTGGCTTGCGACCCATCTGTTGTCAGGGCCTTTGTCTTACCAGCATTGATCTTCAAACCGTATGGCCGGGCAATGCAGGCAATGTCGTAGAGGATGTCCGTGGCTTCAGCGTCGTTACCGGCAAGGATAGCACTATCATCAGCAAACATCAGGTCAGTCACATAGTGATCCTTGTCATATTGTATGCCCTGTCTGTTTCTGAATGCTTGCCTCATAATGGCGTCAACCACGATGTTGAAAAGCAACGGGGAGGCTACATCCCCTTGGCGGACTCCAGTTTGGATGGTAAATTCCTCTGATAAATCGTTCTGGATGCGCACCTGGCTGGTTAAACCGTTGTATGCAGTTTGGAGGAGTGTGATGACTTTTCGAGGTACATGTTCAAGCAATGGCATTACAAGCTCTACTAGGGAAAATGCCAGCAAATCTAGAAGTACAATTCAGATACCTGAAGTACAGAATAAACAAAGAAATACCCACGACTATTGATAACATCAGTGTTGACCTGCAGGCTGAAAAGAAAATGGAAATAGCAAGAATAAGGAGTGTGATGAGGGAGAAATGGCAAAGCACCTGGATAACCACAGAAAAGGGAGCATCAAGAAGGAAAAATTATGGCTAGCGCCAGGCCTATATGTCTCCTTCCTAATGACAAGCCATGTCAGTATAAACACCAATTTATACCAACTGGGCCTAACAGAGACACCACAATGTCACTGTGGCGAGCCTGAAACTGCTGACCATATACTCAACGATTGTCATTGTTACCAGGAGCTTTCCCCCTTGGTAGACTCCACACCACCAATTGACAAGGCAAAGCTCACAAAAAGCGAGAACAATTTCACTGCATTCAACACCTTCGTGACTAAGGCCTTTAAGAGAAGAAAGTCCATTAGGAGAGAGGATAACCGGATTTGACAAATAACTACCAACCTTGAACTTGACTGAAGACAAACTTTCCTCTCTCGCTCGCTCTCTCTCTCTCCCCCCCCACCCTGAGAGTGATATTTTATCCTTACTAAAACTCTCATCACTTCTTCTTAGGGCGGTCCTACTCTTGGATTTACCTCCTTTCTATCACTCTTCCTTACTTCCCCCTAAATTGAGTGCGTGCCCCTGAATCTCTTAGGGACACTCAGCCAGATGATAGTAGAACCCAGCGCGCCTTCTCGTGGGAGGAGTGGGGGGAGGACACCTCATGTCTCTGTTCCCACTTGCTAAGTTGCCGGTTAGAAAGAAGTCTTATAAACAAGAAGACATGAAGCGGCTAATGGGGGAAACTCTGGGCTCTGCTCAGGCAACCCAAACACACACACACACCTCTAAACATCATTGCTGACCAGGTACATCCTTTCATGGCAACTGTCCTCCCTTCTGGCATTGCCGTCTTTCAGCAGTATAATGCACCATGCCACACCTCCTGGATTGTTCAAAACTGGTTTGCGGTAAATGAGGAAGACTTCCAGGTATTGCCCTTGCCTCCAAATTCCCCAGACATCAATCCCACGAGCATCTATGGTTTGTGTTGGAATAGCAATTACCTTCACAACAAGTTGCCATGTATATTGCACTACCTGAAATAAGTAACGCTTCACTAAAAGAGAAAACTATTGTTACTTATTATCAGTGGGCACCACCACCCAGATGGCACTGTTTCAAGGCTTGAAACATTATGGTATTTCCAATATTATATATATATATATATTTCTTTACGACATAATTACCACTGAAGTGTAGGTGTGTTTCCGTATGATTCCACTATGAAACAACGACAGCCATCAGTGGTTAGCTCCTGGGTTTTGTTACAACTTAAACATCTTGTTATAACATTTCACTGGACTTGACTATGCAGGCATTTTGTGCACAAAACAGCTTAGATATAATCACCCCCCCCCCCTTGGCAAGATAAAAAAGACTTTAGAATTGCATCTGGTGTGTCCTTGGCAAGATAAAAAAGACTTTAGAATTGCATCTGGTGTGTTTTTCTTAAAATCTAGAAGGGCATCCTCTCTACATTTCAGATATTGGCACTTTGAAACTTTTAATCCTTTCCAGAATTGAAAGATTGTGGACTGCGAGTTTCCATTGACTGAGATATGCATACATACAAAGGGTACTAGGAAAGTTTTGCAATACAGCTTTGTTTATTTAATTTTTTCAAAGTAATTTCCTCTACATTCAATACACCTCTCCATCCTCCGAAACCAATCTTTAAACCAGTTCTGCCAAGTTTCACTAGGGAGTAAAGCACACTCGTTGTCTCAAGACCGTAGAAGGTCCTCATCACTGGAAAACCGCCTCCCTTTTAGCTTCATTTTCACATGCGGGAACAGTGCAAAGTCGCAGGGAGCAAGGTCTGGACTGTAGGGAGGGTGCTTGAGAAGTTTCAGTCCTGTCGTGGTCAAATATTCGGTGCAGGCTTTGGCGCGGTGAGCTGCAGCATTATCGTGATGGAGGTGTCCATTCGTGACTTTGGCCGCAGGTTCTTCATAGATCCAATGACTTTAGGCAGGCATTGTTCAGTATACCACTTAGCTGTGACTGTCTTCTGCGTGTCCAAAACGACAGGTTCCACAATTCCACTCGATTTGAAAAATACAGCTATCATTTTCTTCTTTACAGATCGGGATTTTCTGACAATTACGGGTGTGTCGTCATCATCAAAGACCCAAACTTTGTTTTGAGCCTTGGTCGGCAGATCGCAATAGTACAGCCAAGTCTCGTCACCTGTCACGATGTTGTTCACATACCGAGATTGTCCCTTATCAAACTTTTTTAACATCTCCCGGCACCAAGTCACACGTCGTGTCATCTGCTCTTCAGTCAGTTGATGCGGCACCCAGAGAGAACAAAGTTTCTTCACGTGCAAATGACCTTGCAGAATGGAACGAATTGCTGGTGCATTTAGGCCCAAAGTATCCTCTATCTGTTGGTAGGTCACTCGCCTGTTTTCGTCAAGCATTTTCCTCGCAGCAGTAACGTTTTCCTCCGTAACTGACATTCCTGGCCTTCCCGGCCTCTCAGAATCCTCCAGAGGGAAATTTCTCCTTTGGAATTCTCTATACCACCTGAATATCGTTGTACGATGTGGACAATCATCATCTAGTGCAAGAGTCATTTCTTCTAAGCACTGGTCTATGGTTAAACCACGCACGAAATTATACCGCAAAACTGTCCTTATCTCATTTCGTGACCACGATGCCATCGCAAGCACTTTACACTCTCACTACTAATGAATAACTGAGCCCATCGACTTGGCGCGGCGGCTACTATGCACGTATGAACATGTCTCAACATGCAGCAACAAGCAGCTTCCTGTGATTCATTGTTGCGTCATATTGCAAAACTTTCCTAGTACCCTTTGTAATTTGAATCATGTATACACTTATTCCACTGCTGGAATCATGATTGAACCATGCTACCCAAACCATTCTTTTACAACACCTTTAATTTTGTATCATAGGAATTCTCATTTCAAAGAATGTATCATAATTGTTAGCACACTTATTCATCTTGCCAAACTGAATCTCAAGAGAGCGACTCTTTGCTGGTTACATAATTCAGAAATCCTAATTTTTTTATTTTATTTATTTTTTTCACATGGAACTTGGTTCAGGTTGCTGAGTTGTGTCATTACACATGCTGTTCTACCTACCCAACATAAATGTCAGCTGAACCAGTTGTTTTCTGATTACAGTAAATTGTAAAAAATTGGTATAATAAAATGTACTGTAAAAAGAGACATTATAACTGCCTTGTATTTCTATGAATGATCTAGAAATAGGATGATTATGAAATCTTCTTCCACTTAAAGTCTGTCAAACCATAGTCCCCAATGGATTGGTTCCTTGCATTGTTATCAGTACAGTCAGGAGTTTTTTTTTTTTTGTAAGACAAAAAAAAATTACTGTAAAGTTTAAAAAAAAAAATTACCAGTAGGTAACTGCAAGTAGCGTGGGTGTTATCTTGTTACACACATAGCCACCATTGTCTGTGTTAGCCAACAGCTTCATTGAACACACTTTTCTTACAAAAATAAGAATAGTGTTGTTACAGTGCAAAGAAATGTGAAATTACCTTGTTCATAAAAGACTGCCTTCATTATTGTTAAGTATTATGAAGGAGATACTTCACTCCAAAGAGTAGTTGTCCATCACCTCCATAGCATGTGTACAAAATCAGCAAGTTGATATCAAAGCATTGGCAACATTCAGCACCAACCATATCTCTCACATTATAATTCTCTAGAGTATTCATAAAATAAGTAAGGAGTATATGCATCAAGTTCTGTATCAGTTAAGCATTTCCCAAGTTTGATCTCCAGGATTATCAGTTGTAGTCATGCACAGTGAGTGATTGATAAAGTTACTCAAAATTGAAATTTGTTATTTAAAATTGAAAATCATACAAGCATTGAAGAACCATCTCACTTAATTAGTATATTCATGTGGTTGAACTGATTAAAAAGCAACTTAATGAAAGAGAATGTTTAGAAACATACACTGTTAGTGGAGACCATTATCTGAGATGAATAGTCAAACTAATAGAAAAAAACTTATCTGCAAATCCTTCCCCCTCCCCCCCAAAAAAACTTCCTCAGTAATTTCACAAATAGCTATTATATATATTAACTCAGTTCCAATCTTAGTGGTGTCCATTTCTATCAACAATCTACCAAGCCCCACTTGCTTTTTCTTACAGTCTCAGTTATCGGTTGTCTCAACTGGTAATTGAGACTGTCAGAAAAGTAAGTAATCTCAGATGCCCTAACTGTTCACTCTGATTCCTTTTGCTTCAAAGATGACACCTGTGTATATCCACTCTGATATTCCTTGTCAGAGACTTTCTAATTTGGAATCTCCTCTGGCTTAAAATCTCTCTGTCATTACCTGACAATGAGAATTTTTCTTGGTGATTTTAATGCTTGCAACTCCAGTTGCCTTTGGTTTTTTATTTACATGGACCACTGGCCAAAATGACTTCACACAGCTTGTTCATTTACCTAGCAGAATACTAGATAACCCTAACGAACACTCAACTGCTTCAGTCTCTTGTCAGTAACCTTTGAAAGCACATGGTCAACATCAGTAGTTCCTCAGGCCTTTCAGAGCACAACTTGATGTTCTCTTAGTATCAGTATAGGCATATAATGCAAGGAAGCCAGCTTATACATCAACCAAAAAAAGGATAAAAAAATAAAGTTAAAAAAAAAAAGAAACTAAAACACTTCCCACATCACCTGCCCAGCCCATCTAATAATTTGTCTGCTTCCCACTTCTACATTACCCGATGGAAGTTTTTCCCAGCAGTCAACCCTTCTTTGGCAGAAAATCAAATTTCTGCACATCTGTCCTGCAGACATACTACTTGAAATTTTGATGAGAGAAGGAAAACGAGGACAACGAAGGTATTAAACTTTCTAAAAGTGAAATGTTGGCATTTGGTGAAAATGAAGTTAGAAAATTGTCAATTAGGTTACAGTTAAATGCAATTCGGGGGTACCTAATTGAAAAGATGGTTTCAGAACAATTGAAGAATTCGATGGACGCTCTTGAGTATGATAAATTTCATCGAGTGAATGTGAACGAGGATTTTCACAAAGGAATCTGATTGTCAGCCCAACCAGAGCTTCGTTGATGACAAAAACAGTTTCTTAAAATTGTAGGCCCACTGCTGACCCGCTTCAATCCAGCAAAATATGTCGATTCGTGGCTGCTTCGGAAACGTCATTCAGCAACCGACACACAAAGAGGAAGAAAAGAAGTCGGTATAGGGTGTTGGATGAAAAGTTAATAAAAATTTGGAATTTTCTACAAAAACTTTATTATAAAATTATTTTTACTTATATTATTTATTTTTACTGATTATTTTTAGGGGCCATAGTCTAATGAAGGACCCTTAAAATGTCACTCGGTTGTCTGCCTGCTCGTCCATCTATCACAGCATTGTATCTCTGGAACCACTCAATCTATTGACTAGAAATTTTGCATGGGCTTGCACATGAAATGGGCCAACATAACGCCATATTGATCATTGGTGACAAAAATTTGTCTGAGAAGTGGAGGGGAGTTAAAATATGTGGCGATAAAAATGTTGTTGACAACCTATAGCTACACTGTTGGAAAGAGCTAGAGTATGTTTAAAATATAATTTTAAAATATTTTTAAAATTAAAAATGGTGGCGCCAGACAGGAAAATGTGACTAATTTTCGTGTCCCCCACCCTCTTTTTCTGTCACTAACGGAGCTAAAAATTTAAATCGATGCTTATCAAAGGAAAGCTATTCCGATTGAAATATCATTTACTTTTTGTGTTAAAATCAAAAAACTAATTTTTTATTGCACTTCGATTCTTTGTACTAAGTAACTCTCCTTTTGGTGACAAAAAGGTTGTTAAATATTTAGTTAATAATTCTATAAAGGTTATTTATAAATTTTGCGACCAAAAGTATTTTTAACAATTTTCAAAGCTTGAGTTGTCCCGGCAAGGTGATACTCAGAGAGCCAGTGTTGAGGTGGTGGTTGTGGAGAGGCGCCTGCGCGGAGTCCTGCATGGCTCTCGCCTGCCAGTCGCTTCTCCCCCGAGCCTTTAATCGCTTCTCCAGGAAGAAGTCAGAGTAGCTTCTCCCTCCCTTGTCATTGACAGCAACTGTGAAAAGACTCAAATAGACAACATTTTCGTTAGTTCCTCAGTTTTAGGCCAAGCCGAGGTACTAGAAACTTTTTTTCAGTTACCATAAAGCTCTATTTGAGATACTACACTAACGACCATTCGTGTCATTCTGAGTGCCTGGCATCTGTAGTTGACCGATTTATTTACTCATTTTATTCACATTTTACTTATTTTTATATATGTACTTGAATAATTAATTTATACTTAATAAACTATGTTAATATACTAAATTTGTTGGTCTTATTCGAAAAACATTACTACGAAAGTAACAATATCAGGAAAAAAAATTTGTAGAGTACTTTTCATATCCTTTTAATTTTCAATTTTTCCTGATAGCAAAGAATGAGTACCTGCACCTATTTTCTCTCTTTATGTGTATATATATATATGTGTGTGTGTGTGTATCCAATATTTTAAAAAAAATTTTAAAAATAAAACAAGTGGTATGGCAAAAACTGTAGAGCGAAAATTAACATAAAAATAACCCAAAATAAAATGAATGAACAGGAAAGGAAAAATAAAGGTAAGACATAAACAGTAGCCAAAAAAACCCTATATAATTTAGCACTTTAAATCCATTTTTCGCTGCATAAGGACCACTGCCGTGCAAGTCCTCTGCATTGGTGGATCGATCGGAGGAGGAATGGGTGGTTTGGTTCTTCGATCTTTTTGCCTTTGCAACGATTTGTATAGTGATTGAAAATGACCATTATTGGCCTCGTGGTCCTCTGTCAATATGGAGCATAATGGTCAGTCTATTATTTTGATTTTATTTTGATTTTGTTATCTTTTAGTAGTTCCATTAACCCCTTTTTGGTGATATTTCACGTCTTTTGGAACTGATACCTTTCTGGGGGGATACCGCTAAATTATGTAATTGGCATTATTTTAAATTTTATATCGGTTTTATTAATTGGATTTAAAGTGCTAAATTATATAGGGGTTTTTTGGCTACTGTTTATGTTTTACTTTTATTTTTCCTTTCCCGTTCGTTCATTTTATTTTGGGTTATTTTTATGTTAATTTTTGCTCTACAGTTTTTGCCATACTACTGGTTTATGTTTTATTTTATTTTAAAATATTGGATATATCTTGGCTTCATTGGAGGATGTGCATGTTGCTGCCTCTAATGAAAGCTCAATATTTATTTATTTTATTATATTTTAACTTTTGTCATTATTCAAATATATATATATATATATAGACACACACACACACACACACACAAAGAGAGAGAGAGAGAATAGAAAATGTAGAATAATAGATAAAAAAAAAAAAAGGTAAACATGCTAGTTAATACTGAAAGAAAGGTGTTGCGCTAAGTTATAAACAAAACAGAAACCTAAAAAAAAATAATAGTAATAATAAAATATCAAATATTATTAAAATTATTATAGCTAATTATCATATAAGAATACATTGAATGATATGTTATCAAGGGCTAGTGCCATTCAGTACATCCAAATTGAAGATATTCAGGGTTACAACCTGCATATATATATATATATATCTCACACACACACACACACACACACACACACTGAGCCAAAAATGCAGGTTGCAACCCTGAATATCTTCCAGTCCCTCTGAAGGTGGCAGTTCATGTTTTTCTGTTAATGCTTGTCTAGTTTCTATATTTCTCTTAATGCAATGTAGATTAACACAAGAATGCATTAAAATAAATCTGTGCCAAATGTGTTTATTTTATTTTTGACAGATACTGAAACCAGCAGATAAGAAGAAATTTCCATATGGAAGCATGAACTCAAATAGACCAGTTACTCCGCCACGTGGACAAGTGAATAAGAAAAATAGCAAAAAATAGCAAAAATGCAGACCTCCTTAACTTCATCTTCCCAGTTATAAAAAGACTGTCACTACAAATGTTGTTGTAGCTTCTGAAGTTGGATCATTGTCCAGTAGCCTACTTCCTTATTTTAAAGGGTCGTAGGGCTCTGAAACCTGCACAGATCAATCTACAGTTACTTTGTTAAATGTATCCATTTTTTTTTTTTTTTTTGCACGTACTGTTCAGTTGAATGTTTACATCTGCATCTTTAGTTTTTCTTTTATGTATATAACCTGGTAAGGTAATCTTTTATAGTGACTTGTACAGTATTTCCCAGATTGGAGTTTACACCTTGATTTACCAAGCTGGGAAAGCTTAGAGTAACATTGCAGCCTTCATAATGGACATATTGAATTAGAGGGTGACAACAAATGGTTAAAAGAAAAATGACCACATTTTTAATGTAAAGTCATCGTAAATTTTTCACTGTATAAATAGCACTCATCAGCAGCAGAACTGAAGGTTGTTAATATATAACATTTTTAAATTTCATGTAGAAGGAAATAAGTTAGCAACATTTGGAAGTATAGTTACAGTTAAGTATAAATGAATAATGCCACATCTTGAAACAGAAGGCATCAGCTTAGATGTATTTATTATATGGTTATTTCAGGAATAACTTGCATAATATAGGATACATGAATATAGTTTGGAAAAATAGACATGCAAGATTAAAAGAGTGCTCATTTTTGCTTAACAAACAGTAGAGTGTACATAAATGTATACGAGTACAACTGTATTGTGCTTATTGTACTAGCATAAAATATTTATGTACATCTTATATGTCCTTAGCACAAGAGGGAGTTTGTGGTTGCTGCTCTGCTGTTCTGTTTGTAGTACAAAATGAATTTTGAATACTGCTACACTGTACAGAGAAAATAAAACATGCTCTCTATAATGTTTTTATTGGGGGATGATGGAAACATTGACTATTGTAGATTATCCCCTCCTTTTACTACTTGTATTATATGACTGCCTTCTCAAGTTAGATGTGTGCATGTTTGTGTATGTGTGTATATGATGGTGTAAGACAGCATGAAAAATAGGAAATTTCTATGTAAACAAGTCTTCCTTTAAAAATGGCTAAAAGTGCTGTACATAACATAAAATTTTAAATAATAATATTACCCAAGCCCAGTGATTAATGGATTTTTTTCTGAGATGCTAGGTTTTAAATTAATGCTGAGAAATTTATTTTCTTAGCATCTTGGAGATGCACAGCAATCACTATCTTTGGTTAAGGTCTATATTTGCTGCAGAGTTTTAATTTCTATCAGAAGAGACTGTATTCTGTAATATTTTGTGGCATGTATAATTAAAACATCTGATCATTTCCAGTGTAGTTTTTTTGTAATTCTTTAAAATCAGGTAAAAATTACATTTTCTGTTTTTTACTGGATGTTGCACAAAAATGTGGCCAAATTTGAAGGTTCATGAAATAAATTTTATTGCAAAGCCACCAGAAATAAGTGACATAAACTGATTTTTTGTATTTTAACTATAACACTTAATGCATACTGATTCATATGGACTTAAATATGTGTGTGCAGGAGGCCAACGGAAAACATGATAAGTTTCATGTGAAATTAGCAGTAACCTGTTTTATGACATTTCAGATCACGAACAATCCTTTCATTCATTAGGTTTTCATAGTATAAAAACCTTATGGGAATCCTGTTATCTCGAAACTTTATACTGACAACTTGTGTATTCGAGACCTGCTAATATTCGTAAAATCAGACAAATGCTAACTTATTGTGATTTTCTTTTGTAGAGAATATGTAGAATGTTACGAAATATTAAATTTTTGAAATATATTTTAAGTCAGGAAATCTCTTACCTGAGATTTTTTCCAGGAATAACTGCAAACTGTAATCAGAATAGATGGAAACAGTATTAAATTACCTGCTTAAAAATAGATGGACCTTGCAACAGGACAAAGGAATAAACACAACCTTTGACCCTAAATCCATGCATGGCAAATAATTGGAAGTATAATGGGAGATAATTACCCAAAGCTTGAATGGGACTTTTTGTTTATACTATCTTCAAAGCGGAAGCGAACATGTGTCAAAGGCTGTATATATAACCCCGACACATTCAATTGTATTTCAAAAGGCCAAGGGGTGGGGGGGGTAAGTAGGCAAAAAGAAGAGAAGGATAGAAGGAAAATTCCCACCCCCTCTTATTTCACTAATAGTGTTTGGGAATTTGAAAATTTAGGGATTTAGAACAGCTTAAAGGTCTTTTGGAGGAAAGAATATGAAAGTTTCCACTTGGAAATCTGGGTGCGTGACTACCTGTTCCTGTTAGTTAGAGGTCCTGAATGGGAGGGGTTATGTTTTGTTTTTAAATTTGAACTTTTAGGATAATTGTTTTAGATCCCACTCCTCAGAAATTATTATTGGTCTATGTATGTTTATTGACTTGTTAGGTGATCTTATTGCCTGAGCTTCACTGGTTTCTAATTTAAATTTTGTGGCTTGTTTTTGTCTAATATTATGGTGTTTTCAAAGAATGGGTAATGTCTCGTGTTTAAGTGGTGAGCTACCAACTCAGAACTATTTTTTCTGTCCAGTCTATTTTTGCTTTATTATTTGAGGCTACTTTTAAACTGCTTTTGTGTTTTTAGATACTGCTTTGTAAGGATGTTCTCATGCTGCCTAATTGTCTCTCTCTGTCTGTCTGTCTGTGTGTGTATACATACATACACACACACACACATAATTGCAGTCTTGTGCTGCCTATATATATGAGCATAAGGATGCATAACAGACTGCAATCTTGTGCTGCTTATATATATATATATATACACAATTGCAGTCTGTTGTGCAAAGATGCACATCAGACTGCAATTGTATATATAAAAAGGCAGCACAAGAACATCGTTACATAGCAGTATCCAAAAACAGAAAAGCAGTTTAAAAGTAGCCTCAAATAATAAAGAAAAAATAGACCGGACAGAAAAATTAGTTCTGAGTTGGTAGCTCACCACTTAGATGCAGGATATTACTCATCCTTTGAAAACACCAAACAAGACAAAATTTAAGTTAGAAACCAGTGAGATTCTAGCAATAAGATCAACTAACAAGTCAATAAACATACATAGATCAATAATAATTTCCAAGGAGTGGGATCTAAAACAAATATCCTACAAGTTCAAATTTAATAACAAAACATACCCCCATCCCCCCAAAAAAAATTCAGGACCTCTACTAACGGGGGCAGGTAGTCATGTACCCAGATTTCAGAGTGGAAACTTTCATATTCTTTCCTCCAAAAGACCTTTAAGTTGTTCTAAATTCCTAAATTTTCAAATTCCCAAAACACTATTTAGTGAAATACGGAGGGGATGGGAATTTTCCTTCTATCCTTCTCTTTCACCTACTTAAACTCCCCCCCCCCCCCGTACTTTTGAAATAGAACGATGGAATGTGCTGGGGCTATATATTGCAGCCTTCGACACATTTTTGCTTTCCCTTTGAAGATAGTATAAATGAAAAGCCCCATTCAAGCTTTGGGTAATTATCTTCTATTATACTTCCAATTACAGTGGATTCCGGTTATTTGGGCCACCGATTAATCGGGACAGCCATTTATTTGGGGCAAATCTTAAAAAACAAAAACCAATCGAGAAAATAGCCAGGGTTTACTTCGCTTAATTGGGACAAAATGCCGTTTAATCGGGGCAGGAGACCTCAGCACTGGAGATTGCCCTACGATTGTCTCCGACCGTACCACGTAATTCGGTCGGATTTCTGGAGGTCACAACCATAAAACAATAAAAACAATTAGCAGCCACCTGTTTATTGGGCTTTTCTGTTAGTGAAAGTTATCATAAATGGACAGTAAACTCGATCTTACTGAATTTGCGGTAATACCGACAGCTGGAATTCTGTGGGTTATTATGGTAAAATGTGTTTACACTTCCATGGAATCTTCAATCATATAAAAAAAATAATTTTCAGAATCTTCTCTTCATTCCTATTTTTAAAGCTTTGTAATTTGTTACTCCGTTCTTACTTGCACGTGTTGTGTTACTTGCAATTTGTGTGTGCCGTGTTCTTTGTTATTGATTACTTATCTTTTTACTGTTTTAAATTTTAACCCCCCACCCACAAATGTCAGTGAACAGAAATGTCAACTAGTTAGTATGTACATATTACAGTACGTATTAATTATTCCGATTGTCACGTATATTCTTCCGATTTTCACGTATCATTTAATTAGTAAGGTAATAAAGAGTAAATTTGTGCTTGATATGTCTTTACTTTTATAGCCTGTGGATAATATTCCTCCTATTTTCGCTAATTAGAATCGCTGTTTAATAGAATTAAAATTCAATTCACAAACGTGATCAAACTCACCGGCGCTTACTACACATCGTATAATGAACGGTACTTTACTGTGGTGAGTTCGTCGTAACGTGATTTGATTGTACAGTGAACTAATTGTAAAGGGGGGGGGATAAATTGTATTTTTAACTATTTACTTGAAACTTCGGATAATTGGGGCAGCCGCTTCATCGGGCCAAAATGCACTAGTCTGGATGTGTCCCAAATAACCGGAATCGACTGTATTTGCCATGCATGGATTTAAAGTCAAAGGGTGCTTTCATTCCTTTGTCCTGTTGCAAGGCTCACAGATTCTCTACAAGAGAAAATCACAATAAGTTAGCATTTGTTAGACAGACAAGTTCTGTCCAACATGTCATTGGGTTCTCATTGAAACATTTTATTTCACAACTCTTCCCTTCAGTAAGGAGATAAATTCTGACCTGAAAAAGGAAGGGGAAATTGATTGAGTTTCTGTGTTGACAGATTAGTTGTGTATGTAGAGTTTCTTTCTGTCCTGTTTAAACTAAGAACTAGAAACAATTTTCACACTTAAATGTGTTTGATGTGTTAAGTCATGATAGGTGGACCCTGAACATTCATCTTTGTTGTGGTAAACTGCAATGATGCATGACTTTGCGAACAAAGGGGTGCTGTTACCACAAAAGACTTGAGTTCTGCAAATTGCAATGTCTGGAGTCTATGCATCTTCAAGGTGATCTGATTGAGGTGTTTAAGGCTTTGAATGGATTGAGCAAACTCAATACTGATGGGATTCTTCCTCAGACTGTGCATGAGGAAGCACAAATGCAAATTGAAGGATGGTTGCAGAATAGACATGAGGAAGTTTGCCTTTAGTTAACAGGTGGTTAATTGCTGGAACAACTTCCATTGGTTGTTGGGAAAGTTGATAGCATAAATAAATTCAAGGAAGAACTAGACAAACTATTGAAGGGAATGAATAGGTGAAATAGAGAAGTGTTGGGTTTTTTTTTTTGGCTGATGCTGTATAAGCTTGCTTTCTTGTATCACTTTCCACTGCTAATATGATAATGATATGAAAAATGGCCATATATAAAATTCTGCATTACTGGTTTTCACTATACTAGTCTTCCAAAAAATTGTGGACTGGTAAAATTGTTGACCACATAGTACTCTGTACTGTTACTTTCCATGAGTGAAAAGGGAAATGTCTCTAAATATATATCTTGACCATACTGTTCAGGTAACTGTAGCATGGTATTTATTACTGAAAGATGTCTGTATTGATTTCTGCTTGAACATGTATTACTGAATTGCAAACAAAATTCATAAGTATTAATCACTTTATTTGGTAAAGCAATTTTAGAGATTTTCAATTCAAAGGGCCAGCCTCCAAACAATCCATTGTCAAGCAGGTCATACAACATTAAAAGCTAACATCTAGGTGGGGTTTTAAAGACAATACGACTAATGCTGAGCATGCCATTACATTTAGATCAATACACTTAAATACGTTTCAAAGGATGTTTAAGCAAGGAGTTTCTAATTAAGCAGAATAAAGAAATAAAAAAATAATTATGCAAACTGAGAACAATATACTAAATTGCATAATTCAATCATCAAATTTCCAGCAAAAACGTTATTACGGTACTTACCTCTAAGATCCGTGTTTAGAGTTAAATTCATAAAAAGCAAACGTGAAGGTAAAGGTCTACCTTCTCTACATATTTCCACTTTCACTTTTTATGAATTTTAAACCCTAAATATGGATCTTAAAGGTAAGTACTGAAATAAACTTTTGCTGGAAATTTGATGGATAAATAGACAGTACTTCAAGCCCTAGCTGCAAAATTATGTAACTGTCCTATAATTCAATCATTTAATTAAACATGAATATCAAATAACTGATTACTAGCCAAACATTAAAGAACGTGATGATACTGCATGTTATAAGCTGAGAGATCTACAATGATTTAGTTAGCAGAATTGGCAAAATGCCTGTTGATGAGAATGCATGAGATTAGTGTTTGACTGGCACTTCTGGGAAATAGTAATCTACATATACGAAATCTGTAGAACTTACTGTCAATCCAGTTGATCTTTGTAGAGCTTATCAAATGTTTTAAAACACATGTATTTTTTAGTGAAACATAATTAGGGTTTTTAATATTGTTTTGGAAAATTCAGATTTATTATTTGTCCTAATCGAATACTTTGTGGGCCAGATTGAACTGAAGACAAGATGCCTGATTAACTGAAGGTAGTATGACGATATGAGATATGTATAAATTGTAAGACAGTTATATTATGATCATGTTGCATGAATTTAATGTTTGAGATTATAGAAGGCACTATTAAATGTTGGAATAAGAGAATAAAAATATATATCAAAAAGTAGTACTGAGCCATAAACTATACCTTTGTGATTAACAACTGAAAGAATAACTCCATTAATGATTGGAGCCAGTGGTAGTAGACAGTATACATTTCATATCAGCTGTAGACAGATGGTCTGTGTTCTGGATTAATTTTAACACCCACATTCAAGGAAATTAGCCACCTCCAGAAGTGCTTAATGAAGTATTTTTTTTTTTTTTTTTTTTTAGTTTCATTGAGTGAATTTGAGGAGCATTAGATTTTGATATCAGCAGATATGATAGAATGTAGAAATGTTTCAGCAATACAGAAGAAAGGAGAATCCTATTTTGGAATGCCAGCATCCACATGCTTAAATTGTGCTCAAAAGTTGGACAAACACCAAAATGTAAGTAAATCAAAATAACTGACTGTATTAATTATGATATAGTTGAGGCATTTGTTTTATTGTCTTAATAAAGTACAAACACTGGAACAAATTGAAAAGTTATGCAAATGAATTTGTGAAAATGGTGCATCAGTAGTCTAGAAACACTAATAAAGTGTGCAGTCTCTGTAAATCACAGTGTACTTTTTGTTTTGACTCAGGAACATAAGACTTGGAAAATGAATAAGTTGGAATAAATTAAAATTTTTTTTAATACAAGGGTCTATCATTTCTGTTAATAAAATTATTCAGAAAATGAAATCTGCAGTGAACTAACAGTAGCCTGATAATAAAGACTGTTTTAGAACATATGGTGATGTGTTTGAAAACTATCAGGTCAATTTTGAATAGTGACATGCACAGTGTGGTGATAATCAGGTAAAGAAATCCTGGAAGCTATATTGAAGCATTAATGGTAAGGAAAGAACAATTTTTGTCACTGAAATATGAGATGAGTAATTTGTTGATAGAATGAAAGCACCGCATAACCAAACACCTAAGATTCAAAGTTTGTGGCGTTCATGGAAACTTTTTTGTTGGTGGGATTAATCAGTGAAAAATTTTTCAGTCAAAGTTCTGATAATGTTGCACATTGTATCTGAAGAAATAAGAGGTGGATCTGTTAATGCTGGGAAATTTAAAAAAAAAAAAAAACCATAAAAAATTTGTTTCACCATTATATTTATATATAGTGAATGACTTTTCTTGCCATGTTCTGGGGTATAAGTTGGTCTTTGAAGTAATAAAAATTTATCTACAATTTTAAGGTTGACATATGCAGATTATGAATAAAAAGAATGTAGGATGAGAAAGATGAATTAATATTTTTGCAGTTTATTACATATTTTTACACAAATAGGTACACTGTTACTTTTTAAACCCAAGAATTTGTATCAGACAAAAAACATTTCCTGGAATTCATCAGATCTATGTTTGCTTGTTTCAGTTCTCAAGAACTTGCTTTCAAGATTGTCAATTTTTTATAGCAAAGCACTTCATGTTGAGCCAGATTGATATCTGCTCTACATTGTAGAGAAGATATCATCTTTTAAGAACATAAAAGGTGATACTGTTGGACACGGCACTAATGACATTAAGAGATCTGCGGACTTAACAAGTGCAATTCCAAAAAAAGTCACGAATTGGGGTTAAATTTAAGTGTCAGACACGGTAGGAGGAAGTATATGACGAGAGCCTTGTCAATAAATTTGTCCCTGAAGAAACTGCAAGGCAAATGGGGTAAAATTTTTCTCAGTGTATGTGCTTGTTAACAGGAGAGACTGTTTCTACAGGGATGGTATACACAAATAGAAAGGGTCCAAGAATATTTGGTGATACTGTTGAGGCAGTGTTGGGTAGGTCGGAAAAATGCCAACTTGTAGGGGAAGGGATTCACAGAATAATAGATTAACAGTAGCCTCGGGAAGAGGTGAAAGTGATTCTTGCACTGCCATGGGAATGAGGAGCAGCCTGGAAAGCAAATTGCTAGGAATTTCAAGAACTGGCAGTCATCATGGAACAAATAAATACATGGGCTCTGAGGATAAATGGGCCTATTGTACTGGAATCCATGTCCTAGTAAAACACGACCCACGTCTAGAAACCTCATTATACCGTAAGCCAATGTGGTGTGGTCAGTTCACAAACTACAGATCTGGCCATGCTCCTAGTCATCTCAACAGCACTGCTGGCACTCTATTCTCCAGGGCTTGGAGCCATTCCAGCACATATAAGCTAGGCACAATGAGATAAAAGTGCTTATTACAAGCACAGGAGCTCAGTCCAACCGAGACTGCCATCAACTCAGGACAATGTACCAATGTACCTACATTCCCTACTATCCAGGCATGTCGGGCCGGATCTCAAAAATCCTCCGAGAATACCGCATAAAATGCGTGCAGCTGCCTGGTAGAAACTTGTTCTCTAGTTTCCAATGTAAAGACTGGTCACCCCTCTTATGCAGCAGTGTAATATACCGCAAAGACTGACAGCTACTACGTGGGAAAGACCTTGAGACGTCTTCACTGCCTTGCTGAGACCGACCAGTCAGCAATCGCAGAACACTTCTGGTCCACCCACCACGACCTTAATCCCAAGCATGACTACAAAGTAATTGACCACTTTTGCCACCGCCTCTGGTTAGATTCACTCAATATATTGTGTAATTCAAGAGCCATGGACCGCTGCAAAGGCATGAGACTACACCCCATTTTAGAGGCAACCATTTTAAGTCTAGATGAGCGCTGGAGAAAAAACTACGCATGTCCATGCAGCAACAATGAACACCAGCTTAATGATTGATTGGCCTACCTCATGCCCTCGCACAACCTCACTGTTTGCACAACTGTGTCCATTAGAATAATTTTATCTAAAGTTTCCATTTCTGTTCACAAAGAGGCACGTTCAGCCTTGAAAACAAGTATCTGTGATTAAAGATATTTTATTTTACTGGTTATACGCCTAATTATTTATTATCACATGGGCTCTGTTAGGATAATTAAGAGTAAGAAAATGTGCATGTATACTTGCATGTACATCAATTGTAGAAGAATAGTAAATAAATTTGACAGGGTGGTCAAGACATCAAAGGTGGATATTGTGGGGATATTATTAGCCATATGGTGCAAGGAAGCCTGAGGCTTATGCTGTACCAGGCAAAAAAAAAAAAAAAAATTCTGAATTACCCAGAGAGAGAAGTAGACAGGAATCACCAAGAAACAGAAGAATGATGATATCCAGCTGAGGACCCTGGGTGTGCCAAGCCCATACTCACCAGATGTGAGCCCCTGGGGGTATCAGAGATGTGGTGTCACATATATGAAATTCAGAACTGGAATTTGGTGAGTACAGAAAGGATAGACAGATTAGGAAGGGATGAGGGGTTATGCTGTTAAGAAACAAAATATAAGGTACTGAATCCAGTTGACATGGCTGGACAGACTGCAGTGTAAAGGCTGTTTGGTGTGACATGCACTGCTTTCCCAGTGCTTTTGGTGTGACAAGCACTGTGAAAGCAAAAATGATTGGCCTACCTCATGAGTGTTTTATAGGACTGATGAGGGCTGGTCACTCGCACACTAGCAAGACTTGTGGATTTATTGGATGATTATCTACAGCAGCATGTTCGAGAAGCAACCAGAGGGAGTAATACTCTTCATCTGATTAACAGCAGTGATTATTCACGCATTAAGAATCTGCAGATAAAGGAACCACTTAGTGGCAGTGATCACAGTGTGCTGATGTGGGATCAGGGGCAAAGTAACTACCATAGTCAGGTGTGAGGATGCACGAGTGACAGGGGTGCCTGTAACTACTAAACATGGTACTATTTCTTGTATTCTATTTGGTGAATTGTGACCATATGGTTCCAGAGCATAAACAAAATTTATTTATTTAAAGAGGGGTTTTGCTTTCGCAAAGGTGGATACAGTGGTCTCAGGCAGTTTTTGAATTCTATACAGTAGGACCAACTGATGTTACCAGCAGCAAATTCTAAATGGGAAGCATTTAAGGATGCTATTTAATTGGAAAGTATTTCATACCAGCAAAGAAATACTCTTCAATGTTTAGGCCTGAATGGATGTCAAATGAACTAATGAGACTTGTTGCAGAGAAGAAAAATGCATGGGATCCATATAAGTTATCAGGCGACAGAGAAGCCTATGATAGATATGAGCTAGTCTGTAATCAAGTCACAAAGGAGGTTAGGCAAGCAAAGGCAGAATATTAGAAATCATTGGCAAAGGATGCAATGAAAAACAGCAAAGACTTCTTAAGTAACCTCTAGAAGGAAGGAGATGAATCAGATTGATCTACTTTATCGATGGTTTGACTGCTGATCCTGCTCAGGTAGCTGACAAACTCTACGAGTATTTTGTATTTACATTCACACATGAGAAATTCTGTGGGGAAGTGGAGGCCAGAAGTTTATCAAAGATTTTGTGATAGCTGAGAGCAAAATAGAGGGAAATATCAAAGTTAAACATAAGAAAGGTACCTGGGGTGAATGGGATCTATCCAGTTATATTAAAGGAGATAAGCATTTCCCCCACCCAGGAATGAGACTGAATTATGTATAACGGTGCAGCAAGCATGAATGAAATACCTGTGGAACGCTCTCGTGAACTAGTGGACTCAATGCCTCGCCGTGTGATTGCCTTTATCCAAGCAAAAGGTGGGCCTACCCGTTTCTAGGTAGGTATCCCATGATTTCTATCCACTCAGTGTACATATAGTATATAGCAGATTAATTCTTCATGTTGTTGTTTGTTGTTTGGTTTTTTTTTAGGAGCATTAGCAACTAAGGCCATATTGCTCCGGGGATATGCAGTGGTCATTCCCTGACCTTTCCGCATCCTCCGTATTTGGTGGTCACGGGCTCGAACCTCGGTCTAATCAAGAAGCGTGTGCTACGTACTGCTGCTCCCACCCACCTGGCTACGGAGGCGCCAATCCTTCGTGACTTTAAGGCCAGTGATATTATAGAAGGGTTTCAAAGTTTGCTAAGATTATTTAAAATGTAAGCAATGAATAATAATAATAAGTACTAGAGACCTCTACTCATAAACTATACTGGGACTGTGCCATCAAAACCAACAAGAAGATCCTGCAGAACAAACAAGACATAACCCTTACTGACAAGAAGGAAATGACTACCTACTTGATCGACATAGAGGGCTCAACACCAGCAACCTTCAGAAATCACACGAAGAAGAGATCAAGAAGTACTCTGATCCAGATAGGAAGTCAAAGATATGTGACATATGGAACAAGTAATGACCATCCCGATCATCGTATCAACCACCTTCATTGTGCCAAAGAGCCTCCATAGAAACCTAGCAACAATAGGCCTCCCAGAGAACACCTACATGAACTCCAGAAAACCACGATCCTGGATACCTGTAGGATAGTAAGAGTTCCTCAACCAAAAGTAACAACAATAATGGTAATAGTGTGGGCAGAAAAATCCCATAAAAGGAGAAGTTATAAAAATAATTAACAAGTAAATTGCAGTAAATACATCCAGATATATTTACATAAGGAGGTATTATGGTATATAAAATAATGATAACACCAACTAGTTGGTAAAACTGAGTGCAGCTAATACTGATTCCAGTTACATCATTTGAGACAGTTTTAAAATATCACACTTCACTATTCTCTGCAGCACTTGCTAGCTGGTGTGGTTAAGTCTCATGGATATTTTGGCATGGATTTCTGTGAACAGATGCTTGGCAAACTCAGTCCAGTTATTGCCATTGGCGGATCAGAGTGGATTTCAGCAGGATTCAGCGTGATGGGAGGACTGAAGTCTGGAAAAGTTGGCGTAGAATGCTCTTTCTTTACACCCGGTTTAGCGAACCATCGAAGTCTGATCTTTGAAAGTTTGATAGATCTCTCCAAACCAGATAACCCACCATAATGTCAGGGATGACAAGGAAGTAGACTCAGACGAAGAATATAATTTGGAAGAGATGGTAATGTATTTGAGAGTGTAATAACACAAATAGAAAAGAGAAAGATTGCTCATCCGTTAAATCTGGAAGCCGTGATAAAAAATCAATATACCTTCATAAAAAAAAAAGGTATAAAATATGTTCCCAATTTGTTGTGATGAATGAAACTTATCAAAGAAATAAAATAAAGGTAATTAATTCATTTTTTTTTTAATAAATATTTAAGTTACACGCGTATTTTGGAACTGCACTCGTGGGAGCTATTCAAAAGTATCTTACCTTAATATTTATAATTAATATTGCAATTTTATTATATAAATAAAAATATTAATTATAAAACATGTTTTCTAATCAATTATTGCTTTCTTAAGGTAAAATATCCTGGAATTAATTATCCATAAAGTAACAACCTTATGTGCACTTCACCTTGTTATTGTGACAAGTACTCTATCGCTAAGCAACGAGGTGGTGGTCACACCTTGGTGTTTATAGAGTGGTGGTGTGTGGTCACTATTATTCTGTTATATACACCTACTGCTGCTACTGTGTAAAGAACACTCTTCTAATGACTGGTGGCTCTCTGCACTTCCAGCCCATTACATTATTAAATTATTGATCCGGTAAACTTTCTGTCACAGTTCATAATTTCAAGACCATCCATGAACTGAGTAAGGAAGTCCAAAGAAGGAGATAAGAAAATGCCTCCAAATGTTAATATTTCAGTATTTTTCGAGTCGTTTCGCTCTCTATGTCTCCAACATTTTTTCTTTGCTGCCTGTATCCTTCGTGGAATGAGTGCCAAGGGCGTGAATGGTTTGTATTTTGAGAAATGTGGCTTCTCCACAGCGTATATGTCGATATACTTCATCGCATCTATAGCATATCCATTTCTTTGTTTTTACTTTCCTACCTATACCGTTTCGAGGAACTTATATGAGAAAACTCAACTTTATAGTTCTGTGTTGCTTGCAATTGTTCTCAGATTGACTTTGTATTTGCACGGAATTCGCTTTCTGAAGTTGGTCAAGGAGTGTTGTAATCTTGAAGGTGACACCACATATCCTGTAGACTATTATCGTTCGCTGAAGCACATAAGAAGAGTTTCGACCACAGTTTTAATTCTCTCTACAATGGTAGCTCTCTAACAATTTATAAGAGTATTCAACTGTATTCCAAGAGCGGTACCAATATTTTTGACTCATTATTTACGCTTTACAACTTTATGATATATTTTTGTCTATACATCGTTCCAGAATTTGTTGTGAGCACATGGATGGTGTTTTTTCTCTGAATTTTTCCGTTTCTCTTTTCTGTCAATAGCTTTTTCTGTGACCAACCTTCCAACTGATGATTTCGTCTTCGTTTCTAATGGTAAACGTATACAAACCCTTCGTTTTCGTTTCGTGAAGTGTCTTAACCTAATGAATGAAGTGAATTCCATCTTTTCTCTTTCAGTGTTGGTATTTTACTTAACCTCTATGATTCAGTGCTGTACAACATTGGTTCTGGAATTATGGGAAATTGAAAACATTGGTGAATGGTTAATCATTAATCTGATTCGGAGTTTTCAGACATTATTGGTGATGCTTTTGCCAGCCGTTGCAGGAGATAAAGATTTGGAGCAGGTAAGTATAAAAGCTTTTTATTTTTTATTAATATGTACAACACATCTGTTATGAGAATTTACAATCTAACAAGAAATTCTCAGTTTGAACTTCAAGCCACTCTTCTTGACTAAAGTTATCATAGATTTGACATCTGATTCTGTTGTAACGAGGCGAAATATAATGCATAATAACATTTCTCTTGATTTCCTCTCCTTCTTTCAGTTATATAATTAGTGATTGGTTCATAATACTTAGTATTATTAACATTGGCGGTAAAGCTTGCCACCGTGTACACTGTCCTACCAAAAGTCATGGAACACTTTTAATTACTAACAAGATGTATTTATTCAATGAAATTAATAGTGTTTTGGACTACCTTAGAAAATCTTCCATGGTTGCTTTGATGCGTCATAGAAGGCTTTCGATTAATTTCTGTAAGAAACTAGTGGTATTATTTCTCTTTGAATAATGAAAAATTCATATTAGGCCGCACGAGAAAGAATTCATCTAAAGGATAAAAAAACTCTCGTTTCCGGCAGAAAAATCTTGCTCCTCGCCTGCGACCGACTAACTCAGCCACGGAGTGAAAAAAAAAAAAAAAAAAAAAAAAAAATTAGAAGCCCATAAATGTTCTTCTCGTCATTAAAAGTAGAGGGATCACTGAAGTACTCTGGCAGGCCCTGCCACCTAATTTCCGAAGAGTTCAGTGGCAAGGGCCTAAAAAACAAAATTAAATTAAATTAATTCCTGCTTCCCTTTTTTTCCCCACCAGGAAAAAAGAGGGAAGCACGGAGGGGAGGGGACGGAAACCGTCCCCCCTGCCCAAGGGATGGGGATTAAAAGTGAACTGGGCTTGAGTGCCCAGTTCAGGTCGCCAATGTCAACAGTCACTGTCAAGTAATGGATCCATTCTCGTGGGTATGTGAATTAACTTTTGGATGATCCATTCCAATGGATCCATTCGCGTGGGTATATGAATTAACTTTCGGATGACCCTAATGTAACAGTTTTTTTATGGAAGCAGTTTCAGGAGACAGCAACTATTGCAAGAAGAGCTGGCCAAGGTCGTCCGAGAGCTACGTCAACTAGAAGAGACTAGCACCATCTGGCTCTAACAGCAAGACGGAATCCTACGATGTCCTGTCATCAACTGTCTCTTGAGGTTGCTGCGGCCACAGGTGAAAACATTTCCAAAAGGGCTGCGTTTAGAAGGCTCAAATCTATGCAACTGGGCTCTATGCAAGGAAGCCAGTGCTTTCTATCCCATTAACCCCTTGGGGCTTCCATTCTTGCCTGATAGCCTCAATAAGAATCTTTTTGAGGTGATAAAACCTGGCTGCCTCCACGTGGCTTGGGATGGGAGTCAGGGAATCAAGTATCCCCTGCCCGCTGGCTGCGAAATGCCAGATGCCGGCACTGAACTCTCAACATAATCTACACATACACTTGCACATACACACACACTTGCCGGCCTTGGCACTGTCTTCTCAGTTTCGTCAGCGGTACATAGAGGGGAACCCTGGAGATCGCCTTACAAATACCTTAAATCCATTAACTCCAAACACCACAGAGCTCATCAAACTGGTGCCCTGAACATATGACTTGGAGCCCAGACAAATTGGGTACACTTCTGTTTTTTGGTGAGATTCCTTTTAGCCTACAAACAGATTCTAGACATTATTTCATTTGGAGACAAGGAGGAATGCGGTACCATCCCTTCATCAGGGAAAGGGACACTTGCGGTGGAGGCGGTATTCTCGTGTATGGCGGAATAATGATCAAAGGTCGCACTTCTGTTCATGTTTTTGATAGGGATACCGTAACTGCGCAGAGTTACCGAGCACAGATCCTTGAATCCTATGTGCGCCATTTTATGCACGACAACGCCACTGCACATAGAGCTCAAGTGGTGAAGAAATATCTTGAAACGAAGAAATTGAACGACTGCCGTAGCCAGAGTGATCATCTGACTTTAATCCGATCGAACATGTGTGGCCGTCGCATTGTACGCCGACAGCTGACTCCTCGATCACTTGGCAAGCTAAGGTCTGCACTGGTGGAAGAAAGAAATTTCTTGCCACAGAATCTTATATACTTCATCCCCGCTATCAGGCCTGTTTAACCGTTGAAGGGGGGGGGGATTCATACGCCGTACTATGACATGTGGCCATATTTTCAAGCATCTTGTGTCGACTTCTGTAATGTGACCGTAATGGTAATTCTTATACAATCCCTATAAATATCCCTTATACCTGTTCGAAGTTTCTCGCTACCTCCTCATTTCATTGTTATTTTATGGTACACCATCATTCCAAATTTTCTCCCGCTTCATCGCAAGCTGCACGAGTTACACTACGTTTTCTACGTGTTCTGTGAATTTTGTCAAGCGGTGTATAATTATCCCTTACAGTGAAAACTTTCTTATTTTTTTTCTCCTGTAAAACTTTCTGTTTGTATGTGTCCTATACTTTCTTTAAAGCAATTCAGCAAGCCTCTTTAAACTAAATGACGCGAAAGCAGGAAACAGGAAGTTGTGGATGAACGAAACTAGAAGCTGAGGATATGTGAAGCCTACATTTGTCAGGCTTATCTGAGGAGGTCACCTTTCAATGTATATGAGTAATGGCCACCATAAAAAAGGTGTTCAAAATCAAGACGTGGCAAATTATTCACCGAAGTCCTGCCAAGGTAGGCAAAAAGTCAAGAAAAAGGCCCTTATACTGGAAGAATCTGCAAGGAATTCTCGCACTATAATTTGGATAGCCACTCCTAAATGACAGCCACATTAGGAAACACATCAGCCAGATTGGAAGCATCCAGAATAGCACGCCTAAAGCTCTGTGTGGGTGTGTAGCAAAATTCCGAAGCCATAGCCAAAGTTTTGGATGTCAGACACTTAGATCGATAGGAATCCTCCATAGGACATGTCTATTGTGTTCCTTACCAAAGAAGGACACGATCGATCATCCAAGACGACTATAAGTGGATCCTTCACGAGCATGTATCACTATAGTCATCTTTTGGCATTTGTAGGTACGTTTCATTTTGAAGCCAAGGGGGGGGGGTTACACCCAACATAAAAATGCCCTTTATTAAATCAATTTTTTTAGTTTTGCAGATATTCAAAAGCAGATTTTCTATAAACTTGGTTTTGAAGTTATTCTTGAACTTATTCCAACACTAACTTACTCGCAATACGAACTTTGTTAACGTTGTTAATGGTTCAGAAAAAGCCGAAAAACGAATTTATCTTTTAGAAATGTGTATTTAAAAGTATAATTTGATTCATGGAATAAAGTCTTTGAATCCTATTTGAATTATATTTTTTCTGGTCCCTGTTTTTTAAACCCTAAAAACTTCGTGGGCCCTAGACACAACGCCTAGATTGACTAATAGAAAATACGGCCCTGTGTATTTTTCGTGTCAATGACGCCAGAAATTTTTACAAGATGGATTTTTGAAAACGTGGCTGAGTTATCCGCCTCAGGTGAGGTTGCATGGTTTTCCCTCCAGGAAGATAGGATTCTTTGTTTAGAGTTCTTTTTGTAGCTTACATTTTTACGCTTGTAAAAATGTATCCTCGCGTTTGACCATCAGCTACGGATTTTCATCGGTTGATATGATCATAGAAAGTTTTCCAAAAGAGAGTTATTGCTGTCATTAAAGCCTATCGAGTTCATTTTCGATACTAAGAATTTTTTTGTAATGAGATATTTTTCAATAGGGTAACCTTTTTTCCAGCATTAATAACAGTTTTTTTTTTTTTTATTTAGAGTAACGCCATTTTGCTGCGACTTGGTGAAATGAAGTTACAACATTTGTCTGTTATTGATCGTGAAGAGGTAAGTCTATTCGTATGCCTGAAGCTGTTAGTTTTCTAACTCGTACTTATTGTGAACATGGTCTGCTCTCACTGGTTCTGTATCAGCACCGCGCCACGGCAGTGCTGATACAGAACTCTGTAAATGACCAGAAATGTGTATATTGCTATGTTTATTAGTTTCTGGCCACTTTGACTAGGAAGGCTTCTTTCTGGTACCCGTCTACGCCACGAGGAAGCTGGTCAACTATACGCGTAACGTCCTAAGTGGACTAGAAACCTCGTACACATAGGAAGGACAAGCTCTATGAGTGCCAGCAATCCCGTACCAATGGGTCCAAACAACGGTACCAGCAGAAGGAAGAACCTGCACCTTCACAATAGTGAAGAAAGCAGCAAGGAGGATGGTAAAATAAATAATTTATAAAAATCTGCACAGCCACAGAGTGACAAGACAGTGATGCAGCCCAAAGTGCCAGAATTCTTCCTAAAAGGGTCACTGACCCATACCACAATCGACCAGGAAAGTAGAACATTAGAGTGGGTAAAAGGAGGCACTTCCAAGCTAGAGGAAAAAAAAAAAAAAAAAAAAAAAGGGACTACAGAAGGTATAGCCCCACCTCTTCTTTAATCTTATCACGGACTCAAGTCCGTGATAAGATTAAAGAAGTCACACAAGATATAATTTTAATTATATCTTGCGTGACTTTAAACTTCTCTATGAAAAAACTGAACGGTTTGAAACATAATGAGTACTTTTGTCCATTAGCAAGAAATTTTAATATTTCAGATCTTTAAGTGAAATAACTTTTACGATAGGTGGCTGCACAATTTTCATGTGACGATCTGCCATTTTTGTTTTAGGCGTTTGCCTTTCAGGTAGTCTGCAAAGTGATCAGCCATTTTTCACTGGTTCAAGATTCTTCAGAGTCTGTGGATCCTTTATACTTGGCGTAAGTACGAAAGAGATTAATGATATTTTTCACATAATTTAACTGCATATTAAAGCGTGCAACCAATTAACTCGGATAATAATTAATATATATTATCGAGATTAACAAGACTCTGCTACTAAACTTGGATACCATGAAATTTTGACACCGTTCAATAACGATAAAGTGTATGCATTTATTGGCTGAATTTTTATTAATTATTTTATTTACGCAGATTAGACTTTTAATGCATAAATAAATTTTCGGAAGTTGAAAGATTTATTTCATGTACTGTATTCTGTTTTATATTACACAATTGTACTGTCGTGTAGCTTCTAAAAGCTACTAATGTGGGAACGTGCTAGACTCAGGTAGGGGAACAGGGTTTCTCGAGCCTAAAAAGTGATACTAACACTTCATACCCCAAGTTGTTTTGGTTTTAGCCAAAGAATTCCAAATCGAACAGCGATTCCAGGTACAATACACACTATAATAAATTCTTCCTAGTAATGTATTGGGCCTCCATCATGTCTTTAACCCTGGCCGCGGACGAGCTTAAACTGGATTATCATTTCTTCTGCCCCCCCCCCCATTCCTTCAAATCAGGGACAAAATGACTTAAAATACAAACAGTATGAGAAATTAAACTGTTTAGTTAATTCAACAAGTTGCATGTTGACAACAAAACAAATTTTGCCTTCACAATGAGTTCACTGGTATTGCACTACTTTCAAACAAATAATAGTGATATTCGTTTAGAGGGATATTTGATTTTTGTGTATTGCTTTTTTATGTATAATCTTAAATATTTAATAATATTGTTACAGCTATGCAATAAGAATTTTATTAGTGTTGTGTAATAATTAAAGTAGAAATTTTGGGCATAGGGGCTGCAATGACAATATTGTGCTTTTCAAGTTATTGGTCCGAGGTGAGAGAACATATTTAACTTCTTTAGGAAGGGTGAAGAATTCATCTGGAATTTTCGTTCATTTCCCAAAGTATGTTTTGGTCTGCAGGAATCTCTTGTCTTGCTTTTCTGGTGCTGGAAGTCGAAAAGGATGGTTGAGCCTTAATTTTCATTCGTTTCTGGTTGACATGTTCTTGCCATATATTTTACCACTGCGCGTAGTGGGGGTTTTTGCACAATGGTTTTATTCTTGAACACCGATGCTCATATATCAATGACGTTTAAATTTATTTGGTCTTTTGCTGCTTGATCTGTGTGTGTTGTTATATCGGGGTGGCTCCTAGGCCTTAGCCCATCTCCACCTTTGTACTCTGTTATGGTGCAGAAACTCTGCATAATGGGCCTGAAAAGTGTCAGTGTATGTGCGCAATGTTAATGTGTGTTGTTTTGTTTGTGCCAGGCTATTATGCCACCAGGGTGTAGCCAACGTATGGGTAGCCAGGCCCGGTGCCCGTCCCTAGCACCGGGCCTGGGTCAACAGTCCTGTTGTACCGGTGTTAAATAAAGAAAAATAAAGTGCAGCCATTCTCAACCCACTGCAGGATGGAAGCCTCCTCAATAATTCATGTTGAGGGAAATGGACCATAATCTGCCACGCTGGTGCATTGCGGGTTGGCAGATCGACCGTATTCAGCAGTCAGGGGCTTGAACCCCGGTCTGCTCAAAGAGCGTGTGCTACTGCACTCCCGCTCTGAGGGAGCCATTGTCCCTTTAATAAGTACGTTGCATTCATCGAAGGAGCAATCCAAGGATTTATTTCCTTGGCGGCAGTAAAGTCCACTTTGGTTATAAATTGCCTCGTAACTATTCCATGTTCGCTGGCATTCCACCGATCCTGCCACACAGATGTCCCCACAATCTTTTCTTTTCTTGTTTGACCTCGTTCACTGGATCAGATGTTATTCCCATTAGTTCCGAAGCCAAACCTTTCCTAGCCGACCTGTCATCCCCTTGAATACGATATACAGATCCAGGAGATTGGTTCCTGCTAAGACTTGTAATGCGTTGTTTGATACAGTTCTAGGGGAATTTAAAACAGATAATAACATGGATCTTTGAAGAGAAATAAGTTTCATTTTCATTTCAACCGTTATGACGTTGTGATACCAAATGGTTGCAGCATATGAGACTATTGGCAGAAATATTGTTTTATAACATAAAAACAAGATCCTTTTACTAAGTCCCCATTTTTTCCTTGATATTCTTATTATTGAGGCAGTAAAATTCCTTATTTTATCTCTAAATTTACATACATGTGGCAGAAAGCTTAATTTATCATCGATTAGGATGCGTAAATATTTGTTTTGAGATAAATATGGGATTTGAGAGTTGTCTATCAAGATCTTAGGTGGTCGATTATAGTTAAAATGAGCTTTGAAGGTCATAAATTTGGTCTTTGTTGGTGATATTTTTAGTTTGTTAAGTTTGGTCCATACAAAATAGATCATTTAATATAATTTGCATTTTTTCCTCGAGTATCCTCCTCGAACGGCCCTCAACAGCAAATACTAAGTCGTCGGCATAAGCGATTTTCAAAGCCTCCTCGTGGTATATTGTCATCCACTGATCTAAGACTGCGTTCCAGAGGAGAGGCCCCAGTACCGACCCATGAGGGCATCCTCTGGAAACGGTAGCTGAATACACTAGGTGTTTTGCACAAATTCTGATTGATCTGTCTTGGAAGTAGGACCTGATGATTCTATAAGTATAGTTGTCACATCCTCCCAACCGCAGTGACACAAGGGCACTCTCCCACCATACCGTGTCAAAAGCCCCTCAAAGTCAATAAACACTGCTAACACGTACTTAGCTTGGGAGTTTTCTACATAGTTCTTGAGGGTGGCAATGGCATCTTCTGTTGAAGAACCTTTTTTAAACCCGAACTGATTAATTGAACACAGATGGTTATCCTGTAACGTTTTTTGTATTCTTGGAGAGAGCAGCCTTTCAAAAAGTTTCCCCAAGTTTGTCAATAGGGAGATTGGTCTATATGCCCTGGGATTAGATGTCGACTTCCCAGGCTTATGTAAAACTTTAAGTAGGACAATCTTCCACAGTCTTGGAAAGACTCCCTCGGTATAACACTTGTTCATGAGATTGAGGAGGATATTGGGAAATAGGTCATAAAATTTGACTATTATCTGGTTTTCTATCAGATCCATCCCTGGACATTTTTTACTGTTTAGTTTGGAAACAGCTGTTCCTAGTTCAACAAGAGTGAAAGGATTGACGTCACATGTTCCAATATATTGTTGATTGTCTCTCCTAATTTCTGCTTGTTCGGGAGAATCATCCTCTGGATTGTCTTGAGGAAAAAGCTTATTTACAATAGTATCAACAGTAGAGTACCAGTCGGTAGTTTCTTGTCCGTCCACTATAACAATGTTATATATGTCTCCGGAGATTAACTTGTTCCTGGAAATCTTGTACACTAGACCCCACGGTTCGGTGTGTCCCGTGTTACGAACAAAGTTTTGCCAACATTCAATTTTTGCATCTGCGACAGCTTTATGTAGCCTTTTCCTTAGATCACTGTATTGTTGTTTCAGTCTCTGGACATCAGTGTCTGCCAGGTGCCTGTTTCGTTGGTAAGTTTTCCTAGCATTCATGGTTTGGGTTCTTAATGCGGTAACTTCCGAAGTCCACCAGGGGATAGATGGGTGTCTGGATTGTTTACGTTTAGCAGAGTAGCTCATAGCAAGGAATAAGCGTGACTGAACATAGTTTGAATGGCAGATAAAGAATTTAAAGTAGAAGCCACCTCAGGACGAAAGAACAAATTTAGATAATTCTTAAACTTGTCCCATTTAATTTTTTCCATGGAATATCTTCTCAAGTCCACCAGCTGTAGATGGTGCCTCCGTAGCCAGGTGGGAAGGAGCAGTAGTGCGTATCACATGCTTCTTGATTAGACCGGGGTTCGAGCCCGTCACCACCAAATACGAAAGATGGGAAAGGTCAGGGAATGACCACCGCATATCCCGGAGCAATATGGCCTTAGTTGCTAATGCTCCTAAAAACCAAAACAACAACAACCAGCTGTAGATCCGCATTGATCTACAGCTGGTGCTGTAGATCAATGCTGTGCTGCTTGATCTGTATTGTATGTATTTAACTGTCGAAGGGTGGCACCCGGACATCAGTGTCTGCCAGGTAATGTGTTATAAGCGAAACAGGCTACTCTGCCACCAGGTGATAGTCTATTGGCAATTACCTAGTGCCCATCCCTGGCACAAGGAGTTAAGCCTGGGTCTACTAACTCTGGCGGTGCATATTGCACCTAAATTCCGCACCCACCAGTAAGGGTGCAAGACTGGTGGGTGCCAGCAGTCCCACTCCTGGGGTGCCCACACCCAAGAGCCAGCAAAAAAAAAAAAAACATGGAGACCAACTAGGAGAATACTTTTTACTAGTGGGTGCAACAATCCCGCCTTATCGTCATTCCACAAAGCCTGCAAAAAAAAAACAAAAAAAAAAAAAAAAACCGTTTGAAGATGAATGTTTCCATCGTTTGCTTAACTGTTTTGTTTCTGGGTCGTATTGATGCACTAAGTATTCATCCATCGTCACAATTTGATAAAAAAAAAAAAACTTTCCACAAAGCTCCGCCAATTGTGCGGAATTGTGCTTTTTTTTAATACATCGGCTGTCACCTTAAACATGTGCAGGGACTCGTGCATTATGGTGAAAACAGACCACAGGCTAGCGTTCACTTTCTTTAATATAAAGGTTAAACGTGTGTTTTCATGGATAAGTTGTTCCACTTTAGCCATAATAGCACGGTCTGTTGCTAAGATGGCTCTTCCTTCTCTTGGGCCATCGTGAACACTGCTTCGCCCACACTTGAACTGTATTTTCCAAATTTTCACGGTTTCATATGATGGGCAATCCACTCCATATACAGCTTTCATCTTTCCATGAATTTCTTTTTCTTCTTTGCCTTGCAAATGAAGAAATTTTATAATTGATCGGACCTCAACTTCTCCAGTATACCACCTCTTACTTGTATTTATGGCTCTAGTTCAGTAGCCAACGGACCTAGAAGAACAAATAAATATACAGTACATTGATTTATGAGACTTTGTACTGTGTGTGTATACACACACTCAGTGACGATGATCAGCGGCGAGGAGAGGTGTCTCTCGGCTCGTCTGCTGTGGAATCCCATACGTCTTAGTGTGTGGGGCATCATCAGATATTGTTCTTGCATATCCATATTGTACTGCGATGTCATCTCTCTCGCACGGTGACCTGCCATTGAGCTCTTACAGCTGGCTGTACACTTCGTCACCACGAACATTCACCTTGCGTACTTCTTTGCAGTTCTGTCGGCAGAAGGTGATTTGACCCGTTCGACACCATCCTTTGAACACGGAGTTGACAGAAATTCATGGGATACCTACCTAATAACGGGTAGGCCCGGATGAGACCACTGTAATCACCCTCATGAAAGCAAAAACCTTTCCCTCTACCCTTAATGGTAGTGACATCTTTAAGTAAATTCCACATCAATTCGCTGTGATTACTGCCACCTGGTGGTTCTCTTATTTGCATATTCTTAATGCATGAATAATCACTGCTGATAATTAGATCAAGAGTATCACTCCCTCTGGTTGCCCCTCTAACAAGCTGCTGTAGAAAACAGTCATCCAATAAATCTACAAAAAGTCTTGCTAGTGTGTGTTTGAGTGACCAACCCACAAGTTCCAGTCAATTTCTGGGAAGTTTAAATCTCCCAAAGACCAAAGAGACCAAAGCTTGGCAACTAGACGTCTTGGTCAGGAAGGGGGGGGGAGACATGATTAAGGTATACAAAACCCTGAAGAGAGTCAGTTAAATTAACAAGGGAGGTGTATTTTTACTGGTAGAAGAAAGAAGAACCAGGGAGCCCAAATACAAACATTTGGGAAGTAAGAGAAGGTTAGTCTCATGAAGTTTACTACTGGGCAGCGTGTTGAGCTCACTAGGGATGGAAATCCTATTTAATCAGTAACAATGAGGTTTTATAAAAAATAGATTCATTTTAATGCTTCCAAGAGAAACCGATAGCCACTTTTAGGCGACAGGGATGGTATGAGCGAATTAGATTTTTTTTGGTAGATGCAGAAAAAGTCTTTCTTGCACCATTTAGCCATAAAAAGTAATACTTACCTTCACTTTTGTTTGGTTGGATTGTTTTATTGAATTCAAAATGCACGCAGTTATGGGCTTAGAAATGTGAATATACTCCTGAATAAAATCTGTAAATCTTGGCGATCAGTAACTGTATATAAAAGGAAAGTAGTAAATATAAGCAAGCCAGCCTATAGGGAGATTTGTGACCAAGTACACCCATAAGAGTAATGTAACTATTGACTGGTGAGAGAAATTCAGAAATAAATTCGATTTATACCCTCCTTTTTAATTCAAGCAATTTACTGAAGTCGATATCCAAAGAAAATGGCCTATTTCAAAATCAATTCTAATTATAATAAAAAAATACGGATCAACCCAGATACTTTCAGGGTGTATTTAAAAATCTTCGAATAGTTTGGCAGATAATAAAGGAAGAATTAAGACTGGAAATGTCTTCACGAAAAAGTTAAACGATTCTTTTCTATTAACTAAATATTCACTTTACAATTCTGCAAGTAAGAACTAATTGTACGTCCATAAAGACCATAATAATTCGGTGACTATGACTAAGGCATCACCAAGCACCCCAAAATAATCAACTAGAAATACTGGTATTAACTTAAATTTAAAAGTGGACTGATAAAGCTGTTTCGAAGAACCTAATATGGCTTTTCGTGCGTGCAAAGAGTGGGGATGTACCGTATTTGTGATGCATTGGTGTATTTACGTGTATTGCATATTTCTTATATACACAAGTTTGCTAAAGAATTTATTTTTGGATTAATTTTCAAAAGTATCATGGAATTCCCATAGATCGCGCCACTACAAGTTTTGTGTACTGTTAATAAAGTCGGAAAGTTAGATTTATGGACGATAGATGGCGACACTTAAATTGGTTTCTACATTTGTCCCCAGGTGTCGAATGAGTGTTAAATGATTGTACATTGTAATCAAAAGAAAGATTGAAAATTAACTGACTTAAATTAATGGATGGATAAAAATTTTGTCCACTAAAAAGGGAATGATTTCATAACTTTTCACGACCACTTAAATTTTAATACAATTAATTAAATCATATTGCCAATTAATGTGATTTACCCCTTTCTGAAACTTATTTTGGAAAGATGGAAAATATTGTCTCTATCAAATTAAAAAATAAATTATTTTAATCCTAAAAATGTTTTTGTAAACTCTGTTAATTGCACTACTCCTGAAGTCTTAAAGAACATTCAGAAATCTTAGTTTAATCATTAACCTTTGTAGTTATTTTTTGACATTGTATTTTATATAAAATTGTAATATAGGAATTAATGAACAAAAGAAAATTCCATAAGATCAATGGAATTTTTCTTTGTGTTCATGAATTCAAAAAGAAAAATTCCATTGATCTTATGGAATTTTCTTTTGTTCATTAATTCCTCTGTTAATCTTTGTATTTCTGAACGTTTTCCAGCTAGTTTGAGGGAATTTCAATCATCAAAAAATATATACTGTGGGATTAAGGAACTCCCCTCTCCCGGGTGAGGGAAGTTCCTTAAATTTCTTGAGAATTCAATACACCCAAAACGGGTGTATTGATTTGCCAAGAATTATGTTTGGGTCTGTATCCGTGTTCTCAGGTTGGTTTTGGGTCTGTGAGGGGAAACCGGAGTACCCGGCGAAAAACCTCACGTCCACGGCCTGAGACCAACTAACTCAGCACCGAGTGGAAGGAGGCAGGAAAATCTTCCTAGCGCGTCGGCTGGGCTCGAACCCAGGTCCTTCCACTCGGTGGGTAAGCACGTAACGCACTTGCCACCACAGACCGCACACTCATCCCGTCTTAGTTTCACATTATAAGTGCATGAAGGCTGAGGAAAGATCGCGCCTTTTTATGTGCTTTAAAAGTCATCGCTGCTGTATTTATTCCAAGCGTAAGAAGTATACTTTTCTAACTTAGAAATACAGCATATGTTTGAAGCATAAATGGATATTTATGCCTCAAACATATGCCGTATTTCAACAACACTATAACTTGGGCAGTCCTCTCCATAAACAGAGACCATTTCTTCTTCAATTGTTTTTCCTATGCAGAAAGAGAAAGAGGAAAACTGAATCTCTGATCTGTATTCTGCTTTATCCATTGTGACACTTCGCTGCAAATAAAATAAATGAATTGCCAGATCGACACCACAAATTGTTTGGTTGCTCGAGATTTAAATGTTTCAAAAAGAAAAAAAAAAATCATTTTTCTATCACAACTACTTCTGGGTGAATACAAATTTTTCTGAACTCCATCGTACAGTAATAAATTTTGTGGACCAGTGATCTTAACACGACAACATTAATACATTTATATCATTTTAACGGCATTCTCATAAATTTAAGTATAACTTATGATACAAAGTTTAAAATGTTTGAGATTTCCACCGGGAAATTTTCCAGTGTCCTGGTTGGACCAATAAATCGAAGAAAATTAGGCATTCTTATTTATATTTATCAGAAATTTCCTGTATTGGTGGTGTTCTGGAGCTGCTTTACAAAGGCAATGTCAGAACGATGCTGACTTCAAAAGAGAAATTCGTTCAGAAGTTTGATTACTTGAGACATGCGCCTAGGCCACGTCGTTTCAAAGTCCTCTTCTTTCCCAGCGATCCTGCAGACCTCTTGAAGGATCTGACTTATGTAAGTTGACGCATTCCACTCTTAAAATTAACATTGATTGAAATGGTGGGAGAAATTGGTTTTTAAGAAGAGAAGTGGACAATGTTTTTAAAAGTGCTCATAAATTTTTCCATTTCCTGTTTTGTTACCACTTGCCTCAGTCCTACAACCCATTATTTCTGTTATTTAACTTTTTAGAATTATTAATTATTAATTTTGAACGGAAATGTAGTTTTAGTTACATTCATTAAATGGAAATCGAAACGTTATACATCTACAGGAAACTTGTATAGTTTGATTAAAGCTTGGCAGAGGCGTATGTCCCATGAGGGTAATTTTTTGTATGTCTTGTCCAAGCACAGCCTGTGCGCTTTTTTAGGTAACAATTTAAACGGTTGAGGCATGCGCGTTTCCGAACTTCAGAGATTAATCTTAAAGGGAAATCCCTCGCACTACCGCCGATGCGAGGTACAGAGTTTCTTTTCTGGTCTTTTTTTTGTCTGGTCAACAAACTATAACCAGAGGTCCTGGTCATAGTTTGTTGTCGCTATGCTGTAACTCACCCGGATCTCCACTGGAGATTTGCTATGTCGTAGAGACATACTGTATGTGGTATCGTATACCTCCTACTGGACACTCGATAGAGGTACATTTGGGACAGATTATGTAAGCAGGCTGCAAGGTGTTTTATGATTTATCCGAATTTTGCGAATAAAAAGGAGGTCTTTATCCTTCTGTATAAGACGATGGTGGATCCACACTTAGAATGTGGGGCGACCAGATTGATGAAGAACGCTAAACATTATCTCTTAGAAGATATCTGCAGTACTTAGTAATTGGACACCTTCATTGGGGGGGGGGAGCTGATTGAAGTGAATATGGCCCTAAGGGAGATTACTAAAATGAATGAGGGAGGTATATTGTCGTTGATAAGAACCAGAGCACAACTATAAAAGTCTTAGGGAAATAGACTGTACTTATGAGATTTACTTTCGGGCAGCGCATTGTGGAACATTGGAATAAATTGTTTAATAAGGACGATGGAGACTTTGGCAAAATTCAAGGAAGAATTGAAGATGGGAATAAGATGAGAGGGTATTTATTTATTTTTCCTTCCGGTAGGTGCAGAATAGGTTTACTTCCATGCATCATTTTGTCATTTTTATACTAATAATAAATGAGGTTAGTAAAACGAAAACCTCTGTAATTTTTGTCAGAATGTCCATTATCTGATGCAACTTTTCTCCCTTGGTCACGCTTCAATATGCAAAATACTGTTATGTTACTTTTAATACCCGAACTACTAAAAATGCCATTTTCAGAAGTAGTTAAAAAAAGTTCAGAAAAGAATGATCGTAATATTTTAGTTATTTCTTTTTCCTAATTTTGATGGTCTTTTCGAAATAGGCTACGTTTGATATATAGCATCTATTCCAAGCTTATTTGGATGCTCCAAAAAATTGTAAAATTATATTTAATCCATCAAAATTGCATCTCCGCTTCTGAAGGGTTGAAATGACTCCCCTCCCCCTTTATGTAGGAAAGAAGTAAAAGTCTCTATGTTCCCCCTACATTGCTTCACATTTATCATTAGTGGAACCCGAGCATTTCGTGACAACCATAACAGCGTGAGGGCACTGTCATGTGGAGCATCCAACCATATTCATTTATGGTCGGTTTGCATGTTTTCTAGAACACATGCAAACCCTAAATGTTGGGACCCATTTAATATCAGTCATATTAGGTAAGTTCTCTTCTCTAAGTGTTTTGTCCATAATTTATTTGGTTTTTCATCCATATAATACATACAGTATATCTATTTTTATAAGGATGGATATATAGATGACGGGCCATTGCAGCTCTGTCATTCATTAATTACTATCCATATAATATACGCTGGTGTGAAAAATTTAAGGACCAGTCAAGTTTTCATTTGTAGCTTCTCGCAGGAGTCGCCTGGATATGGGAAAAGCATACCAGAGGAACCTCGTGAGGTGCAGAAATGAAGGAAACAACACCGACACAGCAACGGTACAGAGGCATCACTGCCAAAGATGGAACAAAGGGAGGAGGTGGTCCTCAGTAGGAGATATGGCCACCCCCTAATGTCGATGCACGCTTTTGCACCGCTTGTTCATATTTAGAACAATGTTGTTGATAAGTTCTTGCGGTAACATCGTCCTTTCCTCTGTCAGCGCCATCTTTAGCTGGTGAACATTTTCTGGTGGGTGTGGACGTGCCGTTAGGTATCTCCCCAGAGCGTCCCATATGTGTTCGATGGGAACGGGCAGGCCAATCCATACGTACAATGTCCTCACTTTCCAAAAGCATATCAACAGCTGCAGTGCAATGGGGTGTGGCGATATCATCCATAAACACGAACTAGGGACCAATGGCACCTCGGAACAGATGAACATGGGGAAGGATTACCTCAGTACAGTAGCGTGCGCCGGTTACAGCACCGCCTTCCAGTATTTGGAGTTGTGTACGTCCATCCAAGATTACATCTCACCGCCATATCGATCCCTTTCAGTGATGTTTGCGGGGTGATACCGTGTGCCAAGGTCTCGCCAGATTAGCTGCTGAGACTGAATCTACTCTCATCAGTAAAGAGTACCTTAAATAAAGATTTTGTCGTTGTGACCTTTAGAAATAATGTTGGTCCTTAAGTTTTGCACACCAGTGCATTTACCTACCGCGTTCTTTATATTTTTCTCTAGCTTTTGTCTTAGTATTACATATTGCTACCACGTGCTGCTTGCAGCTCTGGGCTCTTTCTTATGTTAACAGTGTTTTGCCAGAACCAAATTAATTTGGTTCTGACAAATCGTATTAATTAAGTTAAGAAATTAAATTTCGCAAATCTGATCTTGAGGGGAAAGGAGTTCTGCTAATTACATTATTAATTAAAAACTGAAATATCTGATATTGTCTAACTACAAAACATTTTTTGAAGCTGATGAAATTTCCAGCAACAGTTTACTCGATGTGGATTCGTCTCTTCCAAGTTTACTTCTTGGAAGAGACGAAATACCAAGATGCTCTTAAGAAGAAGAAGTTTCCGCCAATATCACAGTATGTCATCTTCCTAGTGCTGGTAAATATGTAACCGTTTACTTTGTTTATTTTATTTATTCATTATTTCGGTTTAATAGTTGGTACATGTCCCTGAACAACTGTAGCTAGCAGGCAACAGACATTTATGTTATATTTATTTTTTATTTTTCTGACATATTGAATACCCATGTAATGCTCTTTATTCAATATGTCAGAAAAATAATTAAAAAAAAACATTTTTCATAATTTTGGGGGCACTCCATATACTGGAACTCAAGGGAACCGATCGGAAAATGCATTAGGACTGCCAAAAATGACAAAAACAAAGTTGTTTACGCGATACACATCGGAGGCAGTCTGATTGGGTGATGTATGCTTCTTTGCGTTCAGAAACAGAAAGCAGATCTCTCGCAGCTACCACATTGGTTAAGATCCATGTCCATGCCGAAAAGGCGTAGGTTAGAATATTTTTGGCTGACTTGGTCGATTTCGGGCGAGAGTTGCCTGAAGTTTTTATGTAGACAAGCCAACTGCAGAACACAGAATGCAGCTTCCTGGTGTATCCTGTATATTATTAACAAAACCCCTTTTATGGGGTTTTGTCAATGATATACAAGAATTTTGGTAGAAGAGATAAGGAGGTGATTATCTCTTTTTATAAGGCAGAGTATGTGGCCTGACCATATCTTGAGTACTGCATACTAGAGGCCTCATTTTAGGAAAGATGCTGGAACGAGTACAATGAAGGGCAACGAGATTGGTGGGAGGGAACAAAGGCTTAAGTTCTGCAAATTTCAGTGTCTGGAGACTAGGCACTTGCGAGGTGATCTGGTTGAGGTGTATAAAGCCTTGAATGGTTTGATCATGCTCAGTGCTGATGGGATTCTTCCTCAGATTTTAGAAAATTTAGGTTTCTTCTTGTTCTGAAAGCCGAAGGAACACGAGTGAGAGAGAGTACTGTATATATATAAATAAAAAATCATTCAGAACGAGCAGACGTTGTTTTATTTTTACTAAGATTCCTTTTTTGCTCTTCTTAATTATATTTTTTCTGCAGAATGCAGCAGAAAGTGTTCGGGGAAAGGCTTGATGTTATGCCAAGGTCTTCTGTTTTTATGAGTAAAGCGCCTGTATGTCTTTTTCCTGTTCATACAATGCAATAACTCAGCTCCTAGTTGAAGGATTATCGTTCAATTTTAATTTTGGATCTTTCAGAAATATTTGTGGTCATTCCAAATTTCACTAAAACCGAACCAACCAACTTGTCAATTCTTTTAAATAAAAATTTTGAATTATCTTGTAAATAAATGGAGATATGTATTACTCGATAAACAAATCCGTTCTGTTAATCCTGAGAAGGTTTAAAAAAACCATTAAACAGCCGAAATTTCAAACGTGTGCAAGCGCATATATTTCTACGCATGCGTGTATGAATAGTTAAAAATATATTAGATAATGTATTGCATACTGTGGTGGCTTTGACAACGCTATTTTTAAAACTGAATGTTGATAAATATCGAGAAAGCCGATACAATTACCGAACGGCCATTTACTCCAAAGGTACACTTAGAAATAACATTTCTTAAGCATTTAATGAAATGTAATTGCGTTATCAGCAATTACAAATATCAGATTGTTGTCTCTTTGACGTACAATACCATTTTTGAAGGAATTAGGTTTAATATGGATTGTCTGCTTCGAAATCTTTTTGTAATTTATCGGCTTGTAACGATAAATATCTGGCGAGTGGAAGATCAGGCCATTCGCATGGTCAACTCTACGCTGCTTCATCTGAGGCATATGGGAAGCAATAGACCAGTGATATTTGCGGGGTGATACCGTGTGACAACCTCTCGCCAGATTCGCTGCTGAGACTGAATCTACTCTCATCAATAAAGATTTTGTTGTTGTAACCTTTAGAAATAGTGTTGGTCCGTTTTTTTTAAGTTTTGTACACCAGTGTAAGTTAAAGATTGAAGAAACACTGGATTCGGGGATGGGAAAGTTATAGTCGTATATGTTAAAAAATAGCAGCTAAATTGAAACAAGTAATTTCGAGTAATATAAAAGAGCAAACAGGGACAGCAGAGGGTGCCATTTGAGAACAGGCATGAAAGGGATGCTGAGGGCAAGAACAATAGGACCGTGAAACAAGATTTATGAAGCGTCTCTTTTGATCTTTTGTCCATTAGGAAGTAAACAGGAAATGAGTGGACGTACAATCCCCATCAAAAGAAAACTGCGTCAGGGTGGCTGATATTTTTGGTTAGCTGGCATATTTAGGAGAGAAAATGTGAACACGAAACAGTGTTTTGGAGTTGACCGGCAAACATGAAATAGTCATACTGCCATGTAAAAGAAAATAAGAAATTTCTAGAGAAGGGTTAGTTTGTGCACTAGGGAGACAGCTGGGTTGAGTTGTTTTGGCAAATAGGAAAGAATGAAAAATTAAACAGTATGGGGATTGGTTGGAGTCCTTGGGGGAGTATTTGAGCAAATGTCCATTCTGTATGACTTCTCTGTGGTCAAAGGGAGAAAGTCGTGAGTAGATTTTTTGGTGGTCGGAGGTCACATCTCGTGGTAGCAAGAGAAATGGGCAGTGAGGAGTAAAGGATGCGAGTAACTGCGGACTGAAAGTGATGATGGTTGTTTGGAGATATGGAAGAGTGGGAACATGTGCGTTGAAAGTTGTGCAGATAAGTGAGCCTGGTCCGGCATCAGAAGGCAGTGATAATGGCCAATTGTGCAGATAAGTGAGATAAGAAGAGAAAGAAAGTAGCGGCCATTCCTGTTTTTTTTCTTGAATCCCGAACTCAAGGACTCATAACCTAGCTCTGTAAGGGATTGAGTGATAGTCCTTTTAAAAAAAGAACACTCCTGTTGTATTAGGCAAGTTAGTTATTAAAGTTGAGATAAATGTGGCACGGGTAAATAAAGAAATTATATTTATAGGGGTTGTACTGTAAGGATATGTTAACCTATATCATTAAGTTAGACAAGATAACATACCAGATGAGGGGCAAAGAGAAAGAAATTTTATTAATAGAGAGATGACTAAGATGGTAATTAAGGTAGAATGAGTGATTTACAGTGAACATCATTGAGGTAAGAGGATACCAGTTGTAACACACTTCATATGTTAAAGCCTAGAAACAAATAGAGTAATAAGAACTGAAATGAGTTTACTGATCTAAGTGATAAAAATTGGCAATGTAAGAGAATTATTGAGTAATCATCGAGGATTCATATTAAGTAAGATACAAACTGATGTTAATAATTTATAAATTGAGAATAGTTGATGAGAGAGAGGTAGTGTACTGTAATATGATCCAAATATATGGAAATTGGTGTGCACGTATATGTGTAATTATTGTATATAATGTTCATCAAAGGTTGTAAATTTTTTGTTCTGCTAACACCCTATAATCTAGAATTTTGTGTGAATTGCAGTCAGATTTCCGAAATGTGGGGTGGGTTTGAGACTCCAGTAGGATTCAAATCCAAATAATAATGATATTTAACCCCCCCTCCCCTCACAACAGAGAAAGCCACTGTGCACCCATCTGTAAAAGTCAATGGGCTTAGTCATGCTTTTTTTCAAGAGGGACCGAGCGAACCATATTTGGCTGAAGGTGCGAAAATTTTGCCCAGGATTTTTACGCAAAAATTTAAACTTTATCCGCAGCAAGGTCCATCTAACAATAGAGAAATCTAATTATGGTAAACCACTGGATGATGAAACTTAACAAGTACGGTATCCTTATCATAAGGTCTAAATTAAATGGAAGCAAAATCATCAATTCTTCGTTTCCTGTAATTCAAGTATTATATTATTATTAATATCCATATGATGCAAGGAAGCCTGAGGCTTATGCTGCACCAGGAAAAAAAAAAAAATGTTCCCGAGTAACCCTGAGAGAGAGAGTCAAAAGTAGAAGGGAATCACCAAGAAAGAGAAGAATGATGATATCCAGCTCAGGACCCTGGGAGTGCCAAGCCCATACTCACCAGATGTGAGCCCCCGGGGTTATATATACTTTGCTTTCATTTATGGCATTCGAAAGTTTGCATATTTATCTGTTGCGAAACTCAAAGAAGGCTTATCCGTGTGATGCAAATAAAAATGTTAACTTCAGTCTAACATGGATTAGCGTCAGAAAGAGAACAAGAAAGATTCCAATTATGAATGCGCCTTTTTTTTTCCAAAGTTCTAGTTAGCCATTTTGATTTCGTCAGAGAAAAAAAGGTTTTTTTTTTTTTTTTGGCTTAGTACGCTGCTGTATGAATGAAATAAATCGAAATGGAAGGGGGGGGGGATTGAAAAATTAAGACATAACAGGAAGTGTTATGCTTAATTTTAGACATAACTTCAGACTAACATAGCGATAAATACCAGAATGAAATTTAGTTCAGAAGCTCTTTAAAAGTCTGAACTCTATGAAGAAGACAGAAATCATTGTTGATCCATCTTGTAAATAATAATTTAAAAACATCCAATCGTAAGGTTATTGTGTATTTTCACTCAAGAATAGCTTGAAAATATGAATTTGTACTGGTGTTTATCACTTTAATTTTTCTGGCTTTCAAAACTTAAATAATAATGGTGCGGGTGAACGAATACTCGATCACGCCATCGTGCATCTAGGAGAAATACTTTACGCTTTCCAACTATGAAACATTCGTTATCTGTGCTGCCGATGTGCCATACAAATTAAATCAGGTATCACCGATCATACTGCTTCTACTGGAATGAGCAGCAGCCTGAAAAACAAGATACAGGATATTTCAGAGACTGCCGAGAGTCATTGCGGTACAAGCAAACACGTGGGTTGTGTTAGGGTAGAAAAGAATAGCAACAGGTGCATGTACACCAATGCTAGGAGTTTGGTAAATAAATTTGAGGTATTGCTCAAAACATCAAAGGCAGATATTGTTGGGATATCAGAAATGCAGAACTGGAATTTGGGGAGTACAATGTGTACAGATAGGGAGGAGGGGTTATGCTATTATTTATCATCATCATCAGCCATTTTTCAATATACTGCAGGATGAAGGCCTCTCCAGCTCCTTCTGTTTTGAGCACTGGCCATCCATTTACTACCCACAAACTCATGAATTTCATCTATCCATCTCAGCCTTTGTCTTCCAGCTTAAGACAATTTTATTTCTTTAGTTTTGATAAGAATGTCCTTTACTTCAGTTTGCTGCCTAATCCATGTGTTTCTCTTATCTAACAGTCTGATTCCCAATATAATTCGTTCCATTCTTTTGGAATGTGCCGAAGTTTCACTTCCATAAGTCATGGTGGGGAGTATACGTTAGTTCATTATTTTACGTTTCAGACAAACTGGGATATTGCTCTTCAGTATGTGACTATATTTCCTGAATGCTATCCATCCAAAATTTATTCTTCTCTTGACTTCCAGCCATTTATCATTATTACAGCTAATAACTTGTCCCAGATAAGTATATGACTGCACCTCCAATCATTATTTCCCTTTCTACGGCATACTTGTTAATCATTACTTTTGTTTTAGCCATATTCATCTTTAGTCCAAAATCCTTACTAACTGTGCATAACTGATTAAGATTTTCCTCTAATTCTTTGGGATCGTGGCTTATGACCACAATGTCATCTGCAAATCGTAAATGGTTTAGGTACTCTCCGTTCACATTGACTCCTTTCTGCGACCAGTCTAATCTTCTGAAAACTTCCCCAAGGGCAGCAGTAAACAGCTTCGGAGATATTGTGTCTCCTTGTCGAACTCCTTTTTCGATTTTAAATTTCCTACTGTCTTTGTCTAGTCTAATAAAGGAGGTAGCATTCTCATATATTTTCTTCAAAATCATAATATATGGGGTATCTATGCCTTGTCTTTCCAGTGCCCGAAACATTGCCTTATGCTATATGGAGTCAAATGCCAGGCATAATGGTGTTTTATATTCATTTGCTTTCTCCATTAGCTGTGATATTACGTGAAGGTGATCCATAGTTGAGAATCCTGTCCTAAACCCAGCTTGCTCTTTCGGTTGATTCTCATCAAGTATTCTTTCTAATCTGTTAGTAATGACCCTTGTGAACAATTGTAGATGTGGGATAACAAGCTAATTGGTCTATAATTTCCAATTTATTTCCTTTCTTATGCAGCAAAACTATGATTGCATTATTCCACTGCTTAGGCGTCACACCTTTTCTAATGCACTTTGTGAAGAGCCTTGCCAGATTTTGTGTTATGTCTCTTCCTCCCAATTTTAACAACTCTACAGTAACTTCATCTTCCCCCGGGGCTTTTCGATTCTTCACTGCATGTTCTACCTCATCAGGAAGAATATCGGGTATGTCGTATGTGTTGCTACTTTGCAATCCATCTTCCCCTGCTCCTTGTATAATTCTCTATAGTAGTCTTCTGCTATTTATAAGTACATCATCACTATTCTTCAGTTACAGTATCATTTGTCTTTCTGTATTATTGCTGATTTAAATCCTTTGTTTTTCCTTAATGCTTGTTCTACTTTTCTTGTGTCCTCTCTGAGTCTCTTTCTAATGGCTTTGCATAACTCAATATACTCAATTTTCTCCCTGTCAGTGTTTTTCTTGCTTTTCATTTGTCGTCTTCGGTTCATCATGATAAGTGTTTCTTGGGCTTTATTACTTTCAGAAAGTTGTAATATTCCTCGTCGATATCTTGGTCCTGAGCAGTCTGCAGAAGCTCAAACTTGTTCTTAAGTTCCAGTACATACTGCTTTTTCTCCTCTTCTGTTATCTCAAATACCTTTGTATTATTTACTCGAGTCAGTTTTTTTCCTTTCCTACATCAAGTGTACGTCTTACCATTCTGTGAACACTTCCAACATTTACCTTATTCACAATATATCTTCTGTTAGTGAGGATGAAGTCGATTTCATTAGTAGTTAATTCATTTGGACTCTTCCATGTCTACTTTCTGTTCACCCTTTTCTTGAAAAAAGTGTTCATTACTGACAGTCCTTGAGATTCCGCAAATTCCAAAATTTCCTATAGTTCCCCTTTCTGCGCTGTTTTGTCTTTTTTTAACCTTAGCATTGAAGTCCCCTATAATAATAGTGTAGAGGGTTTTCTGCTCATCTAGAAGACTCTCAATTTCGGTGTACATTTGTTCATCATCATGGCTCGATGTTGGTGCATAAATCATTATAATTTTTAGCTTGTACCTCTTAGAAATCTTGAGTATTAGTCTTGACACCCTTGGTGAGGTACTTTTGAATTCCAAAATGTTGTTTTTAAAATCTTTATGGACCAGAAACCCAACTCCACCTTCACACTCCTTTCACTGTTTCCATTGGGGTACAGCAGATTTCCACTTGATAAACTTATAAGTGATTCTTTTCTTCTTCTTGTTTCAGCCAAACCGATGAGTGATCTTACGTTATAACAGGCCAAGTTCAGTTTCCGTGCATGGCAGCCTGGTCGTACCCAGAGATTCTTAGCACCCTCTGCTCCTCTTGCTGCCGGGGACTGAGAGCCATTTGTTTTGTCGTGCTGTCATATGCTGGAGGGTTTGGTCTTTTCCTCTTCACGCTGACCAGGCGTCTTGAAGAGAACCACTCTACACGTTCGTTGCCACCTAAGTGACGTAACAGGGCTTGCCATTGAGAAGGTGTGCATGAGTGGATTTTAGGGAGGCAGGCCAATCGGACTTCTCCTAAATCTTCTCTAATAGAGAGATATTGGATCCATCAGTCTTTTAGGCTGAGTGTCTGATAACACACAGGATAACTGTTCCCCTATAATCCTCCTATTATTTAAGAAACACATAAAATCCAGGGAAGTGAAGCCAGTGGACATCGCAATGTCGAGTCAGTTTGGTGTGACATAAGTATTGGGAGATCAAAATTGAGAGTAGGAGTGTGCTATAGGCCACATGACTCTGATGAGTATAATAAGAAACAGAGTCTTATAATGGGGGATTTTAATTTCCCAGATATTGACTGGAATTTGTGGGTTGGTCACTCACACACTAGCAAGGCTTTTGTGGATTTATTGGATGATTGTTTTCTACATTAGCATGTTCGGGAGTAATACTCTTGATTATCAGTAGTGATTTTTCATGCATTAAGAATCTGCAGATAAAGGAACCACTAGGTGGCAGTGATCACAGTGTGCTGAAGTGGGATTTATTCAAAGAGGTAACTACCATCAGGAGTAAAGAAAGGGCTTTTGCTTTCGTAGAGGCGTCTACGATGGTCTGAAACAGTATTTAAATTCAATACAGTGGGACCAACTAATGATGTTACCAACAGCAAATTCAAAATGGGTAGCATTCAAAGAACTTATCTTGGAAGCTACTAGGCTTTACATACCAACTAAGAAATATTGTTCAAGGTTTAGGCCTAAATGGATGTCAGAAGAAAAATGCATGGGATACATATAAATTAATATGTGACACAGAAGCCTATGATAGATATAAGTTGATCTGTAATCAAGTTACGAAGGAGGTTAGGTAGGCGAAGGCAGATTACGAGAAATCTTTGGCAAATGATGCAAAGAGTTCTTTACTTATGTAAACTCTGGAAGGAAGGGGATGAATCAGATTGATCCTGCTCAGGTAGCTAACAAACTAAATGAATATTTTGCATCGACATTCGCACATGAGGGGAATGCCAGAGGTATATTGAACTCTGGCAGTAAGCTAGATAATCTTGTAATAACTGAGAGTAAAGTGGAGGAGAAATTGTTGAAGATAAACAAAAGAAAGGCACCTATCCAGTTATATTAAAGGAGGCAGCAAACCCTTAGCCATAATTATGAGAGCTTCCTTGGACTCAGGGGAGGTACCCATAGACTGGAGATGTGCCACACAGAGAAGGCCACTGTGCACCGATTTGTAAAAGTCAATGGGCTTAGTCAGGCTTTTGTGACCTCAATTCACAAAGGAGGATCAAAGGCTGACATAAGTAATCATAGACCTGTGAGTTTAACTTCTGTTCCAGGAAAATTAATGGAGGCACTGCAGGATCATCTAGACAAGACTTCAGTTATAGCCCGGACACAGCATGGTGGTTTTGTTAAGGGAAAGTATTGCCTGACCAATTTGATTGGATACTATATTATATATTTGGATCTTAGAAAGGCTTTTGATACTGTTGCACAAATTGGAGCAGTGTGGCATTGGAGGCAAATTGCTGCTAGGGATAAAGGGGGATGACAGAGTAGTTATCTATGGACACTGCTCAGTGTTGGGTCCATTATTGTTTTCTGTATTTATAAATGATATTGATGATGGTATATCAAGCTGAATGTCCAACTTTGCAGGGTTGTTAAGGACACTACTGACGCTATGCTGCTGCAACAGGATTTGGAAAGGTTGAGCAGATGAAGTTTAACATCGACAAATGTAAAGTACTACATATGGGAAACAGCAACCCCAGAGCAACGTATCAACTCTGTGGTACTACACTGACAGTGGTAGAGAATGAAAAGTAGCTGGGGGTAATTGTGCAGGCAGCTATGAAGTTCTCTGAGCAGTGCAGATGGGCTGCAGGAGTAGCTCGTGGTGTCTTGTCAATGGTATACAGGAATTAGGAGGTGATTATTCCCTTGTATAAGACAATGTCAGGCCACACCTTGAGTACTGTATACAGGTCTGGAGGCCTCATTTCAAGAAGGATGTAGAGCTGCTGGAACGAGTACAGAGAAGGGCAACAAGATTAGTGAATGGAACAAAGGGGTGCTCTTACGAAGAAAGGCTTAAGTTTTGCAAATTACAGTGTCTGGAGACTAGGCACCAGTGAGGTGTATAATGCCCTGAATGGTTTGAGCATGCTCAATGCCGATGGGATTTTTCCTTTTGCTCAGAATAATCTCCTGAGAGGACATAAATTGATAGGATAGATGTGCAGAAATTTGCCTTTAGCCAGCGGGTAGTTGGAACAGACTTTCATCCCTTGTTGTGGAAGATGATAGCCTAAATAAATTTAAGGCTCAGCTGGGCAGGTATTTCAAACAAACGGGGGGGGGGTGAAGTGGAAGTTTTTTTTTTGGCTGATGCTACATAAGCTTGCTTTCTTCCATCATATGCTCTACTAATGCTAATACTCGATTGCTTCTCTTTATTTTTGGTAGTTATTGGCGCATCGGCTTCTGTGGTCATAATGCACCTCCGAAGGTTTTTGCAGTAATTTGATCCAAGCCCGCAACCTTTGGGTTGCCTGGCAGACACTTTGCCCGGTCGGCTCCAGCAGGAGGGCGTTAGGAAGGTTTCATGCCTCCTTTCGTTCAGTGCTCAGTTAGTTGGTCTCACGTCGTGGTTTTTCGCAGGGTACACCGGTTTACTCTCACAAACAATTTCTTGACAATTCAATGCAACATTGAATTCTCAAGAAACTTTTCTCGCCCGGGATATATATTCAACCATGGAAATGGTTGGGTGGACAACTTCACCCCAAGTATTTGCCTACTGTTCAGAATCTGGATACTACCATGTGTGCACCACAAATTAATGATTTGGGTTTCTAAAAATTCGATGTAAATACTTTCCTGCTGTAATGGGTAGTGGTATATTCAGAATAGTTGAAGTTTCGCAGTGCTAAATTGCAATGAAGGTTGATGGTACCATCAACCTTCATTACAAAATTTTTATTTTTACTTTCGCAGGAGATGCAGTATTTAATCCTCACCTCACTGTGCATGGGGGTGGGAGGAAATTCGGCGTTCGAACATTTTGTTTTCTCAGCGTTGCTTCTAACAGCTGCCAGTATGAAACATGAGTCCATTTAGTTGTGCCACTTGTTGAAAAGCTTTTATTTCGAGACGTCTTTTGGCATTCAGCGCAAATGGATTTCGAATCGTTTTATCTTTGTTATTCAAAGAAAAAAAGGCTCCAAAATTCTGAATGATTTTAAACAAACCTTGAAATAAATCAGAAAGCTAAACTTTCAAATCATTTTATTATATAATATGACCTTAATTTAATTTTAACTGTGTTCATTCAGACACATTTTGTGATGTATTCTTGTCATCTAATAGTGAGCGATTGTAATTATTGAGCCTATAATCGTTAAACTCTACAACAAACATCCACATTTATTAAAAACATAATTTACTTTTCTCCTCCAGCTGTATTTAAAGAACATTTTTGCTATTACTTGCGACATCGCACACCTTTAAGTCAATCAAGAGACTAAAGTTCCCCTGATCTATATTTGAAGTTACAATGTTTTTGTTTTTTTCACCCTAATTGTTCCATTTCATTCAGTTTATATTAGTAAATTACTCAATATACCGATATCATCAAATTTAAACTGCTGATAACCCTATGTGATTAACGAATTTCACACCTTTTTGAGTTAATTTTCAACTGACAAAAGTTCTCGGTTTTCTTACTATCAATGAGATATTCCTCTGTAAATAACTCCATTGCAATGAAGGTTAAGAATATCTTTATTTTCAATGCACTTTTAATATCCTCAGTGGTGCTGCTGATACTCTATAATACAGTCGAAGCTCTTGGTTCTGGCCAATTTCTCATTAGCCTAATACCATTTTATGAACAATCGATATAACGACCGTTTTTCTCATCCCCCTCCCAGGGGAATGAGAAAAACGGTCGTTATATAGAGTTTCGACTGTATATTTTTGATTACAAAAAAATTTTTTCCCTACTTACTTGCCCATGCACAAAATCTCACTGACTGTTTTAGTCAGAACCTTCCTTGCTTCCTTCGGTGGTCTTTTCGTACTTGCCTGTAATAAATAAGACCCTTGTACAAAATGCGGGTTGCTTCTCCGATTGCCCTGAGTTAATTCGTTAAAATAGATGGTAAGGCGGGATATATTACCACCTCCTCAGATTCCATATAATTTTCTTTTTAAATATATAGACACTAAAATTATAGAATATACTGTTTCGTAATAGGCCACCATAGTCGAGTGCTCAGGCGCACGGGCAGGCAGATATGAAGTTCTCTGAGCAGTGCAGACTGGCTGCAAGAGTAGTTCATGGTGTATTGTCAATGATATATAGGAATTTTTCTAGCAGGGATAAGGAGGTGATTATTCCCTTGTATAAGGCAATGGTCAGGCCACACCTAGAGTACTGTATACAGGTCTGGAGGCCTCATTTCAAGAAGGATGTAGAGCTGCTGGAACGAGTACAGAGAAGGGCAACAAGATTAGTGAATGGAACAAAGGGGTGCTCTTACGAAGAAAGGCTTAAGTTTTGCGAATTACAGTATCTGGAGACTAGGCACCAGCGAGGTGATCTGATAGAGGTGTACAAAGCCTTGAATGGTTTGAGCATGCTCAATGCTGATGGGATTCTTCCTCTTGCTCAGAATAATCACCTGAGAGTGCATAAATTCAAATTGAGGAAAGACAGATGTAGGATAGATGTGCGAAAATTTGCCTTTAGCCAGCGGGTGGTTGGTGGAACAGACTTCCATCCCTTGTCGTGGAAGTTGATAGTCTAAATAAGTTTAAGGCTCGGCTGGACAGGTATTTCGAACGAACAGAGGGGTGAAGTGGAAGTGGTTATTTTTTATTTAACTTTTATTATTATTTTTTGGCTGATGCTGCATAAGCTTGCTTTCTTGCATCAAATGCCTCTACTAATGCTTTGAGTAACTGGGGTTTAAACAAGGTTGCTGGGTTTTTTTTTTTTTTTTTTTGTGGCCGTCCTGCAGTATAAACCGAAAATTTATTTTTTATAACATGTGGCCATACTTTCAGGATTGATTCAGCACATCTAAACAATGAAAAACGTTTATACAAACATATCCCAAAATTGCTCTGTACCTTTGAGGGTACATACACGTTGACCAGCATCCGCAGTCAATTCCAACTTACACATACCAATCTGTATGCGTTAATTGAGTGGTACGTGCACAAAGTATTGTCCCAACTTTAAAAAAAATAGTAAGTAGGGCAGACATTTTTTTTTTATATGTAAGGTACTAAAAGTCACAAGTATTTTTAATATTACATAAGGCAGATATGTGTAATAATTTTTTTTTTTTGCATACCAGCAATATTTAAGGATAAATACTGGTTATTTTGCCTATAATAAATATTTCATTAATAAAAAAAGACAGTTATCTATCCCTGTTTTAAAATTTAATATTATCAACTGATTTATATTTTTTTATTTGGTTGTAAAAGCCAATTCATGACATTATTATTCAAATTTAAAATGAAAGCTGTTTTGTACACATTGTTCTCATCTCTTTATATTTTAAATTGATAATAATCTGGTGGCTTGGCTCGAGGTATTCAATCCAATCAAGATCGGCTTTAGTTAAAAAAAAAAAAAAAAAAAAAATTGAAAAGTAGGACGGTTAGCAACTTTATATACAGGTTATCTCTTAAGCTGAGGAATTATTGAAGTGTAAATCACCAAAATTTATTTAATGAATGAAAAGGACATAATGACCGATTTTTTTTCAATATATTAGAACGTATAGAGAAGCTTTACATTGTTTTAAAAGCGGCCACGCAGCAAAAACTATTGGAGAAAAGACCTGCTCCTCTGCCATACTGTCCATTCATTCTTCCAATCAGCACATACAACAAACAAAATATCCAGTGTTTTAGCTACTGACAACTAGAATTTACTCCAGTAAGCCTCAGGTTAACAGCACCGTTCACTTCTGACACGTATTTACTGTGGTGCGCGCGCACATTACCTACTTTTTTCTGTAATGAACTTATATTTGGCAGTAGGTTCCACCCCAGCAATTCATTTGCGTTTTAATCGATGGATTTTAGCTGCAGCTGAAATTAGTGCATGCAATGCCTCGTTTTAAGCAGAACATGTCTGTTGAAGAGACTGCCCGCAACCCACCTTATGATGGTGGTGCGGCTGCCCCACTACCCCTTTTCCTCAAGAGTCAAGTCTGCAGAGAAAATGCTGAGTTTAGTCCACATGTGTCCCTAACCCTATCAAATTTCCGTGTACCCCTCGTCACGAAGGGCAGTTTGTCTGTTGTGAGGGGAAAATCAGAGTAAATCCCGGTGAAAAACCTCACACCCATGGTTTGAGACCGCCAAACTCAATGCCGAATGCAAAACCCCTAGGGGTATCAGCAGTGCATAGCACACTCTTCTTGATTAGACCGGGGTTCAAGCCCGTCACCACCAAATACGGAGGATGCGCAAAGGTCAGGGAATGACCACCGCATATCCCAGAGCAATATGGCCTTAGTTGCTAATGCTCCTAAAAAAAAAAAGGGTAGCAGCTGGAATCAAACCTCAATCAGTTATTCCACAAGCTGGGAACGTTGCTCCGTGTGCAATCGCTTTAATGTCAGTAGCATGACGTCATTGCTAAACTTCCGTTACATTTGATAGGTGCCGCTATAGATGTTTTCAAAGAAAAAAATCTAATGTAATACTGTATTTTAATACATTTTTGTGTGGAAAAAGAGTTTAAAATTCTGTTTAGGTTGTATAGTGGCAGATGAAAATGGCTAGGGTTATTCCTTCGTCTTAAACGTCCAATTTACCAAGCAGAAAAACCGTGAAGTATTTAATGTTGAACATTGTAATAAGCCAGGATTTTGCCGAATTGTTTAAGGAAGCAAATAACAACTATGCATTATCTAATTGTGAAGATGATGATGCTGTTCTTCTTGATCTCTCAAACCATACTTTGTTTGAATTGGTTCACAAGGATGCCAGTAAGTCTCACTGACAAAGTGAAAGAGCCAGAATTGACTAGGTACAGTAAGGATATGGATATTTATGATGAAAATGTACTGGCATACGTCTCACATTATCTAGCCAGAAATATTTTAAGGAGCAACAATTGTGAAACATATAAAGATTTGCTATTAGGCCCAAAAGATCTTGATAAACTGTTGTATTTTAAAGACTTTAATGTGAATGTGCATGGATTGAAATGGACATCAAAGGAATTTTTTGAATAAAATGATATGCGTTTCAAATATCTTCTTTTCTGAAGTTAATTTGGTATTTCACGAGTAAAACTTTATGATAAAACGTTTTATTGACTTTGAGTTGTTTGGGAACTACAAGCACAAAGATTTTATGCAAAAAGTGCTTGAAAATTATGTTAAAAATGTGAATGTGGCTTACCAGCCTACTCAAGCATCAAAATCCCTTAAAAAAAAATTTAAATATGTTATTAAAACACATGTTAAACTTGTGCTGTGAAAGCTAGAGGGAAAAATTGTGTTATGATTTTTTATTAGAGATCAGTTGTATCAAAGCAATATTAACTGACCATTCTGAACTGCATAAACCATGACAAATCCACAAACAAGATAACTCCATAATTTGGATAGAATTCAATTGTCTGGCAAACTCCAAATCACTGAGGTGTCTTCTGGCTTTCAGAGATATTCCAAAGTAATCTTCAGAATGTCTCTGAAAGCCAGAAACCTGAAGTTTATTGTAAATATGAAAAATACCTATTTCCTTTTTATTAAAAAAAAAAAAGTTCTGTTATTTCTTGAAGACGACAGCTCCCACTTGTTTTAGTCTAGTGAACTGTCCACAAGAAAGTTTAAAGTATGTTTCAGGGTCTTTATCTGTATCTTTCTTACAACTCCAGTATCAAAGTTATCTGAATTTTGATACTGTAGTTGTAAGAAAGGTATTTGCAAAGGAAGCAAAGCTTATCTCTCAGTAACAGCATGCTATAACATCTTTACAGTTTATGAAATCAAGGATTGTATTAAAGACTGACATAGTGCTCTATTATTATTTATGTTGCTTGTACTGGGCATACAAGTCTTTAGTCTTGCTTTTAATTTTATGACTTAAATCAACATGCTTTTTTTATATATTATAGGACAGTTCATGTGATGATATTACTATTTCAATTTACAGATGACTACATATAATTCAAATATCTTTCATACATTGGTGTGCAAAACTTAAGGACCAACACTATTCCTAAAGGTACTCTTTACTGATGAGAGTAGATTCAGTCTCAGCAGCAATTCTGGCAAGAGGTTGGCACATGGTATCACCCCGCAAACATCACTGAAAGGGATCGATATGACGGTTGAGGCATTATCTTGGATGGATGTACACAACTCCAGAGCCGACCAGGCTAGCCGGGTGGGTAAAGTGCCTGCCTGGCAACCCAAAGGTCACAGGTTCGATTCCCGCCTCGGGCTTGGATCAAAGTACTGCAAAAAACCTTGGGAGGTGCATTATGGCCACAGAAGCCTATGCGCCAACAACTACCAAAAAAAAAAAAAAACTCCTGGTACTGTAACCAGTGCATGCTACTGTTCTGAGGTGCCATTGGCCCCGGGTTTGTGTTTAGGGATGATAACACCACACATCGCATTGCAGCTGTTGATATGATTTTGGAAAGTGAGGACATTGTTTGTATGGATTGGCCTGCCCATTTCTCCCAATCTAAATCCCATCGAACACATATGGGATGCTCTGGAGAGATGCCTAGCGGCACGTCCACACCCACCAGCTGAAGATGGTGATGACAGAGGAATGGACAGGTGGTGCAAAGCCTGCAACGACATTAGGGGTGGCCATATCTCCTAGCGAGGACTACCTCTTCCCTTTGTTCCATCTTTGGCAGTGATGCATCTGTATCATGGCAGCCAGTGCTACGTTGCTATTTTTTAATAAGTCTCTCGGTACCATTTTGTTTCCATTGGTATGCTTTCCCATATCAGGCCACTCCTATGAGAAGCTACAGGTAGAAAACCTGACTGGTCCTTAAATTTTGCATATCAGTATATGTAATGAGAAACTTCATAAATTAAAAGAATTTGAATTGAAGTGTGATGTTTGTCTTTTTTGTTGTTATAAAGCTAACTCAAATAAATAGTGATTTAAAAGAATGCTAAATTATTTTTGTTAAAAATAGCTAAAAACTCGAAACATAGGAAAATTAATTTAATTGATTTTAAGGGTACGATCATCAATGAATGAATATGTTATTTAAGAAATAGCTAATTCAGCAATAAAACAGTCAAATTTTTTTTCATTGATTCCAGGTTGTGTGTATACAAAAAAAAAAATTTAGTGGCTATGGTTAGTAGCTAAATTATGCAATGTTCATTTCATAGGATGCTGTGCCAGAAGTAATAAATAATGGAAAAGAATTAAATTAAAAATGTGAAAACATAAGTAAATTACCATATACTTGAGAAACGAATTTAAAGTATAAGGGAGAAAACGACTCCATTTAACGTTAACATATTGCTATTATAACCGTTAATTTAAGCTTGCTGATATCTTTACTTGTGTTTATATTTCGTTATTCTTCCTCTTTTATAGTGGTTTTTTTTTGTATTGGAACAATAATTAATTGTGAATATTTCATACTAATAATCGGTGAATCAATATTTTGTCCGCAATTTCAAAACTGTAGAAAATTCTTCATGAACTCTTTGCAATGTTCTGGCCTGTTTCTAAGGTCCCAAACTGGTTGCTTCATTTTCTATGCATTTTAATGTGTAACCAGAATTAGCATTATCACCTATGGGAGTGAACACTGTATGTTTACTACTCTGTGCACAGCATAGTGAAATGGCAATTTAGTGCAAAGCCAGTTCTACCATAAATTCTTTATTAGTCTTAAAACTTCATGCTTGCTTTTTTTTTTTGTTGCAGCTGCTTGATGTCATCATCATATATAGTGATATTTTGGATGCAGCCAGCCCATCTCTTCATCAAAAATGCAGATGGCAACATCATCAGGACCAGAATCAGAAGCTGCACTAACGATGTAGTTTTATCAAAATGAAATGTTCTAAAAAATGATTATTTTTCAGAATGTTTTCAGTTATGCTTATAAGCATTTCGTCCAGCAAACTGAAGTTCAAAGTTTGAATAATTAATGCATTTGCACTATCTTATACATTTGTTGTTTTAGTAGAGTTTTAGGAGCATCAGCAACTAAGACCATACTGCTCCATATATACTGTCTGTAAATTGCACGTGTTCTTTGGTGAATTTTCTGTTTGCTGGATGAAAAACCATGCTATCCTCGCCTGAGGCAGACCAACTCAGCCACATTGTGAAAAATGTCTATAAAAATTCCTCACGTCAGCGATGGGACTCAAACTGGGGCTTTTCCACTTGGTGTGGGAGGACAGTGATTCTACCAACTGTGCTACCCACAAGGGCTCTTATACATTTCGCAGAAGTTAAGTTAAAACATTTTAAAGGACAAAACTAGAAACATAAGAAAATTAATTTGATTTTAAGGGTATGATCATCAATGAATGAATATGTTATTTAAGAAAATCTTTTAGTTTAAAGTGAGAGAAGCTAGCACAAATGCAAGTCTGCACAGTTCAACAAAAAGTTCTCTTTTTTACGATTCTAAGCAGATGAACCCAATTCCTAGTAATATCAGATCAGGCTGTCATGATGATTTACTTCATCATTACTGGCAGCAAGTTGTGTAGCATAGATAAGCAAATTAAGGGAAAGGCTATCTGTACTCACTGGCTGCCCCAGGGGCTATTCTGGGGTGCTTACATTGCGAGATATCAGTGATATAATAATTTGATTGTAATTAATTGTGTTAATTTGGTTTCTTGTTTTCTTGCTTTGTACAATTTATAGTGCCAGAACTAGTTTAGCTAGCCCTACTTCCTCATAGTCTGGGGTGGGCAGTCGGGGGGATTCTCTGGCTGGCTAGACGGGATTGATTGATTCTGGGATTTAGGAAAGACTGTTAAAAGCATTTCCGTGCCCTTGAAGTTTTGTTCCTGGGACCACAACCCGTCTGACTTGGGTGTGGACGGTTTTAATTGGTTTTTGATAGATTTCAGAAATCTTTTAGTAATTCATTCAGAAGCTGTGAGTCAGGACTCTCGAGCCGTGTAAATATTGTTTTTTCTCATTATTGAGATTTAACTTTTAATTGTAAATAGCTATTTTATTGTATACATGGCTAGTGTTGAAGAATCGGATGGGATTCTGAGTGAAGAAGAATTGGCTGAAGCAACATCTGAGGTCACAGATGACGAAAGGGAGGAAATAATGGGAGATATCTTGTCACAAGTTCAGGAATTAATAGAGTTGGAGGTATTTTCTGGAAGAACCCTGTCAAGGACTCCTCCAAGTCTTAGGTCCTACTCTCTCTCAAATCTACAACAGAATTCGCAAAGTCATGGTGATATCAAGAAAAGGAAAGCAAGAGCTGGTAATAGTGCAAAGAAGAACGGATGGAAGTAAAGAAAGATCTAAGTATGAAGGATTTGAACACGTTAAGGAAATAATGGGTAGGCTTAGGGCCTACTTATATGATGTGCACAGTAAAGTCCCTACTGCAGCCATGAGAGCAATTTTAGATCTTTGGGACATTCTTGAAACAAAAGCTATGGATGTCCTTAGGGAAAATTTGTTATTAAAAGAAAAGTTATGCTCATGTGGTTAAGGAAAATCAGTAAAGGAAATTAAGAAGCCCAAGATGCGTGTTGATAAAAGCAGCAAATGACAGATTCAAGACAAGCGAGGATGTTAAACAAGAAGTCTTGAAAGAAGTGAAGGTTAAAAACATAAGAACAATTAGAGAATGTAATTCCAAAAGTTGTTCATCCTAGAATAGTTATATTTGATATTGAAAAGGACATTCAGAAAGCAGACTTTCTGGAACAGGTATGGATAAAGAACCGTAAAGATTATGGGGTATCCAAGAGTTTAATGAAAATGTTGAAATTGTCTTAATAAATAATGCTAATGTGTCCAATTGGATATTGGAGGTTAGATCGAAGCTCTGGAACGTAATAAGACAGAAAGAAAGAATATATGCTAACTGGATGGCATACAAATATAAAGAAATATTCTCTGTGACTCAGTGTTACAAATGCCTAGGATTTGGTCATGTATCTAAATATTGCAAAAATAAGGCTGAGGGACCAGTCTGCTGTAACTGTAAGAATAGAGGCAGGAAGTGTGATCACACTGCTACTGATAAGGATTGCCTTGAGTACAAAAGAGCTTCAGAATTATATAAAAATAAAATAAGTTATGGCCGAAACACTAAGTGTATTTCAACTTAATGCACAACGGTGGTGCAAATTCACTTAGAAATGGAAAAGAAGGGCATTGATGTGAGTTTACTGCAGGAACCCTATGAAGTAGGGGGCAATGTACGAGGATACCCAAGTAATTATAGAATTTGATCATATGGAAATAGTCCGAAAGTTGCAAGAGAAGACATGATTTGGTGGTTACCAAGATAACAAGCCTATCAATGAAAATATGATATGTGCCGAAGTAACTGGCGCAATTGGCAGAGTCTACACTGTCTCACTTTACTGTCAGCACTCGGATGACATAAATCCGTATATAAATTACTTGGAGAAAATAAGGGATGTACTACAAGGATGCCATATTGTTATTGTGATGGACTCTAATTCTGTCCTGTGGGGTAGTAGGGAGTCTGATGGGGGGGGGAGAGAGAGAGAGAGAGATCCTTGAGGACTTCTTGTCTACCTCTGGTATGGTCGTTATCAATGTCCCATATACCAACATATAGCTCTGTACATGGGCAGTCCTATATTGATGTTACAGTATGCACTGTGTATGTGCTGGATAAAGTACATGACTGGAAAGTTGTTGATCATTTGACTACAAGTGATCACAATGGCATTTTGTTTCAACTGAGTTGCATTGAGAGATTACGGGAAGTTAAAGAAATAGAAAAGTTTTCTGTCAGAACTGCTAATTGGGAGAGTTTTAATCTAACTTTCAATCAAATAGTGAATGAAATAAATTGGGATTCACTTAGTGTTAGTGACTATGTGTATAGAGCCTCGAATATATCAATGAAAAAGAAAAGGATGATATCAAGACCTGTGATGTGGTGGAATAGGGACTTGCAGCGGATGAAGGTTGAACTAAGAGCAATTAGGGAAAGATTTCAGAGGTTTAGAAGGACTGGGGATGTTCAGATGACAGAGTTGTACAAATCTATGTATAGGAACTTGTGTAAAGATTATGTTAAGGCCATAAATGTCTCAAAGCAGACTTCTTGGAAGTCTTATGTGTCGGAGAAAGGCTTGAGAGATCCCTGGAATACTGTTTTTAGGCTAATTACGGAGAAATATATTTTTAACTATATTAATTTTACTGTAAATACAAGGAGTATGGACACGATCCTGGATGAGTTGTTTCCCGATATAGATACACAAGAATATAAGACCTGATTTGTTAGTTAACATGTTTAACAAATGCTTGGAGTTGGATTCTTTCCCTGAAGTGTGGAGTGGCCGTTTTGAAGTTGATAATGAAGAGTCCAGATAAGCTTCCAAGTGAACGAGGTTCATATCGTGCCATAGCACTGTTATCTGTAATAGCAAAAACGATTGTGTATCAGTTGACTTATGTTTACATATGATGAGAATCACATGTCCTCTAATAACCAGTATGATTTTAAAAAAGGAAAGTCTACAGAGGACGCTATTTATCAGATGATATCATATGTTCAGAGCTATGAGGGGGGCGTTATGTCCTTGGAATCTTCGTTGATTTTCACGGTCCATTCGACATGCTTTGGTGGGAGGGAATCCTCTCTAGGATTAGAACTATTGGATGTTCAGACAACCTGTATTCAGTATTTAAGGAATATTTCTCAAAACATAAGATAGTGGTAAGAACTGGACACACAGAAGTAAGAATAAATGTAACACGTGGTTGTTTTCAGGGCTCGGTGATTGGTCCTCATGCCTGGATGACTTTTTGTGTAGGAATCACAACTAGAGGTACATGCCTCTCAGATCATGGAAGAATTAATAGAGTGGTCTACTCTATTTAAATTACAGATTTCAAAAACGAAAACTGTGCAGATGCTGCTTAAGGGTCACTTAAGCATGAATAGGTGTCTGGTGGTAAGAGCACTTGATATGTCCATTCGATACGTAACTTCTGTTAAGTATCTTGGTGTATGTGTGGGGGATAGAATGGCACTTGTGGAGCATATGAAGTATTTAAAAAATAAAGTGCAGGTGCTTTATGCTAAGCTAAGAAGAATGATAAGAACTGATTGGGGGATAAAAGGAAGAGCCTTGAATCTTCTTTATGATTGTGTATTTGTCCCCATCATAACTTACTCTTCAGTAGCCTGGCTGCAGAGGATAACAAATTCTGTTGTCAAGAAATACTTGCTCCAAGCACAGAGGTTCGCTCTCCTATGTACGACACGTGCTTGTAGGACGGTGTTGACAGATGCTCTGCAGGTTTTGGCTGGTCAACTACCTGCTGACTTGTGGACCAAAAATTTTTCCGCATTATCATACTGTACCAAGAACAATATAAGAAAAACAGCGTTGGGTGTGGCCTCTTGTCCTCATTCACATAAGATATACACTAGATGTGATCTTAAGGATGAAAAGGTAAGAATAAAAAGTGAATTAATGGCAGTATGGCAACAAAGATGGGACATGAGCAAGAAAGGCCGTTTTACCTATATGTATCTTCCCAAGGTGGACATATTGAATGTGCGAGCGAATCCTTGGTAGCAATTTGGATTACATGCCACATTTCTAATTACAGGACATGGACTGGTCAAAAGATTATGAGTTGGGACTTGCAGAAAGTGATTTATGTTCTTGTGGACAACAAGAAACCAGTGCACAGATTATGTTGCATTGTAGTAGTTACGTTGATTTGAGGAATGAGTTGGAGGTGTGCTTGGGTGGACTTGAACAAGGAAATCTTTGGATCATGTTCATGGATAGGGTTCTATTTTGGTATTTTAATAATTTTGTGAGTTTGGTTTTTAAGCGGAGAGCAAGACAAAGGCTAGATAGTAGTACCTGCCTCCCCGTGGCTGGGGACGGTAACATAGTCCATTAGGATATGTGAGACGACATTAGCTAAGACTATATGCTTCTTGGCTATGGCTAAGAGGTATAGTGCTCTCCTTTGAAGTGAGTGTTGTTTATGAATTTTAAATAGTTTGATGTTTAATGAAATGTTTTAACACAGTCAAGAAATTTTTCACTGAAGTAGCATAACATAACCCACATATAAGCCTCGGCTTAGGAGGTGGACTTGCTGACGGTGTACTGAACGAATATACTCACTGGCTAAAAAATTAAAAACCTCTAAAAAAATTGGCATCAACAGATAATTAAATGTACATATGCAAATGCAAATTGTCACATGATGTTATCACAAGCTCCTTGGTATCAGATAACTACTGTATGCTTTTCTGTGGCTTCTTAGTTGATCTGCTCATGGAGAAGACAGGTGATCTTTCCGATTTTCAGAAAGGTGTTATCGTTGCAGCAAGTTTAGCTGCGCTACACTTGTGAAAACAAAGGAACTCACTGGTGTAACAAAAGCAACAATCGCAGAACTACACAATGAGTGGAAAATTAAGGAAATGAAGCTCTTAAAGGAAGAAATGCAGCAGAAAGTTGTACTCGAAGAATAAGATGGCGAGAATTTAAAGCAAATTGTACACCAGAATAGAAGGTCCAGTACGTACCAAGTGACTGAAAAATTTAAATTAAGCATAGATTTTCAAACAAAATACTCATCTGAAGTTGAAGAATATGGTATTTAGTAGTCATATGCCTATATAAAAGCCACTATTTTTTTATTTTATTTTTTTTTTTTTGCAGAAAACAAAAATGACTGGAGTATTGCAGCTGATCTGACTGTTTGTGGGAAAAAGATTTTTTTTTTTTTAGTGAAAACTCCAAACACGAAAGGCATCAAAACCTATAATACTTAGTACGGTGCATGGGTTGAAGGAGAAGTATGGGGGGGGGGGGGGAATGCTGGAAACTTTGCTCTAGAAACTAAACACGGACTTCACCACTTCAAGCCCCAATAAGCAAAATGGTGGTACTGCACCGGTTGATGAGAGCGATCTACCACCTAGGAGTGGTCTGACAAGTCTCAATTTTCACTTTTCTCTTGTGTTGGGTGAACTTCACGAAATCAAGAATACAGACTGTCATACATTCTCTTGGTATGGACTTGGTGTACTTATACCATTAGGTTGTGTTCCCTCCAATGAATATCTGTAATATTGGACCAACTTCTGCCTGCAATGCTTCATATTTGCCTGGGTTGTGATGAGTTCTTTCAAGACAACGCAACTATTCACCACATAAAAAATTCTAACTGAATGGTCCAAATAGCAACATTTTGCTATTTGGCTGTATAAATTTTTGGGGTGGACTCCAGTTGAGAATATCTGGGATATGTTGGAAAGGGCAGTTCAAATACACTGTCGTCTACTGACCACAATACAGCAGCTGATAAATACCATGATGGAAGAAGTAGAGGTATATTCTCTAAAACACCTGTGGAAATCATTCCATGTGGTAGGGGCTGTAATTTGTAATATCTAGTTGAGCAAAAGTTGGCCCAACTCGATATTGAATAAAGATGGCTAATTTTTTGGCCGGTAACTGTATGTCTCAAAAGTCTATTTCCAAGATATTAAACAATCATAAAACAAAATGAAGCTGAAATAAACTTCTAAAAGGAAAATAGCTAAAGCAGCTGTTCAAAGTGGCCTCCATATTTTGTTCAATGTGAAGAATATGTTTCCATGGCATATAAAGTGGCTATATTTGTTCTCCCTACAACAGGTGAAAACAGCCTGGATTCAAGTCCCATCAATGATGTGAACTTTTATGAGCTCTTTTCACACTATGGCAGAGTTAGTCTCAGGAGAGGACAGCATGATTTTTCAACCAGCAAAATACACAAACTGACCAGAGAACACTTGCAATAGATGAGGACGATTCTTGATAAGGGTATCCTTACCACGAATTACCCTCATCTAATGGGTATGTTCCTGTGTGCCCTCCATTAAAGTGGAACAGTTTCATTTGTCATTCATTTGGTCTGGGTTTAATTCTCATTGAAAACTGGAGATTTTCTAGTCCTCTTGCATTGAGGGTGTAGTTAGTCAATCACACATGGAGGGAGGTAGGGTTTTTCAGCTTGAGCAACTAGCAAATTAGCCCATGAACATAACACACGTATGGATATAAGTTTTGCTTGGGAGCATTCAAGTAAAATCTGATTTATTTTAGGTTGTCTTGTGTTGTATACATATAGAATAAATGGTGGATTTCATGTGATATCCATACAAAGTAATCTACAGGTGTAACACCAAGTGATTGTGGTGGCCAGCAAGAATTGATGCCCTATACAGGGTCATTCTGACCAATCTGCCGGTTATTGAATTGTATTTAGAGTCAGAAACATTGTAAGAAAAGTAAGCTGGTGCACTGTTCTGCATAAGCCACATTCTCTGCCAATTTTCAAGTGGGTGTCTCCCTAGAGTACTGCATACAGGTGTGGAGGCCTCATTTTAGGATGTAGAGCTGCTGGAATGAGTACAGAGGACAACAAGATTGGTGAGGGGAACAAAGGATTGCTCTTACCAAGAAAGGCTTAAGTACTGCAAATTGTAGCATCTGGAGACTAGGCACCTTAAAATTGATCTGATTGAGGTATGTATAAGGCCTTGAATGGTTTGAGCAAGCTCAATGCTGATGGGATTCTTCATCTTGCTCAGATTACACACCTGGGGAAGCATAAATTTAAATAAATTGAGGAGAGACAGTTGTAGAATAGATGTGAAGAAATTTAGCTAGTGGGTGGTTGATTGCTGAAACAAACTTCCATCGGTTGTTGTGGAAGTTGATAGCTTAAATAAATTCAAGGAAGAACTGGACAGATGTTTGGAGCAAATGGATGGGTGAAGTGGGAAGTTTTTTTTTTTTTCTTTTGGCTGATACTTTATAAGCTTGCTTTTTAGCATTACATTCCTCTAATAATGCTAAAAGTTTCTGAAAATTGTTCTGCAGCAATCATAGTATGCCAATCTTGAAAGTCTTGCAAATAAAAAAAAAAAAATAAAATAATAAGATTGTCCCCAAGAACACCATACCAAGTCCTGGTATGAATATGACTAGTTTTTATATGCATATGGAATGGGCACAATAAATGTAAAATATTGAAATGAGTATTGCCAATTGTATATCCCAGGTATGATTCAAGAGTTGAGAATTCCATTCCTTTTAAATCATTCACCTGTAATCAGAACATGGCTGAGAAATGGAGGCTCATGTCTACATTGCACAATGAGCCAATGAAAAATGTTTTTACCTCTGTTCATACCTTGTGGCAACAATTCTTATCCTTTGCTGTTTGCCATACGCTTGCATTGAAACATTTAAACAACCTGACAACCCTTTGGTAATTGAAGGAGATACTTGTATGGCAAAAAGCATTTGCCCTTCAACATTAGTTTTTCAAAATCTCCCTCTGCTAGCTTTTACTTGTAATGGTTAAAAGCATACCTGTTTCTCTGTGTCATCTCTCCATGGCAACAATCTTATGGCTCTCCATAAATGGAAATTGCATATTAATTCAACAAAAGTAAACAGATTTATAGTCTCCCATAATCCATTCAATTTAACAAATGCTATACAGTAAATGAAGCAGTGGATCCTGAAACTCAAGTGACTGACAATTAACACAGCTAGTAATGTACTGTGACATGCTGGTTATTTGCATGAGTAACAGAAATATTTGTGTAATAAGAAAAACACTGTTCATTGCATTGGCACATGTTTGGCACTGTTTAAAGCTTGTTTTAAAGTCATATTTTTATGAAGTAAATTTGAACATAAAAATATTTTGTTTTGCATGATTTTGTAATTTGATCATTGCTTAACATCTTGGGAATAAAATCTTTTGAGGAATATGTAATGCTTGCACTCACTGCATGAATTCTTGTTTGTTGCCACAACAGCCAATGTTGATAAGATGTTCTGGGGGCAGCAATGTTTCAAATGAGGGAGGAGATAAAGCTTGTGATACAAACCTAAATAATTCAAGAGTAGTAGTAAACTATAGATTACTTAGTCTCAACTGTCTACAGTAATGTCAAGAGTGTTGTCAATAAATGGCTGAATTTGAACTCCTAGTTAGGACAACTAATGCTGATACAATAGAGTTAACAGAAACGTGATGCCACTGGGAAATTGGTGAAAATGATTTCCACTACAGTAGGTTTAATGTATTTAGGAAAGATAGAAGGGGGTCATGCTTATCAAAAACAGCCTGAGCTCAAAAATAACTTTTGTTCAGTCTGAAGTCTGCCAGCATAGAATCTGCGTGGTGTGAGTTAGCTGGAAGGAAAGGAACAATGAGAGTAGAAGTAATCTACAGGGCAGAAAATTGTGAAGAATATGACTACAGTCTTTAAATGCAGATGGAATGGGCAAGCAAGCACGAATGTCTTATTATGGGTGACTTTAATCTGCCCCAGATTGATTGCAATAAGCAGGAGAGAAACTCACCATGGGGAAAACCTTTTTTTAAATAAACTACATGATTATTATTTGTACTAGCATGTTAGAGAAAGTACTAGAGGTGATAATATTCTTGACCTCATCATTATTAAAGATTCAGATGACATCACAGGGCTTAAAGTACAGGAACCATTGTCTGAAAGTGATCAAGCAATCATCAGATGAAGATGTTGCAGTAGTTAAAGCTATAGGTTTTAACTTCAGAAGAGGGGACTTTGACAGTTTAAGATGCTATATGGCATCTGTGAATTGGGCGGATTGCCGAGGGATGGCAAATACATTTGAATTATGGAATATAGTTATAGGAATTTTCTTATTTTTAGTTGTAAATATTGAAAGATATGTAAGTATATGTAAATTGATGAGGTATATGGTGTGCAAAATATGCAGGAAAGTGCTGCAGTAAATGATCTAACTAGCAATTAAATCAGTTCAGCAGATATGGGGAACAGAAAGGGTCTCAAACTTCTACAGTGGTATGATTGCTAGTACATGTCGATCAGATGCTACAGCAGAGATTAAGGCTTTGCCTTTCATGTGTTCGGTGACTAGCATAAGAAAAACATCCAAAAAAGTATCCATGAACAGACAACTTGTAAAAATGTATGGAGCAGATTTTCAAGCATAACCATCACCAAACAACTATGTTTAATGCAGGAGCATCACAAGGCATCACCACCACCTTGTATTTGCACCAGTTGAAGAACTCTACAAATAAGGGTCCTCAACAACAGTTATAATCCCATCAATGACAAGGAATTTTTATGAATTTTTTTTTTTCAAACATGGTCAAGTTAGTCTCGATGAGGGTTGTATGGTTCCCCTCCTAGGAAAACAAGTTTTTCATTCAGCAAACTGACTGAAGAATACACGCAAGTAACCCAAACCTCCACAAAGAATGCACTGGGGAGAGAAGACTTTCATGGAAGCCACCAAACTGGAAAGAGCTAGATAAGGTAAAGGATGGATGCAGGACTGGAAGCAAGTCATGTGGCCTTGATTCAGCATTGATGGAAAATTGTGCATATCAAGAAAACCATCCTGTTGAGTACCTACAGTACAGACTGCTAGAGCTTTTGTGAATTTTGTTGCAAATCAGTTGCACCCAACAACACTGAATGTTTACTTTTACGGATAATATTTTTAGGATTATGTGACCACTGATAGCGCTAAATATTTGAGTAAAAAGGCTAAACAACAACCTACAATTATCAAGTTTCACCAGCATCCATTCTTTATATGTACAAACATACATGCAGACCCTTGTTATTATGTTTCTGTGCTGCTGTGCTTTTTTTTTTTTTTTTATATAACCATTCCCCACACTACATTTTTTCATGTAATGATGTTTTTTAAATTATTTTATCTAAAAATTTCAAACGATTTGTGAAATTGTGTATTTACATTGTGATACACTGTAATTATAATAAATGTATAGCAAACATAAAAGTGAGTTTTTTTTTTTTAATTGTTGCTATATAGTGTATTGGCATTTAAGGCCATATTGAAGTGTATAATATGTCTGTGAAAGCGTGTTTGCAAGTTTTGAGCGCTGCAAAACCAGTAATATTTGAGCCACTTGGAGGCCAAACTGATCAACTCCACTTTCTATAATTTTCTCAATTTTAGTATCAGAGCACACAATTAGTGCTTAACTTTTTCAGAAAACTTTCCAGTTTGGTGTCAGCAGTTGTCCATAATTGAGGTTATTGTGAAGTGTTAAACAAGAAACATCATATTAATTATAAAAGGACATTGTTTTATAAAAGAAACAAAATTTATGGGTGTAATATAAAGATGGTAAGTAATTATTATTGTGACATGCAAGTAATGAATCAGAGTGTAATCCTCCAATTCAAGGAAATGTTTTCGTATTTATTCGGATTCATCATCAGCTTTAAACAAGTAAAATATTGCCCATAACCCAACTACCGAAACAGAGCCAAAATCTTGACAAACGGGATAGAAATATTCAGAACCGTAAAAGACTACAAGGTATGCAGTACAAAAATAGGAACGGATGTTTTAATGCCTGCAAAAGAATTTCATGATAAATCATGTCGGTGTACTTAGAAATGTAATCAAAATATCACTTCTGATCAGAGAAAACAAGCCGTGAGGGCATTTTACAACTTAGAAAGTCAAGTTAAACAAAATATTTTTATAGGGTTCTATTAGAATTGCAACAATAAAAAGACTGTCCCACACATAACACCGGGAAGCCAAGATCTCATCCTTTTAAGTTTTATTTTTGACAAAAGAGGCAAGATGTTCATGTTTGCAAGAAGTATTTTAGGGACACCTATCAGATAGCAATGGATGAATATACAATTGTTATTCAAAAGATGAAGTTTTGTCTCTGAAAGATCGCCAAAGTCACCATGTTCCATACAATAAAATTGATGACTCACATGTCATATAAATTTGTTTCCGTCTTATACCAGTCACTATACAAGAGCTCATAATCCTAGACAACAATATTTGAATGTGTGAAATTAAGATTATGAAATCTATGCATTGCAATGTGAAATAGAAGATATAACATCAGTGTAAGAAAAATATTATTACAACGTACTTTCTACTAAATTCAATTTGCATTTTAAGCAACTTTCCATCAAAACATTTTTTCTCCTGCTGATTGGTACAAAATCATCAGAACATGTAAGAAGAAAAACTGTTTGATATGGTTGAGATGACTCATGACTTTCTTTCCACAAAACCATTAGAAGATTCCGTCACTAACAGAAAGAAAACAATGAAAGGATTATCAGTCAACTGGCTGAACATGCAATGGATTAAATTAGAGAGGTTGAAACCACAAATTATACAATTAAAATGCAAGTTTAACGAAGATATAGAGTTTGATTCAATAAATATTATAAAACCTCAAGCAGGTCGACATCAATAGTGAAAAACATAGACCAGCCCTTGTTATATATCCTTCTGGTAGATCTGTAACAAAAGAAAATAGATGATGGACCTACTGAAATACATTCCTCCCATTAAACATGACTATTACAAAAATTTAAAGACAAATCAAGGTGACAGTATGTTGGATGCATCTGACATTGAAGATATTATTTATGTTAATAATATAATAAAAACAACAACAATAATAATAAAACAGTTCCTCTATCAATTTTCTGTTGAAAGTTCCATAATAAATAATGTTATAACGACTTTTGTCGTATTTATTTTTTTCTGCAATTTCCATATTTTCAGTTGCCAAATTGATTAACTCCATAAGTTTATAGAAAATTTGTAAAAACATGAACACATTTTTTTTATGTATTTTATATCTTGCAATATAAAACCTAGATCTTAAACGATCCACTATATAATATTTGTTGGTGCATATATTTCAAGCTAAATTTTAAAAAATAATATTTATAACTTCATCAATTTTCTTTACTTTTTATTTCATGGAGTTGATCAGTTTGGCTTCTGAGTGCCTCATTTAATGCATATGTAAATATTAGTTTATATACTGTTCAGTAAAAACATTATGACCACCTACCTAACAGTGAGTATATCTTCCTCTTGCCACCAGTACAACTGCTGCTCTTTATGACATCTGAACATTGCAGGAGATATGATGTACCAGGATAGTGTCGTATAGATCTGTGACAGTGTAATGGAGAATCCAAACACCAGATATGTTGGTCCACATAATCACAATCCAGTGAATTTGATGGACAAAGTAACACCCTAGAAGTCACTTTTGTGTTTCGACAAACCACTAATGGTTTACTGGTACCATGGCAGGGCACATTATCTTGCTGGAACATACCTGTACCATCTGGGAAGGCAGTCACCATGAAGAGGCATACCAGATCAGCCACAATGAATAGGTAGTTTTTAGCATTCAGTGTGTGTAAGGCTATAAGGGCACCAAGAGATTCCCAAGAAAATATTCCTTCCATAAAAACACTGCCACCACCTGCCTGTTTCTGCCAAACCAGGCCATCAGAGTGATTCCTCTCTGCTGTTTGTCACCATACCCTTCATCTACAATTCACATGGCATAGCAGGAAAATGCAACTTCTTTCAAGTTGTTAATGGCCAGTGATGCCATTCAGTTGCAAACTTTAGACATCATTGGTAATGGGTGGCTGTAAGGATGGATCCTTCAACATGGCACCTACTTAGAAGGTAGGATTATGGTCTTGGAAACAAGACCATAATCCATTCCACTTTTCTATCAGGTCACACAAAGTGGGACAGCCTACATTTATCACGACCATCAAAGAGGTGTGGGTACTTACCACTGGGCTGGCAACTGCAAAACAGCCCACAAGATTCACAATTTGTGTAATACTGCCACTGTTCTATCAGGTCACACAAAGTGGGACAGCCTACATTTATCACGACCATCAAAGAGGTGTGGGTACTTACCACTGGGCTGGCAACTGCAAAACAGCCCACAAGATTCACAATTTGTGTAATACTGCCACTGTTTAACTGGTACTACTTGAGTCATCCCTTTTTTAAATCTGTCAGATCATGTCCCTTGCATCGATCAAATACTTCGTATGGACTGCATGTCATGAACATGCAGTATCACATTTAGCAATTCTCACTGTGACATGCCACCAAACAGGGGGAATGGCCATAATGTTTTGACTGGACAGTATGTATATATTACTGGATACTTTTGAAGAACTTGTAATGCTAGCTATTTCAGGCAAAATTTTAGCTCCTCTGTTTCTAATTATGGTTAAATAGGAGCTATATAATAACATAGTAAAATAAATTGGAATTTATTTTACTATGTCAGCTCTTCTCTGGTCTATATCTCATTTCACAATTACTTCTGCATTTCTCAAATTTAAAACTTGACATTTCTGAGACAGGTTTGTTAATATAACTTGTTAATATAATTCAACAACTTTCAGTTTTGTTTTCTTTTTCTCCTTTTCTTAATTAAAATTTTGTGGTCTCAATATGTACTCCAGACATTCCTGTGCATGGCCATACAGTAAGTATATAAGCAGCAACAGAATTAATTTTTATGTTGTAAAAAAATTATGCTTTCTTATGAAAAACATCAATTCTATGATAACACCTAGTTTTCATATGCAAGGGTTTAACATGCAAAGTTCTCCCAAGTTTCTTTACTAAGGCTGTAAGTGCAATTTCCAGTAGCTTGTTAAAGGTGACACTTTTAAACATGTTTTAAATTCAAAATGAAGGGAAAACTTAAACTTAATGGCCACACCTATACATTTGCTATAAATGAACAATCATAAATGAAATAAGTTTGTTGATGAAAGGGAAAACAATGTGACACTTCATTCTCTAAAAGGCATTGGAAAAACAATATTTCTGAAGATCAAACTGGACATTGATCTGTGTGAGAGGCTGAGTAGATAATTAACTTTAAAGTAATAAAATAATTAACTCCATGTGAGAGACAGAAAAAATTATAGTTTATTAGTACCAAATACATAATACAATTATTACAAAATGTTTGAAATAACCAGGTAATCTTGCCCTGAATTATTTCGGAACTTCTTTGGGCACCAAGTCTAAAGAAAGTAAAAAGCGAATGAAGGTAATACAAGTTTTCAAAAACTCAAATTAGCATATCAATTTCTTAAGCAGAAATTGATATTTTTAGCATTTCTAAGCTAAATAGATTATAGCAACTAAAATTATAAAAGTAAATTGGATATTTTAAATAAAATAATTACCAATGGTTTCTTTGCCAGGGCTAATATAGCAATTATTAGCTCTTTTACTAGATGTTAATAATAAGAAGATAAAACTTTCCAGAGAACAAATGAAATATATTCCACTCTATATAGCAACAAAACTAATAACAAAGTTATGCTGTGGATTGAATAGTTAATAGAATAATAGTTGAACAGTTGGGTTAAAAACATCACTGGTTATGGTGTTATGCTAATTCAAGTTTTTAAAAACTTATATTATGCTTCTTTCTTCAGACTTGATGACAGAAGCCAAAGAGTTCTGAAAAGTCTTTGATTTCAGGGCAAGATTATCTGGAAATTGTTTCATAGTAATTGAAGTAAGCTCTTGAGCCAGAAAACTATAATTTTGTTTATTTATTGTGTGGAGTCAAGTGTTTTATCACTTTAAAGCTAAATTGGACAATACTAAGTATTTTCAAATGCACAATGGTTTACTTCTGTTGTATGAATGTCCTTTGCCATAGCACTAAACTGTTGAAGCAATTTGTAGACATTCTAATACATGCATATGCTTAATATCTGGTGCATATATGTATTATGTGTGCCTGCCTGGCAACCCAAAGACCATGGGTTTAAATCAGAGTAGAAAATGCAAAAACCTTGGGAGGTGAAATATGGCCACAGAAGCTGATGTGCCAACAACTAACAAAAAAAAAAAAAAAAAAATATATATATATATATGTTCTGCTTTTTCAATAACACATAAGTGTAAGGAGAAAGAGAGCCCTTTTACTCCTAACATCAGTTATTGTCTACTGTAAATGTATTTCTTGATAGTGCCACTTTCACAGATGTATAAGCCATATGTACTCACCATATGTACATGGGACTGTGTGACAACATTTTTTCTCTATGAAGAGGAACCCTTGGAGAAACTTCATGATAGCATCTCAGCAATCGCAGACTGAAAACTCAGAAATGAGTAGCAAATTTTCAATAAAATTTACTACACAATGAATTTTATTCTTTTGTAGTTAAAATAAAATTCAGAGTTTTAATTATACAGTAGTGCCTACTTTTAACAATACTGTTTTTAGCAACACATAAGATTTTCATTTTTAATGACATTTGTAATTAACAAAAACAGAGTACTTTTGTATGTTTTTAAAAGCATGCACTACTGTACTGGATTTAAAAGTCTTGAAAGTCAAATTCCAAGAAAAGGCTATTCACATTAAATATGTTTTATTTTCTTTTTTTTTTTCAAATTTAACCAATGGTCAAAAAAACAATTTTATTTACTCAGCAATTTTGCTTAATATACATGAAAAAAAAAAAAAAGTTCATATATCTGCTGAAATTCAAACTCAACAGTCACGGGTATTAAATATGAAACATTTTGGTCCTTCACTTCTGTAGTATGCAGTCTTTCTGGGAATACAAACCACAGTAAATGCTTGCATAATTAAAAGTGTGACTACTTTCATGCAATTTGCAATCTCTTCTTTAACAGTAATGATATTGTTATAAGTGAACTGTGGGACTGAAGGAATATTCATGATGGGTGCCAAAATCAATCTTCCTGTTATACTGCTAAATAACAATCACCACGAGTGCAACAACCATATGAATCCTGCGTGCAACAGATTTGATACTTTTGCAGTGATAAGAAACCTTGTCAACTCATTTTAGTATTTTCCCAAACCAGAAACAGTGTAAAAAATAGTCGCTTTGTAAAAACTATTCTGTACACTCTTACCACCTATTATAAGGTTTTGTACAATTATGACTTTGTTCTGTGATGCCAAGTTAGCAACGCCAGCATCATGATTGCACTATTTCAGTGCTTAGAAACAGTTTTGGTAATTCTAGGATTATCAGTTCTTACCAACCAGAAATGTTCTTTCAATCATAAGGCTTGGCTTGCAGAGCTTTGGCTTGCATATATTACTGCACCAGCCAAGTTAACACCGGCAGCCAAAACAAATACTGGAAACCATCGGCCATGGGACTGTGTGACTAATTCTGCTGTAAGTGGTCCACACAAAATGCCAGGTACAGTAGCCTGCAGAAATAAAAAAGTATGCATATACCATAAGAACTTACATATTTAACAAATATTCTTCAATTTTTTTTTTATTACCGTAAATCACTTTCATTTGAAATAATCTAATTGTTAATTTAAGTCATTACCCCAAAATCACATATAAGCTTCAAGTGAAACTTCTAGAGAGTATCATTAATTTGTAAAGTTTTAGGGCATAAAGCTTCAGGCTACAAGAATCTATATAACCACACTATAAATATTCTAAAGCATCAATTTATATAGCCATAAAAATATAAGCTATTTCCCTAGTTGATAGTGGCACATGCCGCATCTTAAGTTGTCATAGCCTCTTTTCCTGAAATTAAAAGCCAAAGTTTTGCCTTTAACAACTGGTACCTATCTCCTCATCATCCAACTTAAAATACTGGTTATGGAGTTCTGATCACTATCTATCACTGGTTCCCGTATTGTCAGTCCTATGACAAAATTTGGTTAGTAGGTGACAATCAGATATACAATATTCTTGCCACTAGAACTTTTTCCTAACATGCTGATACAAATAACAGGCACCTAGTTGATTTAATAATTTTGTTCCCATGGTAAGTTTCCTCTCCCAGTTAATGGATTGATAAGGGGAGGGAAAATTTAAATTATCCATAATTGAACTCAGGCTGCTCTTAATAACAAGCTCATACTGCTTATCACCTCACTAACCTTTCTAAATAAATGGTGAAACTCATCATCCCCTATTTCTAGGTGACACCCACTTCATTAGCCTTATTATATCACTGTTAGTTTCCTAACAAGGAGTTCAAACTGAAGTTATTTAAGCTCATTTTACTAGATTTAGTATTTTAGTACAGTAGAATATCAGTTATCCGGAATAATTTGAAAGGCTGATCTTTCTTTTTTTTTTTTTTTTTATATTGGTTTATATTTTTAAAAATTTAATTAATCTTAATTATTTAATATAATCGTTAGGTAAGATTAAATTTATTTAATCTTACCCTACATTCGATTATCCGGAAAAGGTCTGGTACCACATAAAGAACAACAGATGGAAGCATTTTCCAGCAATCAACCACCTGTTGGCTTAAGGCTGATTTTTGCACATCTATTCTGCAACCATCCTTCCTCAATTTGAATTTATCCCCCTCGTGCATAGTCTGAGCAAGAATCCCATAAGCACTGAGCTTGCCCAATCCATTCAAAGCCTTAGACACCACAATCAGATCACCTTGCAGGCGCCTAGTCTCTGGACACTGCAATTTGCATAACTGAGGTCTTTCTTGGTAAGAGCATCCTTTTTTTCCCCCTCGACAATCTTGTCTTTCTCTGTAACCATTCCAGCAACTCTACATCCTTCCAAAATAAGGACTCTACCCTCTACAGTACTCAAGATGTGACCTCACCAATGCATTATACAATGGAATAATCACCTACTTATCCCTGCTAGAAAAATTCCTGTATAACATTGACCAAACCCCATGAGCTGTGTTGGGAGCCTATCTGTACTACTCGGAGAACTTGATATCTGACTGCATAATTACCCCCAAGTCTTTTCCATTTTTCACAACCCTGAGTGCAGCACCACAAAGTTAACATTACTCTGGGGTTACTATTACCCACATGCAGTACTTGCATTTGTCAATGTTAAATTGCCTTACTGTCATTAACCACCCTGCCAATCTTTGTATCATCTGACAGAACCACAAAAAAATGAATAAAAATAAAATCAGAAAACAGAAACATCACTTAAATCTAAAAAATATATGAATGTGCATTAAAATAAATATAATTTATTTAAAAAAAAAAAACATTACTAAAAATATAATAAGCATAAACGACTGAAATGTAAAGAAAAAATTTCTGGCTGGGAAGTAAGTTGTCTCTGCCATCATAGTGAATGTACTACGCATCTTTCAATATCAATTATTAGGTGATGCTTTCCTACTAGTGGCAAGTGGTGCCATAACTGGCAAATGCGATGGGATTACTAAGGAACAATAAAAACTTACTCCCAGTAGACATCAAGTTTTACCAGTTTGTTTCTCAATCCCAGTGTACAGGGATTCAAATTTCAGCAATCCCAGGCACTCTGAAATTACCAGGAATCAGTTAAAATTAGATGTATCACTGAGATTTTAAAAAAAGATTAAACTACGTGAAAACTAGCATTTATTATGTGAATGCAAGTAAAATATGCTGAATTTTTTTTTTTTTTTTTTTTTTTAAATGCAGTATGTACATTACCAGTATACTGTATATGGGCTAACAAAACTATAAAACATAACGTGTAAACAAACAACAAAATA